>NC_140754.1:84070000-84555000 GCF_051527215.1 Medicago sativa
CCTCAATAGCACCGTACGGGTAAATTTTCGCCACTTTGAATGGCCCAGACCACCTCGACTTCAGCTTTCCAGGGAACAGCCTCAACCTGGAATTAAAAAGTAAAACAAGTTGCCCTTTTCTAAACTCCCTAATTTGAATCTTTTTGTCATGCCATTTCTTTGTTTTTTCTTTATAAATTTTGGCATTCTCGTAGGCATAGTTCCGGAATTCATCCAACTCATGGAGTTGAAGAATTCTAGACTCACCTGCTTTAAAAAGATCAAAATTAAGGAGCTTAGTTGCCCATAAAGCCTTGTGTTCGAGCTCTAAGGGCAAATGACAAGATTTTCCATAAACAATTTGAAAAGGGGACATACCTATAGGTGTTTTGAAGGCAGTCCTATATGCCCATAAGGCATCATCAAGCTTAAGAGACCAATCCTTTCGGGACGAGTTCACAGTTTTTTCTAAAATTTGCTTGATTTGCCTATTGGACACTTCTACTTGTCCACTAGTCTGAGGATGGTAGGGTGTAGCAATCCGATGATGCACATTGTACTTTTTCAACAACGCCTCCATCTTTCGATTGAGGAAGTGGGTGCCTTCATCACTAATTAAAGCTTTAGGAACCCCAAAGCGTGAAAAAATATTTTTCTTGAGGAAGGCAACCACTACTTGAGCATCATTGGTTTGCGTGGCTATAGCTTCTACCCACTTAGAAACGTAGTCCACTGCCACCAAAATGTACATCTTTGAGTATGAGGACGGGAATGGTCCCATGAAATCAATTCCCCACACATCAAAGATTTCCACTTCTAACACAGGATTTTGTGGCATCTCGTTTCTTTTTGAAATATTTCCTGTGCGTTGGCAGCGGTCACATTTCTTAACATAGGTGAACGCATCTTTAAAGAGAGTAGGCCAAAACAGGCCTGACTGAAGGACCTTTGCAGCAGTCCTATCCCCACTAAAGTGTCCCCCATAGCTGGAGTCATGGCAGTGCCACAACACCTTTTCTTGTTCATCTTCGGGGACACACCTTCTTAACAAACCATCAACCCCCCTTTTGTACAAAAATGGTTCATCCCACACATATGACTTGCAGTCGTGTAGGAATTTCTTACGTTGTTGGGAGTTAAAGTCAAGAGGAATAATCTTACCCACCATGTAGTTCGCAAAGTCAGCGAACCACGGCACCATCGTTACAGCTAAGATGTGCTCATCAGCAAAGAGGTCCTTGATAGGCCTCTTCTCTTCTGTTTCATCCATCTTCTCTAGGCGAGAAAGATGGTCAGCCACCGTGTTCTCTGATCCTTTCTTGTCACGGATCTCTAAATCAAATTCCTGCAACAACAGTATCCACCTAAGAAGCCTTGGCTTAGATTCCTGCTTAGAAAACAAATACCTTAGTGCAGCATGGTCAGTGTAAACAATGACTTTAGACCCTAACAAGTAAGATCTAAATTTATCAAAAGCATAAACAACAGCCAGAAGTTCTTTTTCAGTGGTGGCATAGTTAAGTTGTGCCGGATTCAAAACATGGCTGGCATAATAGATAACATGCAACAACTTATCTTTTCTTTGACCAAGTACTGCCCCAACAGCTATGTCACTTGCATCACACATAATTTCAAAAGGTAGTGACCAATCAGGTGCAATGACAATAGGGGCAGTGATCAATTTTTGTTTCAAGGTATTAAAAGCATTTAAACACTCATCATTGAATTGGAAAGGAATGTCTTTTACAAGCAAGTTAGTAAGGGGTTTTGCTATTTTTGAAAAATCCTTGATAAACCTCCTATAAAAACCTGCATGGCCTAAAAAGCTTCGAATGCCTTTCTCATTAGTGGGAGGAGGAAGTTTTTCAATTACTTCAATTTTAGCTTGGTCAACCTCTATCCCCTTGTGGGAGATTCGGTGACCCAAAACAATTCCCTCTCTCACCATGAAATGGCATTTTTCCCAGTTTAGGACTAAATTAGCTTTTTGACATCTTTCCAAAACAAGAGATAAATTATGCAAACAATTATCAAAAGAAGAGCCAAAGACAGAGAAATCGTCCATAAAAACTTCGATATGTTTTTCAAGCATATCGGAGAATATGGACATGACACACCTTTGAAACGTGGCAGGGGCATTG
Source organism: Medicago sativa (assembly GCF_051527215.1). NCBI lineage: Eukaryota > Viridiplantae > Streptophyta > Magnoliopsida > Fabales > Fabaceae > Medicago > Medicago sativa. The sequence goes on from NC_140754.1 coordinate 84,072,121, forward strand.
CATAGCCCAAATGGCATCCTCCTGTAAGCAAATATCCCATAAGGACATGTGAAAGCAGTTTTCTCTTGATCTTCAGGTGCCACCGCAATTTGATTATAACCAGAGTACCCGTCCAAGAAACAGTAGTATTCATGACCCGCTAACCTCTCTAACATTTGATCAATGAAAGGTAGTGGGAAGTGATCCTTCCTTGTTGCGGTATTCAGCCTCCTATAGTCAATACAAACTCTCCACCCGGTGACTGTACGTGTTGGGATCAGCTCATTCTTCTCATTTGTAACCACGGTAGTCCCACCCTTTTTAGGAACAACTTGGACGGAACTCACCCACGAACTGTCTGAAATGGGATAAATGATACCAGCTTCAAGTAACTTCACCACCTCCTTTCTAATCACCTCTTTCATGACTGGGTTTAGTCTTCGTTGTGGCTGCACCACCGGCTTGAAATTATCCTCCATCAGAATTTTGTGCATGCAGAAAGTGGGGCTAATACCTTTCAAATCTTCAATAGACCAACCCAGAGCACCCTTGTACATTCTAAGCACCCTCAATAGTTTCTCTTCTTCAAGTTTGCTCAAACTAGCACTTATGATAGCTGGGTACTTCTCTTTCTCACCAAGGAACACATACTTCAAGTGAGGAGGTAATTGCTTGAGTTCAACTACCGGTTCTTTCTTTGATTTTTCCACAACTTCTTCTTGAGGATGTAATTCCTCCCACCTAGTAGGGGTGCGACGGTTGTGGGATGGGCAAGCCTCTAACATGGCTAGAACTTCACATTCATGGGGGTCTTCACTTTCTTCAGCAACCTCTGGTGGTAAACTCAAGACTCTTTCAAGTGGCAAAGCTGGCACTTCTTTTTGTAATTTTTCTTTCACAAAGGATTTGATCATATTTACCCTATAGCATTTCTCCTTTTCTTCAGGATGTTTCATAGCTTTGAGTACATTTAGCTTGACCACTTCATCAAAGAATTTTAAAGTCAATGTACCATCTTCCATATCAATCAAACACCTTCCAGTTTGTAAGAACGGACGTCCTAGTATCAATGGGATGTCATCATCTTCTTCCATCTCGAGAACAACAAAATCTACCGGAAAGATGAATTTATCAACCTTCACAAGAACATCTTCAACTATGCCATAAGGAAATTTGTAGGACTTATCTGCAAACTGCAATGTCATCCTTGTATCTCTTACCCTTCCGATGCCAAGTTTCTTGTAGATGGACAGTGGCATCAAGCTCACACTAGCTCCAAGATCAATCAAAGCTTTCTTGAAAGTTCTATCCCCAATGGTACAAGGAATAGTGACACTCCCGGGGTCTTTTAGTTTCCTTGGAATTTTTCTTTGCAAGACCGCACTACATTGCTCGGTGAGCATCACATCTTCATCATCGATTGTTCTCTTTCTTGAAAGGATGTCTTTCATGAACTTTGCATATGAAGGCATTTGTTGGATAGCTTCAGCAAAAGGAATGTTGATTTGTAGCTTCTTGAACATCTCAATGAACTTTGCAAAGAACTTTTCATCTTTTTCTTTCTTCACCCTTTGAGGATAAGGCAGCTTGATTTGTGGCTTTGGAGCCTCATCTTTCTTTTTCTTTTCAGGCTCTTCAACAACTTGAGTAACACCATGGTCACGCACTTCAACCTCCACTTCAATTAGTTCAGGAGGCGAGTCACCTCCATCATGTTTAGCTTGAGATGATAGTGATTCATCCTTCTTCATGCTTCTTGTGGTAACCATGTTCACATTTTCATGATCCCTTGGATTGATAACAGTGTTGCTTGGAAGGGTTCCTGGAGCTCTTTGAGTGAGTTGTTGAGCAATTTGCCCAACTTGAGTTTCAAGATTTTTGATCGAAGCCCTTGTATTCTTTTGAGCCTCTCTGGTTTCTTGAGCTAAAGAATTCATGTTGGTAGCCATTGCTTCAATTGCTAACTCCCAATCCGCCTTCTTTGGAGCTTGGTTTGATGGACCTCCTTGATAACCCCCTTGTTGTTGATTCTGAGAACCACCTTGTTGATTTTTCCATGAGAAATTTGGATGGTTCCTCCAGCCTGGATTATATGTATTTGCAAAAGGGTTATTTCTAACCTGGTTCCCTTGACTGCTGAGGTAGTTCACCATTTCTACTTGGGTTGCATCCATGGGCACATCACAATGCATAGTGAAATGAGGGCCAGCACACCAATCACATTTGACAGTGTTCATTTGATTCACCGAAGCAACTTGGGGTTGAGTTAAGTTAAGTGCTGCCATTTTCTTTGATACTTCAGCAGCTACTGCATCTTGAATCTGCTTACCAGTTAGTATGCTTTGAGCATTTTTGAGCTCAAGTTGATTCAGATCTATGAGTCCTCCCCTTGTACCACCAGTTCTATCATACATCTCCATTTGTTCATTAAGTGCAACAGCTTCAATGACCTTGATTATTTGAGAGGCGGTTTTGAAATTTATGGAACCACCAGAAGCTGTATCAAGAACTTGTCTAGTAGCCAAACGTAGACCATTACAGAATATCTGCATCTGAACAGTAGTATCAAAGTTGTGCTCGGGACATGCTGATAGTAGCTTCTTGTATCTTTTATAAGCTTCTCCCAAGGACTCTCCCTCTTTCTGTTGGAAACTGGAAATGTCTTGTCGCCTTCTCACAAACAGGGTTGTAGGAAAGAATTGCTCCAAGAACTTGTCTTCCATCTCATTCCAAGTTGTTATGCTACCAGCAGGTAAGGAATCAAACCACTCATAAGCGTCATCAGTCAGAGTAAACGGAAAAAGTCTCAACCGTTTGGCTTCTTCAGAGTGCCCTTGCACTTTTGCTGTCTCACAGAGTATCAAGAAACTCTTCAAGTGCTTGTTGGCATCTTCATTGTATTTTCCAGCATACTGATTCTCTTTCAACTCCCGCAATAGACCGGGATTGATCTCAAACTTGTCCACCGTTACAGGCTGGTTAGTAATGGTCAACCTGTTTCGGTTTCTGTCACGGGCCCCATAGTCTCCAAGAAGTCTTTCTGCAGGTTGGGGCTGTGGCCCTGGTGTTCCCTCCATCTCTTCGTTTACTTCAAGTACCTCTTCTTCCGTGTCAGCCGTCAGCCTCCACCTTACTTGCCTCTTCTTGTTCCCTAAGTTTTCTGAGTTTTGTTTCTTTCCGGATTGCTCGGCAGTACTTTTCAACTTCTGGAATAAAGGTAAGTTCAGCTGAGGGCTGGCCTCGCATACAAGGTTAGAAAAAGAGTGAGTAATAATTTAAAATAAAATAAAAGCAATAATTTTGTTGCAGAGCAAAAAAATTTCAATTAAGAAAAATAAAATTCAACAGTGATTTGGCAATCCCCGGCAACGGCGCCAAAAACTTGATGGCGTATTTCGCAAGTGTACGAAATCGTTCAAGTAGTAAAAATTAAACGGTAAGACCGAGTGTCGAACTCAAGGATCGCGTTATACTATTGAATAGAATTTAGGACTTAATTGAACAAAAGGTTACGTAATTTGTTTTTATCGCAATATTGAAATTAAGCAGAGTAAATACGGTTCAAATTTAATAAGGAAAAAGATGTTGGGGATGAGTTTTACTAGATGACTAATTCCTGTTAACAACCTAATTATCGTTATTGAATCGATTCATCTAATTGCTACCGAATCCTCTATAAAATTCGTGCCCTAATTCCTTAGTGACAGAAACGTTAATTCTAAAATAAACACCTAATTCCTTAGTGAGTTTTAAGATCAGAATTAAGCATGAACGAACAAGGATTCTCAATTGGTTCCAAGGGTTTGCATCTATTCCTAGATTACAAAGGCAAGGATTGCTTATCTCAAAGCGTTTATAAATTCCACTTCCGTTTCACAATATAAACCATAAATCAATTTACAGGTGATCAATCAATAAAAGCATTAAGAACAGAGATAAGAAAAGCAATTCAATGAATTTATTCAATAATGAAATCTAGGTCATATGACAATCATGTTCATCTAGATTACCCATCCCCAACAATGGAGGGTTTAGTTACACATAGTTATTAAGCAAGAAAAAGGGATAAAGGAAAGATTACAAGAATGATTCATCAATGATCCTTGCTAAATCTCCTTCAATGGTGCTCCCGAGTGCTTCCGCTGTGTTTCTGTGCTTCTTGATCTCCAAAAAACGTGAACCCTAATTCTGAAAACGAGTTCTCTTTAAATAATGCTGTCAAAAATCGGTGTCCGAACCCCCTAAATCGGTGGCCGAACCCCTCATTAAACCCAAAACGCGTGCCAGCCTTTCGCACAATCGGTGGCCGAAGTCATAAAATCGGTGGCCGAAAATTCCAGCGTTGGCAACATTAAAATCAGCAGCAAAATCGGTCACCGATGTGGAAATTCGGTAACCGATTTCTGACTTCCATGAAACCTTCTCTTTTGCTTCTTTGTGGCTCTTTGCTCCCAGAATTACATTGAGAATGATCCAAAATGTCATAAAAAAGGCCTAAGAAAACTAAGATGACGAGGTGTCATCAACACTCTCTACACTGGATCACTAATATCTTCTTCTCTAGGCATGGTTATTTTCGCAACTGTTGCCTGGGTGGAAAACACAATTCTTCTTTTGCAGTCAGTCTGAGATTAAACCAAAATTCAATTATTATAATAATTTAAAAACATTAATCCTTTTGCCTAAAAAAAAATCCAATTCAACAAAATAAAAACAAATAAAGGAGAAGGGGGAGAATTGTGAGACACATAAAACAAATGAGGAAGAAATTTGGTCAATTGTGGCATTCCAATGCAAAAACAAACATGCCAATGTGGATGGGGATGGACGGGTCCATGCTGATTGTGTTGAGTGCCACTTTTGCTACAATTGTGTAGTTCACTCCCCAAAGTCAATTAACCGCAACAAAGAAAGATTTGAATATTGGAAAGAAGAAGGGGATGACCATGAAATGTTAGTAGGTTACTGTTTGTTATAGAGTTTTATTTGACGTAGCCGTGAGTTTACCGAGAAGCTTGCATTTCTAGCTTCACAAAACCATGACAATAGTAGCATTGCGGGAACATTAACTTTAACGCAATACCAAACATGTCATTTGTGTGTTATGCTTCTAAGATTTTAAATATTCATCCATGTCTTCTTCTATTGTGATCACACACTTTATTCGTTTACCATTATTTTTTCTTCGTTTCCTATTTTATTTTATTTTTCAAATAATTTGGTGGATTTATAATTTTTGTTTATGAGAGTGCGATATCAATTTAAATGCATAAACGAAGGCCCTAATAGATCTCGGAATGGAAAGATAAATTGTAACAGCACAAGAAGAGGAGGAACATTGATCTTTTGCCTAAGTGATGAAGGAAGAAAAATTGGCTCTTTTTCGTTGGATTGGCCATCATTAGAATATTAATCACCATGTTTTCCCTTAGTCTCTAACGGGTAAATCACTTCCTTTATCTTCCCTCATTTCAAATCCTTTTTTAAAGTTTCTTTATTTATTTTGAACTATGAGTCTTAATTTGGATATGATTTTGGTTTCTTCACATTTTCACATATGAGAATGCCAAGCACTCAATTGTTCAAGTTCGCCACATGTAACCCTCCCTTTTTTCTACTTTGACATATAATAATATATGGAAGTCCAATTGCTGTTTAGACTTTGCTAAAATATATGATAAAATGAATGCCTAAACATTAGAGATGATAAGGTTAACACAATCTTTTGTTTTTTTTTTTTGGTAATGGTCAGGGTTTGAACCCCGAACCTTACATATATTATCCATTGCTCAAACCAACTGACCTAATCTCACGAGGGCACACAATCTTTTGTTTACTTTGCCTTCACATTGTATGCATTTTTTCTTATTTGAATAAGCATTTGGTTTGATCTTATGAAGCACCGATGCTGACACGTCGACATCGAGGATAATTAAAACATGGAATAATTGCATGTGATCATGTGCCTCGATATTAGATATTGATATGCCTTCGATTACTAATGTCGATGCTATTTAGGGTTTCATGAATATTTCCATCTATTTGTGTCAAAACTTGCTGAACGAAAGGGAAAAATAGAATGTACTGGGTAGAAAGAAATGGAACTGAAACTGGTTAGATCATTGTTCCTATTGTTTTCATTTCTTTTATATGTTTTCTATTATAAAAAGATATCATTCTTCACTTATTAGTGAATAAGTTATGATGAAATTAAGGCACTGGAGTTGAACAGTAAGTTACAGTAAAATATAGTGCAATTTGAACACTAGGTAAGTTAAGTCACCGGTTAATATTGTTTCTTCAATTTGCGTTCTTATCAATTCATTGAAAAATATATGAGATCTGATTAATGGTTTCTTTATTAGATCTCGTATTGTTTTTCTTACACATCATTTGCACTTTTACTGTTTTAAATGGCAGTGAGTGTGTGACACAAATACTCATTTTCTCCGTGCTTTTTGTGAAGAACCTTAATAAGAGGAAGAAGTTGAATGGCAATGTTTAAGAAGAAGAATAACATTTTGCCTACCAAATATTGTACAATATAAAAAGTTGTACAACACATATAAGTTTTTTATGCGTTTTTTCTTGAAGACAAGTAACGATGCAAACAAAAAAGGAGAAGGGATAGAGGCCAATGTTGCATGAAGAAGAGAGAGAAGCCCGAGTTGCATTACGCATATCGGTGGGCTAATGGAGTAGCTAATGTGTCTTTGCTTTCAAATTAGAAATTGTTGTTCACACTTCTAAAAGGCTGAAACACACTAGAAAAAACGTAAATGTCCATCGGCAGTTAACTGACGTCGGTTAAAATCCATCAGCAGTTAACTGCCGATGAAGTTATATTGATAAATTACTAATGTTTCCAAGCATTGAGTGAAGTGTGAACAACATTCTTCTCAAATTATATATAAGGTTACATTATCACTACAACAAAGTATATTACGAAACATGTATATGAAAATTACCTTTTTGACTTTCTCCTTTTCCTGTAGAGCATTGCAATATTTTGTTCTTTTAAAGTAAAATTATTATATGCATATCAATTTGTGTGGTGACCTAAGGGCATCTCGAACTCTCGGAGCTTATGAGTTCCTATTGCCTTAAGTTTCGTGCCTTAGTTTAGTTTGTCATTGGAGTGTGATGACATGGCATATCAAGTTGCTTAAAAATAAGGGATGTAACTTCAAGAAGGCACCCTCATGTCAGAGAACTTAACAATAAAAAGCCTTATTTTATTGCAAATCTGAACTGAATTAGATGGGGGAAAAGTTCAGAATCAATTACAAAAAATTAACTAGAAAAATGCAGTCCCAAATAAAATCAAACTCAAATCATCCAGAAAAAAGATTAAAAATCAAAACAACAATTTATCCCCAAAAAACATAAAAAAATAAAACAATAAAAATTGAATCTTTATCAATTGATGGATTGCATGTGAGATCAATTTTTATGAGAAAGAATGAATATAAATGAGATTTTAGAAGGAAGAATGAATGGTTTGGGGAGTTGGTAGGTTAATTAATTTTTATCTATTTCATAGAAAATGACTCAGTGGATGGATTGAATTTTTTTACCAACGGATAGAAATTGGTGCGTGGTTGATTAAAAAAAAAAGAAGATGAAATTGGTACATGATAATTATACTCAAACTAACATCATTTTGTGCAATGGATCCCTCCCAATATAATCACCAATCTTACTTCAATCTTTTGCAAAACCAACCACCCCACATTCTTGGTGACACTTCTCAAAATCCGCAATATTATTTTTATCCACCAGTATCAACAACAAATTCCAATATGTGGAATAGGCCTCCAATAGGTTCTAACGGTGGTGTGGAGTCTTGTAATGAAGTGCCACAATTCTCCACTTAAATTGGTCGAGAACCACAACTCTCCACTTCAATTGATCTTGAACATATTACGCTCGATGAAGGACCAAGTTCTAATAAGGCGAAAAAACAAACTCGTGCAAATTTCTATGGAAGAAAACACACTTTTACTTTAAACATGGCTCACCATTTCGAAGAATCCAGTTGTGGGAGTTGATTAAGAAGCTGAAGGTTTTTGGTTAAGAATCAAAGACAACTACAACACCTACCGCAATCAACTTCTAAAGAAGGAATCGGGTCAACTAAAATCTCGATATCACCGATTGAATAAACGTGTTAGTAAGTTTATAGGCTACTACAAAGCAGCAGTTAATCAAAACAAAAGTGGTCGCTCTGAGGATGATATAATGACAGAGGCACATAGGATTTATACACAAGATACAGAAAACAAAATTCCTTGTTGTTCATGCATGGCGGATATTGAAAGATGAACCAAAATAGAAGGGAGAAGCAATCAAAAACTCTTCAAAAAGAACAAAGGTTTCTACTAGTGGAGGGTATTCAACATCATCCAATCCAGGGACACCGGTTGATTGTTCAGACTATGACCAAGCATCACAAGTGGTCCGCCCAATGGGACAAAAGGCAGCAAAAAGGAAGATCAAAGGAAAAGCAGTTGCAACGTCTTACAATGATGTCGATTTAACTAGCCTGTAAAAAACTAGCCGTTAAAAATCGGTCGTTAAAAAACTAGCCGTTATAAAAAAACTATATATATCTTTAATTTGTGCAATGTTTTCACATTCTATCATTTTCTCTCATCCTCTCATCTCCTACAACTATCTTGTTTTCATATATCATCCACATAATGGATCCAAACATTAACCTGGATGCAATATGGGATGAAATGATGATAGATGAATTCTTTGAGGACAACCCTGCAGAAGAAGTGATACGATTAATACGTGAAAGTAACAAGCGAAAAACAACACTAGGCATGTCCAAAATAGAAGGGTGATAAATTGGAGTCGTGAAGAAGGACATACTCATTTATTTAACGACTACTTTTTTAAAAATCCTGTTTACACAGAAGATCAATTTCGACGATGTTTTATCTTGGTCTTCGGGTGTCAAACATTGATTACGTTTGAACCTTTTAAACCGGTGATATCTTATTTTTTCTTGGGAAGGGAAAAAGTAAGCAAAACCCTTGAGAATCGAGGTCCGGGAGTTGTTTTCGCTACGGGAAGGTGTTAGGCACCCATAACGACTATAGTATCCTATAGGAACCGTCTTTAATTTCTACGCGCGCGCTTTATTTTTAAATGCTATTTTGAAATGTTATTTACACCTAAAGTTTTCTAAATGAAGAATTGGAGGGAGAAGAATGTTTTTGGATTTTTATTTTAGTTCAATTGAAGGAATTTTGTTCCTTGCCTACGTACCCGTTTAAGGGATCAAATCCACCATAGTTCTCTTCCAAAAATGTTTTTGTTTTTGTTGGTTGATTTTAAGTTTGAAAATGGAATTTTGAAGAATGAGAGAAAGAGGCCTCAAGGGCATGAGATTGTAAAAAGTGGGGTTGAATTAGTCATTGGCAAAAGAAGTCAAATATGATTATTTTCATTGAATTTTTGATTAAGAAAATAAAAGGGAAAATTACAATGGGATTTTGATCCCAAGGTTTATTTAGAAAATGGTTTGAATGATGTTTGTTCACATTTTTTTGGAAATTGATTTTTCTAAGTATGAACCCTAGGCATTCATCTAAACATACAATCCTAAACATACATCTAAACATGCATATTCTAGCTATATACCTAAAGTGGTGTGTGTGCATGTGTCGGTGCTTGTGTCGGTGTACATTATTAAAGTCCATTGTCCTTTACATCATTGGCCTAGATACATTCTATGGTCTTGCAAGAAATTAAATTGCATGGAAGTAAAGTACAAGAAGTCCTAATCATTACATTCTAAGCCTTGGTAAGAATTAAAATGCAAGAAATTAAAGGTGGATATGAGATGAGATGAGAAGGCTTATGAAGAATATGAGACATGAAATGAAATGGTTAGTAACACATGACAATATCAAATGAAATAAGGCAAGAAAGACACTATAGCACAAAGTATAGTAAACAAACCAAAATAAAGGCAAAATGAGTGCAAACGTGATTAAAATTTGTTCATAGAATGCAAGAGCCATATGACCTATAATTCTCACATTCCAATACATTTTTAAAGGTTTAGAATCAAATCTTGGAATGGGAATTAAGGCAACATGGTCAACTTGACATTTTGGAAGCAAACTTAAGCATATTTGCATTAATTATTTACACAAGTAACTTGTAAACTAAGTAATCTATCAAGATTCACACTAATGCAGCAATATCAAACACAAACAGTGGCTAAGACTCCATGAAATCAAGTGGTATAGGTCACAAATATTCATCAAGCAAATGAGATTAAAATCAAGCAAATTTTCATTCATTTTTAGCACAAAATATCACAAAATAGTAGGAAAATTAGCCACATTATGTTCACCAATTTTTATTATGTGAAATTACCACTAAAAGGTCACAAAATTATCAAGAAACACTCATGAATTTCCTTGGAATTTTTAAAGAATTTTTGACCACAAGAACATGTAAGATTTCACAAGATTTAACAAATGTAATGAACAATTGACTAAAAAAAAGCTTATTATTTTTTTTTATCCAAATTCAACACATAACAGCATCACAAGAAAGTCAAGAAACTAATTAAGAACACAAGACAAAAAATTAATTGGAATTTTTAACAAAGTCTTTGAGCATAAAGGTGTGCAAATAGCAAGAAGTAGTGGCAAAAACAGCAAAGACAGGGGAAACTCGCAGGAAAACTAAGCCCAAACCCAAGCCCAAGGAGGAAACGGATCCTGGATCCTTCAGGAATCGCAGAAGGCCGTTGGATTGATCCAACTGGATCAACCCCTAGATCTAATGGCCAGGACGTAAAGCCAGTGGTCCAAGACTGAACCAAACCGGTTCAGTCTGCTTATAAAAGGTTTTGAGGACCGGTTTATTCATTTCATTCTTGTGTTTCTCTCTCTAGGTTTTCTCTCTCTCTCGTTCTTCTCTCAAACGACTCCCTCTTCTTCTCACCGGTTTATGGATGAAACTGGCCGGAGAAGATGAAGATCGGCCAGAATCTTCATGATTCCGCCGTGATCTTCATCCTAACCGCCGTAACCTCCAGATTCCGACGAGGCTAACACTTCACTGATTCAAACATAACGAAGCCCTAATCTATTCTATTTTTCCTTCTAAACACGAATCTAAGGCCAGAAATCACATATGAGCACTGAAACGTTGTAGATCGAAGAAAAACCTTACGGTTTTCGAACTTCTTTTAGATTTTAAAACTTTTTCGTTGAAAACTTTCTTGAACTTCACCGATCTACATCGTTCCGTTGATTAAACACACTCACGCGCCTTCGTTGATGTCTTGAAAGAAAAAACTGAGAAAGGCATGTGGTGTTACCTGTTTTATTCGGTGATTCGAACAGAGATTCCACTGATGAACTTCGTGATTGCTTCTGGTTCTTCTGGTACTTGATTTGTTGTTTCTGGAAGCCGAAGAATAGATCGGTGAGTTTCTTCTTCTTCTCTGGTTGAACCCTAGCTTCAATCCTTCTTCTTCTCTCGCTCAAACTCCATGATCGTATAGGTTTGTTGCTTCGGCGACGAATCTATGCTTGAATTGTGGAAGCTGAAGGTTCGATGATGATGATCCTTCAATGGATTACTGAGAACCGTTTTGAATTCGTTGAATTTTGTTGGATTTTTGGTTGCTGGAAATTAGGGTTTATGCATGATGAAGATGAATGTTCATCTTTTTCTTGGTGAAACGGTTTTGATTCTGTTAGAGGAGAGAGAATTGATGAAGATGTGTTTGTATGAGTTGGCTCGTAATGATTGATCCTCTCTTTGACTGGTGAATTGGCTCCTTTTATAGGCTGCCATGTGGCCTTGGTGGCCAATGGCGCATTGACATGTGTCCTGGACCTGTAACTAACTCGTTCCTTGCTGTATTTTGGACTTGGGCCTTTTGTGCAATTTTGAAACTTTGGAGGACTGCCCTGCAAATAATAAAAAGACCAGACTGCAAAACTTTGGACAAAAAGGACCTAACTGTAAATGACTCAAAAAGGACTAAAAGGAAAAAAGAAAAAAAATGACTTGAAAATAATAAAAAGGACTTAAGAGTAAAATCTAAAACTTAAGAGAAGTACTTAAATGCAAATTTGGAAATTTCTAGGACAAAAATGAAAAAAAACAATAAAATTGAATTAAAAGACGTAATTTGAAATAAACGTAAAGTGAAACGACTAAAATTGACAAAACGGACTAAAATGAACCAATGGCCTAAATGAGGTACTTTAAAGTAACCTCTCTCTGCCGAAATTTTGCGTGAAATGACCAAAATACCCCTAGGGTTAGAACGACTGAAAATGACTCAGATGCAATTTAAAAATGGATTTTTAACAGGGAAATAAAGCAAGAGCCTATACAAACAAAATTAAAAGACTCAGAAACAATTTTAAGAGTTTAAACAGAGCTTTGACACTTGAAAAGACTAAAATGCCCCTAGGGGCAAAACTGACTCAAAATGACTTCAACTGTAATCTTTTGAAATGGATTTTGACATAGAATTGAAATGAGGACTTATTCACACTAATTGAAAGAACTCAAGCAAATTTTTAAAAGACTGAAAGAAATTTTAACATAGGAAATGACTAAAATACCCTTCTGTGTGAATTTTGCAAATAACATTGAAATAAAATGCAGGGATAGATGCAATTGATCAGAGACAGTTCAAATGACTTAAGATACAAGAAAGGGAGAATTGAACAAGTATTTTTAGGTCCAAAATTAGGGTATAACAGACGACCATTCCGAATGCGAAAGAATGTTTTTCTTCGACTTGTAGAAGCCCTTGGAAATCATGACGAATACTTTCAGACAAGGTTTGATGCAGTTCGTAGAGCAAGCCTTTCACCACCCCAGAAGTGCACTGTCGCTCTTCGCCTGCTAAAAATAGGGGAGGCACATGGTTTTCCTGGTATGCTACGTTCCATTGATTGTATGCATTGGGAATGAAAAAATTGTCCAGTGGATTGGAAAGGACAATTTTGTCGAGGAGATCATGGGAAGCCAGCGATCATGCTTGAGGCAGTTGCATCATATGACTTGTAGATTTGACATGTTTTTTTTTGGTACTCCGAGTTCAAACAAAGACATTAATGTTTTAAATACGTCCAACTTGTTTTTCAATATTTTAGAAGGAGAAGCACCCAATGTACAATACACATTGAATACTACCACTTATAATATCGGGTATTTTCTAGCTGATGGTATTTATCCTGAATGGGCTACATTTGTCAAAACCATCCCAATGCCCTAAGAAGAAAAGAAACAATTATTTGCCAAACGACAAGAATCAGTAAGAAAAGATGTGGAACAAGCATTTGCAGTGCTTCAATCTCGATTCGCAATTGTACGCGGTCCATCACCTTCTTGGCACGTGAATACAATGAAACATATCATGTATGCATGCATCATAATGCATAACATGATTGTCGAAGACGAACGTGACACATATGATGGTAACTTTGATTACAATTATGTCGATAATGGCATTTCATCACTTGAAGTATCTAATGGTCCTCATCAACACTTTTTAGAAACATACATGCAAAGGAGAACACATATTCAAGAAAAACAAATTCATCGTCAACTTCAAGCCGATTTGGTGGAGCATATTTGGGAACGTTTCAGACGCGAGAACGACACTAATTAATTTATATATTTCTCATTGTTTGTATTAAACATCATTATTATTTCTTTTCTTTATGTATTTCTCTCGTCATGTATTTCTCGTTTATATGCATTGCTCGTCGTTTTTGTTTGTTATAAAAAATTAATTTATTCAATTTTTTTATGTATGCATCATTTATTTAATTTTTGTATTTTTAATATTTATGATTATTTTACCTATTAATAAAGTAAATGAATTTAAATTTAAATTGAATCAAAATTAAGTGAAGATAAAAAAATATAAATTTGTGGGGTCAAGTATGTGTTGCTTATTGTAGTTACTATTGGAGTAGAACTCATTGAGATTTGCTTAAATGCACTGTGGCAATTTGGGCCCACAAAAAGTAACTCAAGCAACCAAGATTAGTTCTCCCATTGAAGATGCTCTAACCTTTCATTTCTTATAGGTTGCATAAAGTTGTTAATAATGTCGTCTCTGAGTCTCGGTTAGCTTTACTAGGCGCCTGACGGATTTTCAACCTATCTCCTAAACTTTTTTTTTTTAATATTTCATTTTATTTGTAGAAATCCTAAACATAAACCAATTGCGTTGATTTAAAAGTCATCTTAATCCGACTGAACCTAACAAAGAGAAATAAAATGGTTATATATATATATATATATATATATATATATATATATATATATATATTTGTAAATAGGGTATTCTTTGCTTGCAACCGTAAAAATAAAATTTTCAAACTATTATCATCTAATTTAAGTGTTCTTAGAATAAAGAAACAAAATGATTGAAAACAATATGTATTGGTTTACTTTATTGACGCACATAATTCAAGTGTTCTTAAAACAGTTGGTAGGTATCAAGGACAATATTTGCAGGGATCAGAGTTCGAACCCCGGATTTTTTACTTCTCAACAGTTAAAAAAGTGTGTGATCCAACCACTGAGCTATTGAAAGAAAAAAATAAAAAATAATATACAATAAAGATAACAAATCTAGTCTTTTCTCAAAAATAAAATATACAAGGACTAAAGGGTAATTTCATCTCCACAAGCCCATAGAAAAGATCTCAAAACGGTGTCGTTTAACAACAACAAAACTACAAAAGCACTTGAAATACACACAAGTGCTGAAAACTCACGCTTCTTTCTTTCTCATCGAATCAACAATTCAGCTAGGGCACGTCTCTCTCTTCGCGGCCTCCTCTCAGATTTGCGCCGCTACGGTACTTTCATCGTTTTTTCAATTTCAATCGCTTAATAATCGTTAATCATATTCGTATTTTCGCGATTTCGCAATTTTGTAATTTATATGTATATTTTTTTTTGTTTGATTTACCTTTCTAGGTTTTTCATTCTGCATCGATTCATATGAATTTTATTGATTTCGTCATATATTACCATGTTATAATCATAATCGTTGTTTTCTATGATTTAGATTTCACATGCTCGTGTTTGTTTATGTATTAGTGTTGGTATTAATATTAATATGTATTATCGTGTTTCTAAGTTTCTGATTTATTTGATTTAGTGTACTTAAGGCTTTTGTTGTGATTTGTGTGGTGTGAATTTCACGTTTTGCGCGATTTCAAAATTTATATGTATACTTTTAATTCGATTCATATGAAATTTATAATTTTTTTTGATCTAGTCATATATTTCGATATTACAGATTATAGATGACATGCACTGTTTTCTGATGATTAAGATTTTACATGCTGTGTTTTTTTTATGTATTAGTAATTTAATGTGTATTATTGTGTTTTTGTGTTGATGATATATGATTTTATTTGATTTAGTAATTATTGTTTTTGTTGTGATTTGTGTGTTGCTATGATGCACGGGCACTTCTCAGATTAGGTGTGTATATGTGTCGGGCACACGGACATGACACCGACACGGAATTATGTGCTTTTTTCAAAATATCAGTGGTGTTGGCATGTCAGTGTCAGTGTATCATAGTTGTGGTACGAATTGTTTATGACATGGGGTAATCTGGGTACGAATCATGTAAACAGAAGGAGCTATTTGCAATAATATACTATTTTTTTAATCAAATATTGCCGCTAAAGAGTTAAGACTATTTGTTTATTAGTTTATGTTAGAATTTGTGAATTGAGCTGGGATTTTATGTTTTGGGGGATTTTTCAATTTAAGACAATGTTACGTGGGATATTATTGAATTTGATATTGATATGGATAATTTTTCATGTGATGTATTGTCAAGAAATTGATTCTTGTATGTTCTGTATTCCTGTTGCTTGCTTTATTGGATGAATTGACCTGTAATTATAAGAAGTATGGGAGTATTCGTTTTGATGATTGAGCTGGATCTTTCTGTTTTGGGAGATATTTTTTGGGGAAAAGGTTAATAAGAAAGCTGCATCTGTATTGAATTTGATTTGATGATCAAAATATAATAGAGTCTTGTGTGTTATTGGAGTGATATGTTTGTTTGAGTTTTTGGAGGGATGAATTGATCTGTGGTTAGCAGTATAGTTGGATGTCTGAGTGTAATTTTTAACTGAATAATTTCTTAGTCCATGTGTATTTTTTTGTTTAATTCTCTCTGTGGTTAGCAGTATAGTTGGATGTCTGAGTGTAATTTTTTACTGAATAATTTCTTTAACTCCATGTTTATTTTTTTAATTAATTCTCTTTTTGTTGGTATATGTTTTTTGATCATGCATTAAGTTTAATTTTTTTTTTTCTTTGGATATAGCTGATATGTTTTCTTTTTTATTTCTTTCAAGGTTACTAGTCTCTTATTGTTCAGAGATGGCTGACGCTCATGATACCGATAAGAACATTGAGGTGTGGAAAATCAAGAAATTGATCAAGGCTCTTGAAGCTGCCAGAGGAAATGGGACGAGTATGATTTCTCTTATCATGCCCCCGCGTGATCAAATTGCTCGTGTTACTAAGATGCTTGGGGATGAGTTTGGAACTGCTTCAAACATCAAGAGTAGGGTGAATCGACAGTCTGTGCTTGGTGCAATCACTTCTGCTCAGCAGAGGCTTAAGCTTTATAACAAGGTCCCTCCAAACGGGCTTGTTTTGTATACTGGTACAATTGTGACTGATGATGGGAAGGAGAAAAAGGTGACCATTGATTTTGAACCATTTAGACCTATCAACGCGTCTCTCTATCTTTGTGACAACAAGTTTCACACTGAAGCTCTCAATGAGCTATTGGAATCTGATGACAAGTTTGGATTTATTGTCATGGACGGTAATGGCACATTGTTCGGGACCTTGAGTGGTAATACAAGAGAGGTGCTTCACAAGTTCAGTGTCGATCTTCCAAAGAAACATGGAAGAGGAGGGCAGTCTGCCCTGCGTTTTGCTCGTCTTCGCATGGAGAAGCGTCATAACTATGTGAGGAAGACTGCTGAGCTAGCAACCCAGTTTTATATCAATCCTGCTACCAGCCAGCCTAATGTGTCTGGATTAATACTTGCTGGTTCTGCTGATTTCAAAACTGAGCTTAGTCAGTCAGATATGTTTGATCCCCGTCTTCAGGCAAAAATACTTAATGTTGTAGATGTATCTTATGGAGGTGAGAATGGGTTTAATCAGGCTATTGAACTATCTTCTGAAATTTTGTCCAATGTCAAGTTCATTCAGGAGAAACGCTTGATTGGAAAATACTTTGAGGAAATCAGTCAGGATACTGGGAAGTATGTCTTTGGTGTTGATGATACTCTACAAGCTCTGGATGCTGGAGCTGTTGAGACACTCATTGTCTGGGAAAATCTGGATATGAATAGGTATGTTTTAAAAAATAGTACTACCGGTGAAGTTGTCATTAAGCACTTCAACAAGGAGCAGGAAGCCAAGCAGAGCAATTTTAGAGATCCTGAAACTGCTGCTGATTATGAGGTTCAGGAAAAGACGTCTCTGTTGGACTGGTTTGCAAATGAATACAGACGGTTTGGTTGCACTCTCGAGTTTGTCACCAATAAATCACAAGAAGGCTCACAGTTTTGCAGGGGTTTTGGTGGGATAGGTGGGATCTTGCGCTACCAGCTTGATATGAGAACATTTGATGATTTTTCTGATGATGGAGGCGTGTATGAAGACGAATAGCAATCAATGAAATGCTTCCTACCACTGGTGCAGGAAAGGGAGGCCAAAGTACCTGCACTAGTATGGGAGGCGGTAGCACGTGCTGCTGCTCCTCCTCCTCCTCCTTGTCTGTCTGCTGTGTTGCGTGGAAAGTTTGAATGCAAAACAAGGTTCAATTTTAATGCCCTTTCTTGTAACATTTCTTGTATCATTTTTAGCACATATTTTTCTATTATACCTGGTGTCAATTTGTTGTCGGAATTAGTTCCATAATTTTTGTTGGTATCTATTTTCAGCTGCTTTACCCCAAAAGTTATGACTGATGTGAATTTCAACTCCCTTGCTTGTTCTCCTGATGTTCCATCTCCGGCAGTACAAATTTCAGCAACATTGCCGGCAACAGCTGGTGAAAATCTATCATTTCCTGGTAAGTTTCAATCTATTATTGGGTGTAACTTTCAAGCTATTATTGGTGTGTTATTCCTTATTCATTTCCCAGCATGTCTCTAAATTTTGCTGTTTTGTGTCATTTAGCTCCTCTGCTATCTGCTTGTATTCACAAGGGCAAAAACAAAGTCGTACTCCCCAGAGAACACAACCTATTATCAACAAAGGTCAGTCCTCATAATAAATAAGATAATATATGTCAATACAAGCGCTTTTTAATTTTTTATACCTCAAACTGTTAAGCTTCTCTTAAATCAAATTTGCTTGCTATTTTTTCTTAATTCTTAACATGCTTTTTGTCAAGTGAGGCTCCGTTTGTTTGAATTTTTTTTTTCCTAATCTGGAAATTGACTGAGCCATGTCTATTCAAATTTGGACATATTGATACTAATCTGTCTTGTCCCTCAAACCTAGAAGAATACTGTCATGCATATTCTTATTGGTTACTTAGTGAAATGTCATTTCT
The DNA here is from genome assembly GCF_051527215.1 of Medicago sativa. Taxonomy (NCBI): domain Eukaryota; kingdom Viridiplantae; phylum Streptophyta; class Magnoliopsida; order Fabales; family Fabaceae; genus Medicago; species Medicago sativa. The sequence continues at coordinate 84,090,731 of NC_140754.1, forward strand.
ATTACAGCTATGGTTTCAAAGTTCTTTCTGTGCTGTGTTAGATAATAGTGTTATATTTTAGCTTCCTTTTTCTGGTGTAGTCTTTTGAGTGTATTTTGAACAAATTGGAAATTTGTGTATTGCAGTCTTCGTTGAACCTGTCTGTCGATGTAGCGTAGCAAAGCTTTGACCAAGAAGCAGCTTGCTCACCAAGTTATCAAGGTGCATTTAGTTTTACCTCTTTCCATTGAATAATGTTTTAAGGATAGTATAGGTCTTGGCTATCATGGATAATTGATTAGAGAATTTATGTTGTTTGATGGTGAATAGCATATGATTTCATACTCTTAATTTGCAATGAAAAGAAACTAGTTAGTTTCTCTGTGTTGAATGCTTATTGTTAGCATTTCTACCAACTTATAATTTACATACTGACATTAAGTTCCATTATCTTATAATGGTAGTAGGCGGACAGCCGTTTGAAATAATTTTGATTATGATTGGCCAACGTTCTTTGATTTATAGCTTTGTTTAATTTATTTTCAAGAACCACCAATACTCCATTGCTATATGTAATGACCACTTCAGGTGTGTATTCATTAACTGAGTTGAATAAACGTGTAACATGGTTTTGTAGGTGAATGAGATACTTCGATCAATGTGTAACATGGCTTTTCTTCAAGGAAAATCGAGCCTTTGTATGGCACATCAAAGCTCGTGTCTCTGACTTACATCCTGTGTGCCTCAGTTATGCTTTAGGAACTTTTGCTACATTAAACTTTGTTCTTTTTTGTTTTAATTGGTACTGTACTCATGGTTTGCTTTATTTGGTACTGTACTTATTGATAGAGTGCTTAATTGTGTGATGTTATGAAAACTTCAGTTTGTTATTATTGAAATTAATAAAGTAAACTTCACTTTTGAAGCTTATAAAAAAATACTAAGCAAATTTTGCAACGAGGTTTGAGTTTAAATTGGGGGTTAAGGCAACCCTCTTGGAAAAAAAAATGTTGCACATAATTAATCGTTAGGAGCCCCATCGTCATTTAGATTTAAAGAAGAAGCTTTGATTTCTTCAGCAAAGGTTAAATTAGACAGCAAAATGTTGTCATAGTAATGAAGAGCAGGTTGTCAAAGGTGCAATTGCTTTGAGAGAAGGTGGTTGAGATCCTCAATTAATGTTTAACACCACGTTGTATATAAAAGAATGCCAAGCTTTGGAGCTTCTTAAATTCTTGCAACATCCTTCAACTGAGTACCAAGTTGCCTACTTTGTATTTCATTAGTTAATCACATACTACTACTCACCTTTTCTTTTTCTTTTAAATGATAAAATTTGTGTCGGTACTTCAGTTCATGAAGGAAGTTGAAATTGAACGTTAGGAAGTTCATAAATACCTCATAGTTCTTTGGTTACTAAAAGATCTAATAGTTCATCCACAAGTTTCTCCCCTACTGAAGTAAATAACCAGTCAATTCTTTCTTCGTGGTTTGTCATGCATTTGAATTAGATACCAGAGTTGGTTGTTGCACTTTCTAATATGATCATTCTCATTTTACTTCTGGAAGGATGACAGCCACTAACCCAAGTTTAAATGATGGCATGAGTCTCTTCAAACTTAACCAAGTTTCAATTTAATCTCAAGTTTAGACATGAAACAACGTTAAAACTCTTATGAAAAGTTTGTCATGCATTTGATGATGAAGAGAAAACTGGAAGTGTGCATTTGCTATACGACAACAATGCATTTTCCAGGAAGCAAATTGTGAACATGGGGTTTCCATTATTTCTCAAACAGAGCAGGGGCGTATAAAGCCCATAACTTATTGCAAGAAAAAAAAAAACCATTACTTCAAACAAATGAGAAAAGGTTATTTAATTATGAGGTGGGGTCACAGTTTTTGTTTGATAGACCTATCAAAAAGTTAACAGGTAATAAATCTCAGCCGTCGAAATAAACAAATAATATATCTGTGGCTGTGCTTTAACTTTCCCATCATGGGAAAGAAGTTTCCTTTCCCATGCTAAACCTCACCTTGATGGAGTGCTATAAAGGAGGCTAGCTTTCAAATTCAAAATTTAGAAATTATTGAGTATATGAAACCTGTCAAAAATTATAGAAATTCAGAAAGTGTCCTCCATGTTTTAACAGTGCAAATCAGCCTCGGTTTGGCTTACCTGAACACACACACTTCGATTCCCTCTTATAATTGGAACTTGTCGTACTTCGCTAGAGTCCTGAACCTTACTGGCATTAAAAGTTGTGTAGTCCAGTTCGCTATTGTCATTGTTACTAAATTTAGATTAACTAACTTGTCCATAAACTGAGTTATTCAAGTCCAAATTCACTCAAATTTGGCATGTAGGCATATTTATGAGTCCTAGACCTGATGGAATGAGTTCAATATTCAAAAAAATTACTGTTGCAGTGTTGGTGCAAACCTAACCTTTGGTTTTCTAAATTAAGCTTTTAACTTGGTGGAGGTTGGCTCCTTTGAAAACATCTGTCATTTCTTTCCAAATTTTGTATCAAGTGTCTGTGAGTTTTAAACACGTTAGACTAGGTTTGGAATCAATGTTCCTCTTGGAGATGACAACTGATTTCAACATTCAGAATCCTTATCATGCAGAATTTTGCTCTAAGAATTGGCTTTTTAGTCTACATAAACCAGAAACTAGTGAAGCAAAACGTTTTTTTAATAAGAAAAATATCATTAATTATAGATATAGAATTTAACAAAGAATGAAGTTTCATGCCCTCAAAAAATGAAGGTTCTAAACCAAACAAGATCACCACGCCGACATCCTTATCAAAAGGATTGTGACTGGGACTACTGCTGCTATCACTGTCCATCAAATGGTCAGTTGGGAAGGTTCCAGGAGGAAAAGTAAAGGACATACATAATCATTGAGCTATAGGAAATGACTCTTTGCAACAATAGTTGGAAAAGTAAAAATATACTCGCTAGTATACTTATTATGATGTCCAAGTACGTTCTTAAGAATGGATACCCAGATGACGTGGGTGGTAGTCACCATATAAAACTGTTACTAGACTAACAACAAGCAATAAGCTCTTAAATTTTAAGCACAATTAATGCAAGATATGCTACAATATGTCTATGACTACCCAAATTGTTGGAGATACAGGTTTCTACAAAGGCCCCCAAATTGTTAAAAGTATCCAAATAATAGGATTTTAGTTTTAGGCAGTGAAAGAATGAAACAGTGAACAGAAACTGAAAAATGATAAAATATCTCGAATAGGTGCCACTTGATCAACACACCCTCTGGAAATGTGAAGAAGGAACCATACTGGTTTCTTGATTCCTTCACTTTTCTATGCAAAATGCTTAATCAATAGTACCAGGATTTAAGCGAAACAAAATGGATAGATTTCTTAAAATGAGAAGTGAAGACTTATAGTTGTTTCTTAAAATCAAATTTGTACACTATTTTCTAAATCCACTCATCTTTTGTTCGCTGATAGATTTCTCGAATTCTAGGAATTAGGTTACTTGAATAAGATCACACTTCATGGCTTGATGCACATTGCAAACCTCACCAAAACGCATATCAAATCACAGTTGTTGCTGGCCTAGAAGTCTAAGTGTGCAGCTGAGGCATCAACTAAAATAGATATTTCAAAAAATGATAATACATGTATTTTTAAAAGGTAAATCATGAACCATACTCATGAATATGATATGCTGTCTTTTGTTAAAAAAGTGTGCAGGTGCTGCCATCCTAAACTATTCATCATATTTATGGTATATCAAGAGAAGATACTAGATACACAAATGTTCCATCTAAGATGAAGACTAGGAACCATATTCAGGAAATGAGTATCTGCAGAATATGACAGACCTTTCAAAAGCTCAGACTTGGATTCAGCATCATGTTCAACCTTACCTTTCACAAATCAAAATAACTTTGCATAACTGTGGGAAATGAGGTATTCGATAGCAATGATACTCAGATAGTGTTGAACCTTCTCCCATCAATGCAAAATGAGCATGGTCTTAGTCAGCCCCAAAAAAAAGTCGCTAGTGATTTCTATGCCCAATCTATCAAAGAATGCACATCCACTCATATCTAGTGACTACCTATCCTAGTTCAATACTAGCATCTCATAAGGTATTGGAGGGGGAAAAGCAGTCCTCCCTAGGCACTCACATACTGGAAAATTGTGTAAAAATAAATAACAATGTATAATGTTAATTCCAAAATAGTAGCATCTCATACGGAATTGGAGGGAGAAAACCAGTCCTCCCTAGACTTTACAGATCACCATTAGCCTTTCACCACTTCTCTTCACCTTTCCTTAAAGGCAAACATATAAAAAGTACACATCATGCAGATTTCCGAATTTCTGCAACTTCATACTAACAAAATAAGTTTTTTTTTTTATTTTTTTTTTATTTCACTCCATGATTATATACAGTTATTTGTCAAAATTAGGTGTGACATTCAAAGCTTAGTACACTCTACATGCTTAAATATAAATACCATATAACAACAGATAAATAGAAAACATCTTACCTAGTTTCAGTCTTACAATAGGCCTCTCGTAATCATTTCACGAAGAAGTTTCTCCGCTTTATCATTTTCATCTTTATCAAACAGAGAATAGATGATTATTTCATAAGTAACGGTGTTTGGAATGCAACCATTTTCTTTCATTTTTGACAACATAGCCATTGCTTCATCAAACATGCCCTTGTTACAAAACCCATGGATCATAACAGTATATGTGTTTACATTTATATTATAGCCTTTGACCAAAAGATCCTCAAAAATATTTTGTGCATCCTCTAGTCTTCCACCTTTACACAGTCCATCAATAAGAATAGTGTATGTGTACATATTTGGTTGAATACCCTGGTCTTTCAATTTTGTTAATAATGCAATTGCCTTGTCAACCTGATGGTTTTTGCCTAAAGCATCCAATACAGAATTGTAAGTAATTATATTAGGTGGTTGACCTCTATCATGCATCTCATCGACTAGCTTCAAAGCATAAGAGATTTTCCCTGATTTACACAAACCATCGATAAGGGAATTGTAAGTTACCACATTAGGAATAATTTTTCTGCAATGCATTTCTTCAAAGAGATTCATGGCTGCATCGGTCATTTTAATCTTACAAAACCCATTAATCAAGATATTGTAACTCTGAATACCAGGATTCACTCCCCCCTGAGCCATATTGTTGAATATACTCTTAGCCTTATTCACTTCTTTAACTAGGCAATATCCATCCATTAAAGAGTTATAAGTAACAACATCAGGTTTGATGTCTTGTTTCATCATCATAGCTAACACATTTTTAGCCTCTTTTACTTTTCCCTCCTTACAAAATGCATCAACCAATATATTAAAGGTATACACAGTTGGGTTGGTGTTTTCTGATACCATTTTATGAAACAAACCAATTGCATCTTTCAATTGACCCATAATGCAGAAGCCGCAAATTAAAGTATTATACGTGACAACATCAGGGGAAATTCTCTTAGCAACCATCTCAGAATATAAATCAAAAGCATGATTAACATGTTTATTTTTACACATACTATCAATAATCACGTTGTACATTACCGCACTAGGCTGGTGAAGCAATTTCCCATCAACTCGTCTCAGCAATAGTAGAGCTGCTTTTGTTTCACCAATTTTACACAACCCATTAATCAATGTTCCATAACTAACTTGGTTCAAATGAAATCCAAGCGCTACCACCTTATCATGATGAGTGTAGTTAAAGTTATGGCATTTGGCTCATAACCCTTCTTGAAAATCTTGGCCAGTACAGAAAAAGAAAGAGGGTTTTCACCCAATTGAGAAAAACAATTGATCAAGATGCTCAAAATGACCAAGTCTGAAGCAATTCCGTTAAATTCCATTTGTCGATGAAGTGAAATAGCAGTGTGGTAACAATTGATCTTAACAAGAGAACCTAAAATCTTACCAAATTCAAAAATGGATGGGGTAGGGTTCTTCTGATGGAGCAATCGATTGAATGATGAAACGAGATCGTGTTTGTTGTCATCTTCAAGGATTGTTGTTGAGCTTGAAGAAGAATAGGGTAATAAACGAATCAGAAAATTAGGGTTTGGAAAATTGGGAATGAATACAGAGACGGAAGAAACATGCCTCAAATTTGAAAATGACATAGTTGTTTGGTTTGCGTAGATAACAGTGTTGAGGTGAATTCTTTGTTTGAAAGATAGATACATACGGTGGTTACTTCATTTCATTTCGGATCTCACAATGTTTGTTCTTCTCCTAACTTGATTTACCATTTTTACGACTCATTTGTTGAGTTTAGTTTAAGTTTTTATTTTTTTATTTTTTTTTATTTAATGTTGAGTTTACTTTCTCAAACAATAATACACTATATCCAATAGAGCGAGCTAAGATGAAATAGAATATAACGTCAAAAAAAGATGAAATAGAATATGTCTCTTTTACCTTAACTAAGTTTTGGTTGGAATCTAGTATTGGACATGCATAAACGTTAAAAGTCTTAGAGAAAGGTTGTTGTCCATTTGAATTCCACAATGCTCAAGGATTAATATCCGCAGTTATGCATGGAAAATACCCAATTTGCACCACAAAAAAAAACAATAATATGCTCTTCGTTCCCGATTATACGTCACTTTTAAGAAGAAAACAATTATCTCAAATTATGTGTTTTACGATATCAATGAGGTATTAATGTTATTATTTTTTTATTATATTTTTAACTATTGATTACTGTTAGACATGAAAACAAAACCCACCTCTGTCCAGACTCGGCCGCTCCCGCCCCGAATTTAACTGGGAAAAGTCAATTTAACTAGGTGCAGGTGCGGATGTGGGGGAAATATGAGTTTTAGTACGGGTTTGGGGCGGGGGATGCTTATACCCGCCCCGCACCCACTTTTTAAAATTTACTTTATTAAATTTAATAATCGTATTTCCATAAGCACCAACTTATTTTAATATATTAGTACTCTTTTGAAACATGTTTATTATAATTATTTTGCTCGCTTGAATTTTTTTTATTAGATCTTTAATTATTAATATAATTATTATTTTTTGTTGCTATGAAAAAAAATGAAAAAATATGCATTTTTTTGAATATTTTATAAAAAATAGAGTTTTCGTAGGTGGGGGCAGGGCCGGGAGACCCGTCCCCATTGGGGGCGGGGTTGGGTGTACAATTTTTACTCCCAATATGGTTTGGGGACGGGTGCAAAGGCGGGTGCATGGAAGCGAGGGAGGGGACGTGGATGTTTAAACCCGCCCCGACCTGCCCCTTTGCCATACCTAATTATTATCTCTTCTTTCAATTCTTTTACTTATCTTTCTTATATCATTTATTAAAGACAATTTTGTAAAACAACTTATAACATCTCTTTCTGACATAAAATTAATTACATTTATTAATACGTGCTATATAATCTGGGACAAAGGGAGTATTTTGTAACTTTTGAACGAAATCATAAAGAAAATTAATTGGAAATTGCATAAAGGTGAGAAATAAAAATAACACTACACTATGATAATAGATTAAAACAAACTAGTTTCCATGAGCAATATATAACTCAATATTGGCACTGACAATGCATTGTTATACACATGAAAATCACAAAAAAAAAATAATAATCCGTTTGTTACGGATTAAAATAAAAGTGATTTTGACATAAAATAATTTAGAGATTATTTTTTAGAGATTTTATGAAAAATCAGAATCTATTTTGCGTTTGTTTACAGTAATAAAAATCACTTTTTTTTTTTATAAATAATTTAGTTTGTTTGGATACAGCTATATAAAAGCGATTTTTTTATTACAAAATTAGTTCAATCTTTAAATCCATATTTTCTCTCTCCTCTAAAAAAAATCTATTTTTTGAGAAGCTGCTCTCAACAGCTTCTCATTTGAAGCTGTTTTTAGATTTTTTTTAGATTCTGATTTTTTTAAAAATCTGTAACAAACAGATGCAATATTCTTAAAAGTGATTATTTTCTTAAAAAAAGTGATTTTTTCTTAAAAAAAGCTATAACAAACGGGCTCTAAATATAGTGAAAATCACTTATTTAATGAAAAGAGGCGTAAGAATTGATTTCAAAAGGTGATTCTAAAATTAACCCTAAAACACCTTTCTCCAAAAAAGAGAAGAAGAAAAGAAAAAGAGAGTGACAACTATATTTTTAATATTTTTGTACTTTGATATACATGATTATGAAATATTTATTTACTTACTGGTAATATCATTCTCTATTTGTTAGAAGTAACATTATCACTTTATACCTCTGAAAAGTAACCCTATCATTATCCTCCTTCACCAACTCACGACATCTCTTCATCACCTCTCTTTAAACAATGAAAACCACGAACTTGAATTCCAACCGGATGAAATCCCCACACAAATCACAGACGTTCGCCTTCGCCTTGTTGGTCGCTACCTCACTAACCGGCCAATTTGATTCTACATGACAATGGAAAAGATGGAATCCTTTTTGAATCCTGTCAAAAGTGTTCAAATTCAAGAGGACGAGCCATACTTTTATACGTTCAATTCTTTAACCACCTCAACCAAGATCATGTGGCACGCCAAATCATGTGGCCTTTAATTTGTGCCATTTTGGATTCAAGTGCACAACATGTCAACAAGTCTCATGATAGAAAAGTAGGAAAAGAAATCGCAAACTTCATTGTTGAATTTATCGAGCATGAAGCCAAGAACAACTTGAATACCTTCGTTTGTATATTAGGATCAGAGTCTTACTACTCTCTCGGTATTCACGACTGCCAAGTTAATGATAGGAATAAAATGCAAAGAGAATAAATTTCCCTTGGGATTGGGAAAAGTCTAGGGGAAAGAGAGAGTTTCTGATAAAATTATTTCTTGCCTTCATTCATTTGTTACCTCTGTTTATACACAGTAAGTATTACACTTGTTCTAGGGTTATGTGACAGCTGTCCATATCCTAATGGCCTAACAAAATAAAACAAAATAAAAGTCCTAGGATTCCTTATTATTGAGCTGCTGCATTCCAACGGTCCTGGAGGTACTCCTCCTGGAAGCACATGCTTTTGTCTCCTCCTAGGATTCCTTAGATGCCTTTAGGTCAAGAACCTCTTGGGCATTTTGGTGTTCTGCTTTGGTCTCTCATGTGGCCCAATGTGAGGCTGCCGAGTGTCTAAAACTGGTCCCACTTTGTCACTTGAGTTGGGTCTCATTTGAGATGTATCATTACCATCCCCATTTAGACAAATCTTGTCCTCAAGATTAAAGGCGGGGTACTTAGCTTCAAAAACCAGTCGTTGTTCCCAAGTTACTTCAGCTGGGGAAAAACCATCCCAATGAATCAAGACTTCTTCAATTCCATTAATAGTGCGATGACCCAATGCAGCAAGAGGCACTGGTGACAATGGTGGAAAAGAGTCTGCTGCTGGCAGAGGGAAAACTTGAGTTGCTGACTGGCCATGGCATGGTTTGAGAAGTGAAACATGAAAAACATGATGTATCCTTGATAACACAGAGAGGTCCAACTCATAGGCCACTGCTTCAATCTTTTTGATAATGCGAAAGGTCTCGTAGTAATGCTTGGCTAATTTCTGAGAGGTTCTGTTGTGCACTGAAATCTGGCGGTATGGTTGAAGCTTTAAGAAAACCCACTGATCCACTTCAAAATATTTATCCTTGCGATGAAGATTGACTTGTTGCACCATGCGGTTTCTTGCGCGGGTTAAGTTTTGTTTGAGCAGTTTGAGGACGCGAGTTTTGTTGCTGAGGAGGCCATCAAGTGAATCAATTTTAGTTGTGCAACTGGTATAGTGAACAAGAGCTGGTGGTTATCTGCCATAGAAAGCTTCAAAAGGAGTCATGCCAATGGGAGAACGGAATGATGAGTTGTACCAAAATTCGGCCAAGGCGAGATAACGAACCCAAAGGCGCGGTTCATCAATAACAAAACAGCGAAGGTACGTTTCAAGACATCTGTTGAGGACCTCTGTCTAGCCATCTGTTTGGGGATGGTAAGAACTGCTGAAACAAAATGTTGTGCCTAAGTGTTTGAACAGATTTCCAGAACTGGCTCACGAAGACGCGGTCACGGTCGCTGATTATGGTTTTGGGTGCACCATGGAGGCGGTATATTTCAGAGATGAAGATTGGGCCTAATGAAGCGGACGAGAAATTTGGGGGTAGTGCTATAAAATGAGCGAATTTGGTTAGGCGGTCTATAACTACCCAAATGGTGGATTTGGTTTGACAATGGTAAGTTTGTGATGAAATCCATGGAAATGTCTTCCCATACTTGTTGAGGCAAGGGTAATGGTTGGAGAAGGTTGTAGGGAGCATGGGTGTTGTATTTGTTATGTTGGCATGTGGTGCAAGCTTGCACAAATTTTTTGACGTCACGATGCATACCGGGCCAATAGAATGAGGCTGATAGGCGTGCAAGGGTAGAGGCCGGTTTCCGGAGGTATGAAGAGTCTGTTGTTGAAGTAGAGCAGGTTGGACTTTTGAGTGAACTTGCAGCGCATTTGTGAATCTTCCTCTGCCTTCTTGAGTAATTTCTAACCTACAGGGTTAGTAGAAAAAAAATGTTTGCAACTGAGAAATTAAAGGGGAAGAGGGGGAACTAATCATTGCACAAATTCCTTCAATTGGTGGTTCATTGAATCGAGATAATGCATCGGCAACAACATTTTCCTTTTCGGGTTTGTAGTGGATTTCATAATTGTACCCCACGAGTTTGGTGAGCCATTTTTGTTGCTCGGGAGTTTGGATTATCTGGGTCATCAAGCATTTGAGGCTTTTATGGTCGGTAAAATTTTTGAAGGTTGAACCTAAGAGGTATTGCCTCCATTTCTTTATGGCTTCAGTGAGTCCGTAGAGCTCGCGGACATATGTGGAAGCAGCACACAAGCGGGGGCTCAGTTTCTTGCTAAAGAAAGCTAGCGGTCGAGAGTTTTGTGAGAGCACCGCGCCAACAGCCGTATTTGAAGCATCAGTGGTTACTTCAAAAGGTTTGTCGAAATCTGGAAAGGTGAGGGTAGGTAACTTGGCCATGGCAGTTTTGAGTTGCTGGAATGCCTGGGTAGCTGAATTGGTCCAATGGAAGGAGTTGGATTTGAGTAGATCGGTTAAGGTGCTAGCAATGGAGGCGTAGTAGAAGACAAAACGCCTATAGAAACCCATGAGACCAAGAAAAGCTCTCAAAGCAGTGACATTCTTTGGAATCAGCCATGTAGTGATTGTTTGATTCTTGGATGGGTCTGCTTGTACTCCTGCAGTAGTGATTATGTGGCCAAGGTAATCAACGGAGCGGACTCTAAATTGACTTTTGGAGAGTTTGGCATAAAACTGGTTGTCGGACAAAAGGGTCAAGATGGTTTGAAGGTGAGAGAGGTGTGATTCCCATATTGGGCTATAAATGAGGATGTCGTCGAAAAAACCAAGGCAAATTTGCGAAGGTAAGGGCGAAGGAGGTCATTCATGGCGGCTTGAAAGGTTGAGGGTGCGTTGGATAAACCAAAGGGCATCACCAAAAATTCATAGTGACCGTCAAAAGTTCGGAAACCAATTTTGTGGATATCTTCGGAGACAAGCCGTATTTGGTGGTATCCGGAACGAAGGTCTATCTTGGAAAAATAGGAAGCACCATGTAATTCATCCAAGAGTTCATCAATGGTTGGGATAGGAAAACGGTCTTTGATGGTAATGGTGTTAAGAGCTCTATAGTCGACGCAAAAACACCATATGCCATCTTTTTTTTGACTAATAAAACCGGTGAAGAGTATGGACTTGTGCTAGGTTGTATAATGCCATCTTGAAGCATTTCGGTTATGAGTTTGGTCATGGTCTCTTTTTGGTAATGTGGGTATCGGTATGGCTTAATGTTGATAGGAGTGGCTAAGGGTTCAAGGTGAATATGGTGGTCATGAGGGCGTGATGGTGGTAGAGAGTTCGGTTTCGAGAAAATGTGGGAAAATTGGTGTAAAATTTTCTGTATGGATGGGTGAAATGTTGAGAGGGTGGTTTCTTTTGATGGTGTGGCAGTAGTGGTAGGGTTGTGGTTATCAATGGGAATAATGGAAACGGAGTGAAAAGTAGCAATGGAATTTGTTTGTATCATCCGGTTCAATTGATGGACAGATGCCGGTGTGATTGTGTGTGGTCTTGAGCCAGTAATAGTGATAAGAGTTCCGTTGTGATAAAATTGCATGGAAGGAACTGAGAAATCCGAGACAAATGGCCCAAGTGTTTGTAACCATTGGACGCCCAGCACCACATCTGCTCCCTGGATGGGTAGAACATATAGTGGAACTGAGAATAGGTGTTGTTCAACCAGTAATGGTGTGTCAGCACAGAGGCCTGTGCAATGGATATGGTCTCCATTGCCAACCATAATCAGGAAGGAGGCGAATGTTTGAACGGGTAGGTGTAAGAAAGAGGATATGCAGGGTTGGATGATGTTATGGGAGCTACTTGAATCGGGCAAAACAGTGACCTTGTGGCCATGAATGGAGGCGGTGAACCATAAGGTTCGTGGCGAGGGATGTCCATTCAGAGCCTGTAAGGAGAGATGAAAAGTCTCGGCTTCAGTGCTTGGTTGGGATGTGTTGTTATCTGAAGTGTTGGAGTAGGTTGGTCTGATGTAGGATTTAAGTCAATAAGGTCAGGTGGGTTTGGTGGAGTAATAATAGCACAAAGGTTTTCGGTTGGAAAAGAAGAGTCTTCTTCAGTTAACAAGAGCAAAAACTGCTTGGTTTTGCAACGGTGACCTGAGTGAAATCTTTCATCACAGTTGAAGCACATGCCTTGAGAACGGCGGTGTTGCATCTCGGTTGGGTTGAGACGGTGGATGGGTAAGGATTGTGGTGGGGCAGGTTTTTTTTTGAAGAAGTTGTGGTGAAGGTGTGGGTAACAGTGGTGGTTTTGTGGTAGAAAATTTGGAGGTTGTTGCTTGAAAAGGACGTGAAGCTGTTATTTTGGATTCTATGAGTTTAGCTAATCCTATAGCTTGTGAAATTGTGGTAGGTTGGTGGATAGCTAATTCATTTTGGATAGTGAACTTTAACCCAGAAACAAAACAATCAACTATAGCATTAGGAGAGAGTCCATTTACCCTATTGCAGAGGCATTCAAACTCTTTCTGATATTCAGCCACAGTGGAGGTTTGTTTGAGTTTGAAAAGTGCTTGTTGATGGTTCTCATAAGCAGAGGGACCAAAACGAACCTCCAAGGATCAAGTGAAAGCTTCCCAGGTTGAAATGAGGTGGTTGTGGTACATCCACTGGTACCACGCGAGCGCTTCGCCAACCATATAGCTCGCGATGTGATTCAGGAGTTGGTGTTGAGGGATAGAGTAATGAGTGAAGAACTGATCGGCTTGGAAGATCCAGTCGAATGGGTTTGTTCCGTCAAAGGGGGTGAGTCGTAGTTTAGGTGGTTTGAGTGTTTGGTCTTGTGAGGTTTGGGAAAGGAGAGGTGAGTTTTGTGTGGGTTGTGGAATTTGTGACTGTAACGTTTGCAGGGAGTTGAGTAAATCTTCATTTCTTTGGTCTTGTGTGACTCTAAGATTTGTAAGGGAGTGGAGGAATTCTTCATGTCTTTGGTCTTGTGTGGTTCTGAAATTTGTAAAGGCTGCTGTGAGTTGAAGGATGGATTCTTGTAGTTGTTGGGTTGTGGGGGGTTCACCTGGGATTTGTTGTCTAGGAGGCATGATATCAAGTAACGAGAGCACCAATTGATAGGAATAAAATGCAAAGAGAATAAATTTCCCTTGGGATTGGGAAAAGTCTAGGGGAAAGAGAGAATTTCTGATAAAATTATTTCTTGCCTTCATTCATTTGTTACCTCTATTTATAACACAGTAGGTATTACACTTGTTCTATGGTTATGGGACAGCTGTCCATATCCTAATGGCCTAACAAAATAAAGCAAAATAAAAGTCCTAGGATTCCTTATTATTGAGCTGCTGCATTCCAACGGTCCTGGAGGTACTCCTCCTGGCAGCACATGTGTCATACCCCAATTTTTGACCTAAGGACCTACATTCATACGCCCTTTGACCCTGATTAAGTCTTTGACTTTTCAGAGAAAGATTCGGCAGAGAGGACCTCATTTTTGTTCTGAGTCGGGCCTTCTTCTCACTTTTTTTTTATTACTATTAGTCCTTTTAATTTTTTTTTTATTTTAATTCGTTTCCATCTTTTATTTTTCATTTTTTATTATCATTCATTACCTTTATTTTTATTTCACTTTTTTAATTTAATTTTAGTATTTATCTGTTTATTTATTTATTTATTTTTATTTACATTATTAATATGCATAGTTATCCTTTTTGTTTTATTATTTATTTTTAGTTGATAAGTCCAAAAAGGTTCCAATCCAAAAATTAATCTTTCAGCCTCATCTGTAACAAACGAGCTTTCCACCTCCCCCAAGCCACAAATATTTTGCTTCTTTTTAACAAACCCTAACGCTAGTCCTAATCATATAAAAGAAACAGTGAACACAATTTTACCCAACAACACAATTTTCACACACCAAAAACCTTTAGCTACCGCAATTTTCATAACCCTGATTTTTAAGTTTCAATTTTTATTTTGTTATTTCTTTTGAACCCTAGTTGCGGTAATTTATAGTATTAGTTTTCATTCAATTTAATTTAATTCAAGTTTTAGTTTTTCTTTACTATCCTTTGCGATTCACGTTACCGGTGTTGCTTTAATTGAATTCATTCCCGTTGATTCTTCATACAATTTCCAGCAGCCATATTTATATATATATATATATATATATATACACACACTCCATATTCATGTTGTCGTGCATTTAAGGGCCTGTTTGTTTTGGATTTTTTTTGAAAAAAATCTATTTTTTTGAGTAAAAAATCACTTTTTTTAGTTTTTGTTGTGTTTGTTTGAGATTTTTAAAAAATCCATTTTGCTAAAAAAATCATTTTTAGCCTCAAAATGAAAATCTATTTCAAGTAGCTTTTCCAAAATCTATTTTTTTCTTAATGCAAGGAACTCAAGTGTAGTGTTTCAAATCTCAAAAAAAATGATTTTTATGATAGTAGACAAACAGAAATAGCTTTAGATTTTTTTAAAAATTTCTAAAAAAAAAATCTCTAGATTCTTTTAACTCAAAATCTATTTTTTTTAAAGCTGAAACAAACGCACCCTAAATTTATATTCCTTATTTCAATTGCCATTACCTTTTATTTCCAAGTTATTGCTACGTGATTGTCTCTTGTTGCGGCGGCTACTTTGATTTCAATTATGGATTGCTATTGTTACTGTTGATGCCTAGTTCCATATCATGTATCGAATTCAATTACACGGTTACTGTTTCCATTCCTTTATTTCAATTGATGTTTGTTCTATTTCAATATGATGTGCCTCTTTGATTATTGTCATTTGTTACCTCGTGTGATTAATTCATAACCGTACCACTTGCTGTCTTGCGGTTGCTATTCCTTGTGCAATTCAATATTATGGTGTTTATTTTTGCTGCTATGCGATTCGATTCAAGTTGCTATTGCTAATTCTTGTATTGTCGCATGCAGCACTCATTCTTTTTTAAAGTTTCCATCAATAATCAGGTGGTTGCCGGAGCTGTTCTATTCCATTACAATTGCAAGACCGTAGCTGCTCTTCAAAGTTAGAGATTCCATCGTAAAGAGAACCTGGTGACCCTTTTTGCATCTCATTTTTTTTATCCCTCTTTCTTCATGCATTTTAATTTTTCTTGCATTTTTTATTTCCTTTGCACTTTATTATTTTTATGTTTATTAGATTAGGCTGCATATTTATCATTCATTTGTGTATATTTATTTTATGTCATTTACTTTCATCGCACGGACCTTAGAATGTATATTTAGGCTTAAAATAATTTTATCATGCATATTTATTTTCCGCAGACTTTATAATGTATACTAGGCTTAATGTAAATCATGCATGTGTGCGTGTGTGTGTATATGCTTTATTTTTTTTATGCTCTATAGTTTAGGTTAATGGTCTTTGTGGTCATCCAACATCACCACGAAGTGCCTACGTTTTTATTTTCTTGCTCCGATAGTTTTAATTTTAGTTCTATAATTATTCATTATTCAAAAACATGCAAATAATCAAAATAACAAAAAATATTTTCATAATAAACCTTGATCCAAGATCAAGTGATCGTTCTTTTTATTTTCTTTCTTAATGAAATTTCAAAACAATTTTAATTCTACTTTAAGTCTATTTTCTTTCAATATAAAAAATACAAACCAATTCTTATTTGCCACTTGGCTTTTTATTTTAAAACTTTTTTCAAAACTAATAAAAAACACAAAACCAATCAAACGTCAATTTTTACCATGAACTACGTGATTTTGATCCTTCACGGGTACGTAGGCAAAGGACACTCGTCCTTCCAAATCAATAAAATGTAGATAATTAGGTCTTTGTTTTTTTAATCATTTACAATTCCATTTTTTCAAAACAAGCAAGTTTATAACACACTAATTAAATAAAACCAAGAGGTTCCCGTAGAGTACTACGGACATAAAGGGTGCTAATACCTTCCCTTTATGTAACTAACCTCTGAACCCTAAATCTTTTCAAAATGGGGTAGTTTGAACTTTTTTCCCCTTTTCCTAAAAAATAAAATGTTCAGTGAAACAAAGATGGGTAGAATATGGGTTTTGAGATCTCAAGTGACCGCTAATCCTAGCTGAAAAAGGCCGCTGAAATTGGATGAGAATTTTCAAAGCCAATTGAGAAAAGCAATCGATCAAGAATTCAAGATGCTCAAAGTGACCAAGTAACAAAGAATGTAGATCGATGGATATGATATTGAATTTGACTGAATAGAAGCGGTGTCCCTGCAAAAAAGAATAATAAACAATAATATCCATTGTTACAAGCAGTGGCGGAGCCAGAAATTTTGAATAGTGGGGGCAATATATATATATATATATATATATATATATATATATATATATATATATATATATATATATATAAATTTATAGCAGGTCATCTTAAATAATTTGGAAACCTTATTGTAATTTATAGCAGGTCATCTTAAACAACTTAGACGCTGAAACAATAGTAATTTATAGGTTGATACTGATCTGGAGTAGTCATTTTGATCTCTAAATGTGTGATGTGTCACTAAAATATTTAATATTAGTTAAAACTACGAACACATCTTCAACTGGTTGTTTTGTTATTCATTGTATAGACCAAATTGATTAGTGAAATATATATTTAAAGATTAAATTAACTAACTAAAGACGCATTTAAAAATTAAAATGACTAATAAAAAATAAAGTTTGTTTTTGTAATTTTAATAGATAGTTTGATAACCCATTTTGATTCGAAACCTCTTAAGTTTTTCCATAATATATAATTACATTATTATCATATTAATATTAAGGAAAATGAAACTAACATAAAAGAAGATGTTGAGAGATGCAGAGCCAGACGTTTTTGTTTAATAGGTTCCATAACATTTGTATGGAAGGTTGATAGAACTTTGTTTTTGAGTAAATATAATAAATAAATAAGTAAATGATATTGTATTAGTGTATATATGTAATTTAGTATGCATTTTTTTTTTATTTTTAGGATGTAATATGCATTTATATGTAGTGTAATATAGCATGAAACCATGATGATATAGAAATTTTAGTGGGGGCACAAGCCCACATAGTGCTGCAACAAGAATATGCATGTTTGTTCTATAACACTTTTCAAGAAATTATAAATCCCCCCTATGTTTGAGAAAAATAAAAAAGAAAATTATGCAATAATGGCCAACTGCAGGGGCGGATGCATGTAGGAGCAATGTGGGACTATAGCTCCACATGCTTTTCCCCCTTTTTTTTTTTTTTTTTTTTTTAAATATACCCTCCGATCATTATTATAAGCAAAAGTTTACACTTTAGGTTCATTCAACAATTAATGATATATATGGTCTTTGTTGTAGGTCACATACATCATTCAATGAATGAATCTAAAATGCAAACATTTGCTTATAATAGTGATCGGAGGGTATATTAAACAAAAGACAGATGTGTGTCTCACTCTCTCTCTCTTTCATTTTCTATTCCAATTTCCTTCCTGTACCGTAACTAAACACGTCCCTTTCTCTCCCCTTTCTCTCTTAAATTGCAATCTCTCTCAAAGGTAACAAGTGGAAATGGTAATAAGTGGCTGGGTCAGAAAAGCAATTTTCTTTGAGCATAATGATATTTTTTGGAGATATATACAGTCCATTCTGGCTTATTCTCCACTACTCCTGTCTCATACTGGGTTACTGAAATATCTTTCAATGAACATAGGCTATAACCTGAGATAATCACCAAAAAAAATTATGACAGTTTTGAATAATAATTTACAAAAATTGTGGAAGAAAATACTACCTTGTGAAATGAACATAAGGTAGAAAACTATACTAAGAATTGTAATGGTTGAACTAGCCATCTTTTATTGAACAATTGATAATGCTGCTATATCAAATGTGACAAAGAGTTCTATGAAGCTGTTATAATGTATCCCGATATATATGTATTTTGTATTTGTTTATGATTTAATGACTAGTGATATTCTTGTTACTTACTTGTAACAATGATTGTGTGTTTTACTTTTATAGGATGAAGAAATTTTTTCCCGTGCTTTCTAGAGACAAAGCTAGTTCTTCGGCTAGTCAAGAACCATCAAATACTCGACATCCAAGTGAACCACAAAATGAAGTTACACCTAACTCGGCCAATGAGGGTATTCAAGTTGTTGATTACAATTTGTTGGAAACGGATCCAGGACTTAGGTCTCTAATTTCAAGCTATCATCCTAACATCCAAGATGAGGTACGTAAAGCTTACCTTAAAAAAGGTCTTTATAAACCTAGCAATTTCGTTTACCCTTTGGTCTGATCATGGTAGACAAAGACGTAGATTTTGTAAGAATTGGTTTAATTTGTATGATTGGATTGAGTATAGTGAATCTAAGGACCTAGAAATTTTAGCTCCACATATAATGAAAGTCTGGATCCGCCCCTGGCCAACTGTCTCTACATACAACAAACTATAATCTCTAGATTAAAATATCATATCAAGTCATACATGAAGTACATCTTTCATTAAACTATTAGGTCTCGAAGTAAAACATTGTTAAAATGCATTAATATAATTCCCTTATGCCTGATTGGACTGCCAAATCCATCCAGCTTTTATAGAACAAACATAAGCTGTTGCTTCATGGTTCAGTTTCACTTAACTGGAACATTCCGCCTTAAGTTCATCAATTTTAAGCACAAAGAATGCATTATATGTGATTGAGTTCACATGTAAAAATATGATCATTCTCATTTAACATTTATTGATTGATACCAAAAAATTCCCTCTAAACCTACTCTAAAATATGATCATTCTCATTTTACATTTATTGATTGATGTTCTAACTGGTAGACAAGTTCTTATTTAATTTTGATAAAACACATGAATTCATCTTGCGCCCGTCCTTTATCCACCTCGAGTACAAACAAATTTCGTCGAACAAACGCGTTTAATGATAGTTGTCATAGGGTTGAAGGTCACGTCGTCTAACTTTAGACGATTAAAGAAGATTATGTAGTTGTCCACGGTATAGTTGGACTCGATATAATATGAATATACCCTGGGAAAATGTTGCATAACCCAAACCGAAAAAAAATAAATAAAAAAAATTCAAGTATTACAAACACAAACAATTTAGCCACTAGACAAAGAGTTACATGCTTAAAGTTGTTTAGCCATCATGTAGTAAGTAAAGGGTTTATTTGTCGTTGCTTTCATTTAGTGTTTTCTAATTCATGTAATTGACACTTGTTTAGGAACAACTGAGGATGTGTTGAACAAGTCAAACCAATTCTTTTGAAGTACATACTTTTATTTGTAGATTATTATATCATAATATTCAGAATGTAATTTAAATAAATTAAATTTATCCTCGTGAGCTTAGTTCAGTTGCAAGGTCCAGGGTTCGAACCCCGGCCACCACAAAAAAAAAAAAATTAAGTTTACAGTTTTTAAAAACAATACACAAATACAATTACAAATAAGCTAAAAATGTTAAGACATAATTTTCTTCCTTTCTTGACTTGCTCACTATCTAATATTTGTAGTGTAGAATGAAAGTGAATTCGGACGTTTAATGAGGGAAAGGCTGATTAATAAGTTGGTCTTGGTCAATTTCCAAATAATTGTTCACCAATTATAGTTAAACTACCCTCTAATTTACCCAAGGAAAAACCAAAATGCATACAATAATAGAATGTTTAATAACTAAACTAACACATATCACAATCAGAAACATCAAGTAACATAATGATTAATCAAAAACTGAACATAAAACAACCTAATGCATATCAAAACCTTCCCGGGTCACAGTTTTGTAAGCCATGCATGCTAACAGAAATATCAAAATATAGAACAACCAATCATTAATTCCTCACAACCATCTAATTTCCAAACTCAGGTTCACACCCAACTCAGGAACCCCTTTTCAATTAGACCTAACCCTAGCCTATTATTTGGAGCACGGAGACGAAACAGTTGAGACTCAAATATGGATAAAATTAGTTATAAAAAATTCTGAAATGGATAATATTAGTCATAAGAAATTCTAAAGAAACTCAAACATGCATAGGAATACCATAACCACTAGTAGATGATTTTATGCAACAAAATCTTGTACATTATTACTTCCAAGAGGTATGTATATCAGTATATGGCGTATCATATGAAACCTATTGATTGTATCTTCAAACCTCTCACCATCCTCCTGCTCATACTTAAACCAATAGGTTATTGAAAGAAGGCATAAAATCAGTGATAGGTTCAAGATTCTTTCTCAATGATGATGAGACTGCGAAATTAGGATGCACTTGACAACCATCCAAATTGATCTCTCTTAGTTGTGTGCAATTTTCTACCACATGCTTCACTCCTTTTTCTGTAACACGGTGACAGGATGTCAGTAACAGCCGCAAAAGTCCATGACAACTCTTGGAAATCACACCGAGTGCTCTATCATCAACTCTTGTACGTGACAAGTTTAACACCTCGAGTTGGGGAACATCAAAGTTCATTAATCCATCTAGCTCCACTTTCAAACCAAAACAATGGGATAAGTTCAAATGTCTAATGCCATGACATGTCATTAAAACATAAACAATACCTTCTTCAGATACTTCATCACAATGGTTTAAATCAAGCAACTGCAAATTGGGGAAACAATCGGCAATGAGGCACATGTCACATGTATCGAGAGATTCAAAGTGGGAACATGTGAGAGAGGTTAAAGTTGTAATGTTTTGTGAGAAGGCTCGCAACCCTTTTGTGGGAAAGGTTTCTTGGAATTCGATAACGAGTGATTTGAGGTTCAATGGAAAATGAGAGATTTGGTGAAGAATAACATCGATTTCAACTTTGTAGCAACAAATGTCAAGGGAAGCCAGGTTCGTGAACCTTTGGAAGAGACGAGGAAGGAAAAAGCGTGTTTCATCATATACAGTGAGTGTGAATCGGAGACTGTTGGTGATAGAGAAGAACTGCTTTGAGACGAGGGAGAGAGACTTGAAGGTCTGACTGTTTTCATTGTCGTCTTTGTCGTTTGTTACGAGGAATGTGAAGACCGATCGCCAACAGTCGTCAGGTAAATAAAAATTTGCAGCCATTGTTTTGCTTCTTGTGAAGAACTGAGAGTTTTCTCTCTTCCTTTTCATGTGAATGGTATGACTATGAAAGCCACTGATGCTAAATAATCTTCCAACAATGGATGATTTGTGAAGTACGGTTAATGATGATCTGAAGTTGAGGTATAGCTTATCATTATATACTAGTAAGTTTTCTCCTATTTTGTTACTGAAACTTAGATTTTGCTGTTATGGATAGCACATAAACAGAATTACACGGTATTCTAGTAACAAAAAGAACATATGTTGTTGACAAAAAGTAACAAAAATAACATCCTAAATGTTGATCTTTTTATTCATTACTCCCTCTGTTGATCTTTTTAATCGTGTGATTCTAAATGTTGTGTTTTTATTTAACGTTGTTTTGATCTTTTAAGGTACAATTTGTAAAATATACACTTCCTTACTTACTCATACTCCTTCTAAATTAAACTAACTAATCACATGTATTTGGAAAATTCAAGTTTGTTATTTTTTTAACAAAGTTTTTATTTTCAAAAACATTTGTTATCTTCCCTAAAAAAAAAAAAAAGAAGCTTTTGTTAACTATAATAATGGATCTATCCTACATATTTGGAAAATTCAAGTTTGGTTTTTTGTAAAGAAATTTTTGTTACCTATAATCATGGATCCATGAAGAGTATCAATTTTTATAAATAAGATTGTAACATTGTTAAAAAAATTAAGTGCAAATTAGAAGAATATTTTTGATGAAAAAATTGTTTGTTACATGAGAGAGAGAGAGAGAGAGAGAGAGAGAGAGAGAGAGAGAGAGAGAGAGAGAGAGAGAGAGAGAGAAAATGTGCAAAAAAAGAGTTTGTTAGAGAGAATATATTATTAATTGTTTGTTACAAAGAAAGATATGAAATCAAATTTATTGTAAATAGAAAGCAAAAATAGGAATTTATTAATGGATTAAAACGAGAGTATAATAGTTAAAAAAAAAAAAAAATCCAAAAACCCACTTCCTTAATTTTATATTGCTTTTCTGAAAGTAACTAAGAGAATTCCTCAAATTAGTGATAAATTCAAAATTACATTAAGGCACTCAAGTGAATGCGGAATGGGTTCAAAAGCCAAGTGATGTTAGAAGGAATGTGGTGGAGTATTTTAGAAGGCAAGTCACGACAACGTTTTGGGAAGGTCAAAGTTGGATGGGGTTAAATTTCCAAAGTCTCTCTGAAGTGGAGAATGATGTGTGGATAGCCCCCGTTTTCGTTGACTGAGATAGAGGTGGTGATTAAGGAGAGTGTTTGGATCAAGAGTTCGGGTTCCAATGGTTCTTAACTTTGATTTTTTGAAGCAATTTTGGAATTTGTTGAAGAACGAAGTCCAAATAATATTTGATAAATTCCATGCTTTAGTGGATTTGATGACGAATGCGATGAATCATGACATGTTCAAAGGATTTCGGTTTGGACTGAACGATATGGTTCTTTCACATATTTTATGGGAGTTGAGTTTATGGAAATGACATGTAACTTTTTGAATTTTAGCTAAGATAGCCTTCCTTTTAAATATTTGGGCATACCTGTGGGGGCAAATCCGATAAGTTTATCAAGTTGGGAACCTTTATCGGATTGTTCTTCTTAATCCGATCTTAAATGTGTTTTCGGTTTTTTATTTATCCTTTTTAAAAAATGTCGGTGAAGGTGTAGATGAAGATTACTAGAATCCAAAGAGAATTTCTTTGAGGAGGTGTGAGGAGGGGAAAAAATGTTAGTTGGATAAAATGGACGACAGTTTGCCAACCACGAGCAGAGGGAGGGTTGGGAGTGAAGTTTGTCAACCACAAACGGAGGGAGGGTTGTGAGTGAAGGATATTAGCGTGGTATCACCATATCAGAATGGATTTGTAAATGTCCTCCCAATAATTAGGGACAAAATGAGCAATTTTCTTCAAGGGGGATTATATTTAGGAACGAAGGAAGTAATTGAGCAATTAACCAATAACTACTCTAACTAGGGTTGGGAATAGGCCAGGCCGGCCTACAGGGGCCTACGGCCTGGCCTATCTAAGCCTGGTCTGGCCTATTTATGAAAAAAGTTAGGCTTATGGTTTTCAAAAAGCCTATTTAAGTAAATAGGTCAGGCTTAGGCTATCAAAAAAAGCCTACGAAGCCTAATAGGCAGTCCTATTTATGTATATTATTAAAATTTATTTTTTATTTATATTAAAATATAATTTATATTAGAATAAAAATCAAGAAAAAAACATAAATAATAGACTTTTTAAATAGGCTTTGAGGTCTTATAGTGAAATAGGCTTTAAAGGCCTGATATCAATAGACAGGCGTTACGATGAAATAGGCTTTAAGGCTAATTTGGCCTATTTAGAAGTAGACAAAATTGAGTATTTAATGACTTTAGTATGAAGTAGGCCTGTAAATAGGCTTCCAGGCCAGGCCAGACTTTTAATAGGCTAGGCCAAGCCAAAAAAAATAGGCCTATGAAAGGCCATAGGCTAGGCTCAAGCTTGCAAAAAAATTCGTAGGTCAGGCTCAAGCCTATCAAAGCCTGGCCTGGCCTGACCTATTCCCATCCCTAACTCTAACCAACTAATAAAGCACCTAACTAAACTAGTAATATTTAACTAACCCCAACTGTCTTAACAATTAGCAATTGTGTATCCATCACATAATCATATTTTAGACTAAATTTTGATGGAGGATCAATACTATCAAATTTTAAAATAGGGTGGTCGGTTTCGCAAAACCGTAAAAACAAGAGGACGAGAACTGCAATTAAGCTTACATTTTATTAACTATAAAATAAACTATATTAATTGGAGTTGATTGTTATATCATGAATAACAACCGATTATAAATTAATAATTAACATTTTGAATAAAAAAATTATGTTAATTGAAACATCTGATTAATATTTCAATTACTTTTAACCAAGCAATTGAGCTCAAGTGGTTAATGAATTCTAGCAAATAACAAATTGTTCAGGAGAATCTAACTTCTATTCACCGGTAGAACAATTTTTTGTTAAACTTTACTTACTCCTGTCCGAATTTCAAATTATCAAGACAAAAAATGAAGGGTTAACACCAACAAAATATTCAAATAGTTTTAAAATATAACAATAGTATTTGAAAGATAATCATTGTAACAAACAAAAAGATAAAATGAAAACTAAAACTAAGAGTGCTTAAAGATGCTTACATACTAAACAAGCATCACAAATCAAACGGTAGGGTTTACCTGTTCATCATATTGCTTTCTATTTTTTCTGATTTGACGATTCAATGGATTTGTTGTTTGATCATGTTTTTCCAAAACTTTCTTTTGCGATTACAAAGTTTCTTGCTTCTATAACATCTGTATTGTATTTCTGGATGAAAAACTTTAATTAGTAACTGTTGCTTTTCAAAACTATGATAAAGTAATAATGTTCAGATAAGTTGTGTAGCGCCGACAATTTTCCAAATGCATGTCTTAGTGTCTGACATGTGTGTGATTGTTTGACACTGATACGATACCGACTGTGATTACATTAGGGTTTGATTAGTAACTTTAATTATTGACTGTTGATCATCTGTCACTCTAGGGTTAGGGTTTTTCTGGCAAATATCACAGTTTCTTTTGGTTGCGAATTCTGAAATCAACGTTGGTTTTAACTTCAAATAAGTAAACATAGCCAATAAATAAAAAGGGGTATATATTGAATCCCATTTGTTAGTAAAAAGGGGTATATATTGAATCCCTTTTGTTAGTATATTCAGTTTAATTATGTTTTTTGATCATGCAACAAGTTTATTTTTTTCAATTTTAATTTATGTGGATAATACTTATTTGTTTTTTTTTTCAATTCATGTTTCCTTTTAGTTTCTTATTGCCAAAGGAAATGGGGCAAGCTGTATGATTTCCCTTATCATTCCCCCCACTATCAAAGAGCTCGTGTTACCAACATGCTTTGTGATGACCTTGAAACTGCTTCAAACATCAATAGTCGGATGAACTGACAGTATGTGCTTGGTGCAATCAATTCTTCTCAGCATAAGCTAAAGCCTTATAACAGCGTTCCTCCGAATAGACTTGTTTTGTATACCGGCACAATTGTGAGTAATAATGATGGGAAGGAGAAAAAGTTGACCATTTGTTTTGAACCATTTAGACCTATCAATGCGTTTTTCCATTTTGACCTTGATGAGCTTCTGGGGCCTGAGGGTAAGTTTGGATTTATCGTCATGGATGGCACTGGCACTCTGTTTGGGACCTTGAGTGGTAATACAAGCCTGGTGCTTTACATGTATCGTTTGTTTCGTCCAAGCGAAATAAAATATATATAGAATAATGAACACTTAAACCTTAAATGATGCAATTTTGGTATGAGCGTTGTTATATATAGTGAACCTTTGTTTTGTTAGTGCATCATAACTTACTTGCAATGCAAGTTATTGAATTTCTAAGAAAGATAGAATTGAGAAATTGAGAGAAGAAGGAAGATATTGAGTTTGTTCTAAATTGTGATTCTCATTTTTTAATGAAAAGTGTTTACAACTTGCTTATATACAACTTATTTCATGACTTGCTTAGTAAGCAATCAAAATAACAAACTAACTAACTTTGCTAAAATAGCTAACGGCTAAACAAACTAACTAGGAACTTTCTATCTTATCCAATTTTGAGTTTATATCAACTAACTTGGTACAATATTTTTTTTTAGAATTTTCCTATTTTCGAGTTTGTTTTGGATTTTGTGTGAGTCCGCTCAGTTTTATTTTTTGACATATAGGAGTTTGAGTGTTTATGAATTATCCTTAACTTTAATTTTTAAATGATGCGAGACTTCTTCAGAATAACTTTAGTTGAGTTTAAGGAGTTACTACATGTTTGCCCTCGTTTCTTAGAGACAAACGGAAGTTCTGATGTGGATATCGAATGATGGCTAATGTTCACTAGTGCAAAAAACACTTTTTAAATCAGGTGAATATGACTTTTTAAATCGGGTGAACATCCGATTTATAGGTGGCCGATTTAAAAAGTGGTTTTGATTTTAAGTCAGCCCCCCTTACCCGATTTAAAATCATTTAATTTAAATCGGTCGAACCCATCTAAAATCTTTTAATTTAAATCGGATGAACCCACTTAAAAAGTCTCTTAAAGGGATAAAAAAAATCAGTATCTTTTAATTTAAATCGGATGAACCCACTTAAAAAGTCTCAAAAGGGATAAAAAAAAATCAGTATCATGCATTACTAAATTGAGCAAGCTCATCCAAAATCAGTATCCATCTTGTATTGCATCTACAACGTTTGTACATACACATAATTAAGACAAGAAATTCTCAACGAACCAAACACACCCGGAAAAAACAACCGGACAATAGGAATGACCCCCTACGCATACCACACCACAACATCAAACCCAGCCCCCAAATACTCCAACGCGCGCAATCCTGCACCGCAGCAGCTGCTGGCAGCAGCAACAACTGGTGACAGCAGAAAACAACCAACCGCAGCAACTCAAACAGAAGACTGCAGACTTGCTATCAACACCAAAAAACCACACAGCAGACCGAAACAGAAGACAACAACAATAAATTAAAAATATAATGTAATTGAAATTTCATTACAACATAAGAACAATGACAGAGTAAATGCAGAAAATCAACAACCATAATTTAATAGTATATTATTCACAATGAAATGTGCATTTGTTTAACAACAGATTCAAATCAAGATTATAGAGTCTGAAAGACCACTACTATTTCTCAAGTAATGATTGTCTAATAGGATTTCAATGACATGATTGCAAATTCTCTTTGAAATATGTGATCCAAATGGGCTAACTTATAACTAATTAGAAATTACCATACACCTGATCAGTCTACTTATTAATAGAACTTTGCAATGATCACTATTTTAGGTGCTAGTGATCCATGTGATATCAATAACATAACAAATTGACAGGTAACCTTGGAGCTCAATGATGAGATGAACCTCATAGAAAGCTACAGAAGCATTTTAAAGCAATTTTTGAGAAAAAAATTAGTTAGTATAATAACTAGAGATATAGTGGTAAGTTAATTTAATTTTTAATCACTGATATAAGCTTGCATCATGCAACTCTATTAAGATCTGCTAATCTGTTACGTGCTTCTAGAACTCTCATTGCATTCTCAGCTGCTATGTACTACAAACAACATTGAAGATATTTCTAAGTTATATTAAAGATTTTGAGGGAATGATAGCTTTTTATTTAGATTTTTGAGGCGGAAATTTAAATAATTAATTACCATAAGCACATTTAGTCCCATTCTCAAGTTACTAGAAAAATTTCTTTTGGGCATCATACAGACAATACTCTTTCAGTTTAATTATTTCCAAAATAGATGATTTAGTACCTGAATTTCAGACTGAAGACACCCATGTAGTGCTACGACAGTGTAACTAAAATGACAAAGAGAAGTTCCGACTTTTGCATATTGTTGCCATGGGATCCTATGGCAGCTTCTTGAGTATCTTGGCTCCCAATTAGCTTGCATTGCCTGTTCAATTCTATATGATAAGATCTTCTGTCACAACACCAATTTCATGATATTCTTTTCGTCAACAAAAGGGAACTAACTAGCTTACAAGCGTTTCATCCTTAGTTTTAGAGTCTAAAACAGCTTTGTAGCACTTGTAAATAGGATCCTCGGATGAATCATCTTCATTTGCTTGTTTTTCAGAATCATAAAAATAGTCCACAACAGTAACTGCATCATTATTTTCACCATCAGTTATATAGATTGATACAATAGAACCATAAAACCTTTTTTTATCATTAACTATTACTAGTATTTTTCTTCATCAGTTCTGTATTTTACCTTCTATAGAGTTGGCGAAGCTTTCAAGCTTTGATATGGTGGATTTATGAAGGTCTTCTCCTGACCAGTTTGGAAATACAAATAGGGTCATCACAAGACAAATAGCAACGCCAATGCATATGGTAGAGATGCGATCTTTTGCCAAGCTCATAATATTATCTACGCGGTCACTTGATACAATCATCAAATTAAAGGTCAAGAGAAATATCATAACACCATAGTCATAATTCTTCTTTATATAAGGAATGGACCTCACATAAATAGCAGAAGCTCCTGCAAAACCAACAATGATCCAATGGTTAAGCAAAACATTAGGGAAGCTCCAGCCACAAGACAAAAAACTCAAAACATGATCAGAAAGTCTCTTAAAACTGTATTATTAATCAAAGAGTTAAGTTTCTTTCATGATTTAATAAATAAATACTTACCTAAATCAAAAACTGCAGCACCAATGAAAACCGCTCGAAAAATACGACCAGGTGCATCTGCAAGATACTCAATTAAAAATGCCAATAATCCTGACTTAAAATCTTCACTATTATTTTAAAAAGTAAATACAAATAATCAGTCAAACAATACCAATCAGTCAAAACAATAGGAATACAAAAAAATGAGTGAATCAACAATAGTAAAAACAAAAAAAAATTTGGATTGCATAAGTTATGCAGCATAACTCCAGAGTCCAGAGAATTTTTTAGGTAAATGTATCTTATCTGTCTAAGTCTTAAGTTTTAACTTTGACATTTTATTTTAATTTTATCAGGGATATGGAAACCAATCAAAAGTAAGTTCGCTCTAACATCATACTCTTTACCAATCAAGAGTATTCCACTAAGATTCTTATCTGAGATCTTCTGATTAAGGTCAATGTTCTGCTAGTGTGCTTGTCATTGACTTATCAATAACAAAACTCTATCAGTACCTTTCCCCTATAACTGGAATAAATTAATTAGAGGAGTAACTTTTGTTTTCTTAGTTATTCTAAGAGCAAAACATAGCATAAGTAATTCATTACACTGGATACTTAGAAACAAAGGCTTCTTTTTTAAGGTTACCTACAATTCATTCTCGAAACTAAGTTGTATTTTCATGCATAATAAATATCATAAGAACAAAACATGAAAATCCTTAGTGTAATCAATCTGAAAGCATAATATTATACCCTCATTGCATCATCTCAACAAAGGCTAAAAACCGTAATGAAAATCAGCTCACCTCGTGAGTAAAGAAAAATCGGTCCAGTTCAGAGTTAAATACAAAAATAAAAATGCAATCTGAGTGTCAATGTTCATCATCAAATCAGCTCACCTTTGCATAAGGTTCCTCCTGCAATCATATTTAATACCTATGAGACTGTAATCTTAACACTTAATAATAATAATAATAATAATAATAATAATAATAATAATAATAATAATAATAATAATAATAATAATAATAATAATAATAATAATAATAATAATAATAATAATAATAATGTGAATGAGAAATGAGAATTTCCTACCTACTGTAAACTCCATGACGACAACCACAATCATGACAGCCACAACAACATTTTTTCCTATCCCTTTGTACAATGGTTCCATTAGATACAACAACGAAACAAGTGTCAAAGCTAGACCAACTTTCAAAGAGACTAGATCTAGGTTTGGAAATTCGAAAAAAAGTTTGAACAGAAGGAAAATAGAAGAGAAAAACTACTACCTCTATTTACCTCTTTCGATTATGTTCGGTTTGCTGTTGTTGTTGAGACTTTGTTTATCATTCTTCTTCCTCACGAATCGGTCAGGATCTACTCCGATTTGAACGTTTGTGTTGTTCCTTTTCGTGAATGAATGATTGGAAATCCACTTCTTCTTTTGCTCCTGCTTGATTCGGTTCCAGAAACCAACACACAGACAGCCAAACCCAAGATCCGACGAAACCGCAAAAACTCAAATCTGACGGAGAGAAGTTGATCTGGAAGAAGGACGACGAGAAGAACGAGGGGCGCTGGTGGTGCGGAGAAGAATACATCGCACCACCAGCCAAAGGATCTACATGATGAAGGCTAGTTTGGATTTGAGGAGGAAGAAAAAGTGAAGTCGGTTTGGGGTTGTTTGTAGAGAGAAGGAGGAGAACGATTAATTTAGAAGGAGGTTTCAAGTAATATTTTAGAAAGAGGTTTGTAGAGACAAGTCCAATTTGGGTCTTATTTTTTAATTTTAATATAAAATTGTTTTTAAATGGGTTTACATGATTTAATATCTAATGGTCTCAAATACCTTTCCTTCACACGGGATTTTAAGTCATGTGGATAACATCCCATTTTAAATCCCTGTTTTAATAAGTCATTTTTGTACTAGTGGTTGCTTAAACGTGGCATTGACAACTCCTCGATTGCGAGTGTTGTACATGCAAACTCTTAAATGCTCGAGTGGGAGATTAAGGTGAATGTGATGTCGTTAAAATGATACAAACATTTCTCCTATGTAAAGAGGTAATTATATACTTGAGCTTTAAGAGTTTTGCATAAATCAATTGAGGTCGTTAAGTGATTCTCGCCGGATGGTCCGACTATTATAAGAAAATGATTACTATAGGGGGTGTGATGAGTGTTTTGATGGACTTTGGGTGTAAAGTTCTTTTATATGGGCCTTAGTTCAATATAAAATGTAGCGATTCTTTTTTTCTTTTTTACATAGAAAATGATAAATAGACCCCCCTTATTTTTTTACATTCATTCAATACCTCGTTTTCGCTAATTGTCATCCTCAGCAACTTGATGGATGATCATCATGAATTGGTGGACTCACACTTCAGAGAGAGATTGTTGTAACATTAAGTTTGATATAACATTTTGAGCTTGTTTATAGTAGATGAACAAATAAAAAGTTAAATATTATTATGTCTTGTTTTAGAATTTTTTGAAACTGAAATAAATTGCACAATTCATATTTGCATGTATATGTTTTCATTCTTAATTTTGATCTTTTATTTATGGTTCATGTTAACCGGTGCCCCCGGGGCACTGGTTAAGGAAACTAAAGAAAGAAAGTTATAAAATGAAAGCATCACTTTTTATACTTTTGAAAAGTTGACAGCACAAGTTCCAATATAATACTTACCACATTTGACTCCTTAACCAGTGCCCCGGGGGCACCGGTTAACATTACCCTTTATTTATAAACAAATAAATGTATATGTAGCGGTGTCAGTGTCCCATGTCATTTAAATTAGCGATGTCAATGTGTTGATGTCTGTGTCATGTCAGGTGTCTGTGTCAGAGTTTGTGCTTCGTAGAAAAAAAGTTCTAGGGAAAGGTAGCTTTCAAAAAATCTATTGTGGATTAAGATTTTTTGTCAAACAGAAATCCTTTGTGGATACCCTTAATTTTTTTTTCATCGAAAAATACCAGGGTGAAAAGAAAAAGTAAACTAGAAGATAGTTCTATAAAAATAATTCAGGCGAGAATGTCCTTCATGGCTTATCGCTTATATCATTCATGTCTTCTTTACACTTTTATTTGAATTTGAGATGCCTATTTTTTCTTTGTTGTGGCATGGCTGTGTAGTGTCATTAATTTCATGTGAGGTTTCAATTTTTGAAGTAGCATGCAGCTGGTTTTATTTTCTTATGTGTTTATGTCTTAGCTACTTACTTGTGAAGCCTTATGCTGATTATAAATTATGTTATACTAATTCTATGATTCTTTATGTTATTGTAGGCAGGACTTGCTGCTTATATTTTTTAATTATATTTTTTGTTTTCAATTGATGAATTTGGTGTTGTGGGTTGAATTTAGATGTGAAGAAATTGATGATTTGATTTAGTTGTGTATGGACTATACTGTTTGTTCGTGATGGTCTCAAGCTGCAAGTCCATGATTTTATGGTTATAATAATGTTTGCTACCTATATGATTAAATGCTATTGAGAACACAAATCATATGCTTATATATTGTAATGAAATGACTAAGCTACTTGAAGTGTGTTACATCAAAATATGAATTTCAAGTGTAATTGTTATATATGTACAACATATCTCCAATGGGTTATGGGTTTATTAGGTTTGTGAGTGGTGTTAATGAAATGCAAATGCTGCAACTTTACTTTTATACATTGTTATTGAAATTTGAGTTGTATTTATTGTTAGTTTATTTTCTAATTAATTTAAATGCCTTATATAATGTTTTAAATGATTAATGGGATTTCTTTTTAAAAAGATAATTCCCTTTTTTTGTAAAAAAGTGTTTCATACAATAGCGCTTTACTAATAATGGCGATTAAAAACCAGGTCTATAATAGCGCTTTTACAAGAAAGTGCTATTAAATTCTGTTAAAAGAACCTCTATAAGTCACGCCAAACTACAATATATTAGTGTTTTTAAGGAAATGCTATTGAAGACCTCACATTTGATAGCGTTTTTTTTTCTTTTTTGAGAGGATTTGATAGCGTTTTTAAAGAGTTATTAAAGACAGTATACTTACAATAGCGGCGGCTTTAATAGCACTTTTAAGCGCTATTAAAGGGCAAAAAAGGTGCTATTAAATCCCTTTTGTGGCATAGTGTAATTGTGAGTTACAAGTCCCACATTCATGAGAAAAGTAGTATCAAGGCCATGGTTCAGCTCGACGAAGCGAGATCCTATGTTGAACAAACTAATGATATGGGTAGCTCGCACTTGAGAGGGGAGATTGTTGGATATCATAGTACGAATCAAGCTAAAGATGTGAGTGGGTCATACTTAAGAGAGACTATTCATAGATATCAAGTGTGAGTAGTTAAGTCTCACATCAATCGAGAATGTACGAAATATTGTATATAAAAGAAGAGACTCTATTCCTAATGTTTTTGGAGTAAATGTGAGTGGGTCATACTTAAGATTTTTCATCGACGTGCATTTGCTTGTAACTTTGTTGCCGCTTCGCACTGAATTGAACCCGCTGTCCGGACAACTTTCCAGAAAGATTTTCGACAGAAGGAGCTGGTCGAACCTTTAATCCAACTACGACTTAAATACCATTGTTGGGCTTTGAGAGAAGCCTCGGGGACCACTCATATTAGGCAAAAGCAACCACACAAGTGAAAATGACACCGCACTTTTATCCAAAATCTTAATGCATTAGGTATATGATTCTCTTCTCTTATAAATTCAATATTTCCTTTATTTATAGTTGATGTGAGACTTAACTACTCACATTTGTTATCTAACGATCTCCCCTTCAATTATGAGTCATCCACGTCACTTTTCCGATCGACACTAAGATTTCATTCCCTCATCGAACCAAACCATAGTTCTGATACCACTTTTCTAACTGATGTAGGATTTTTAAGTCATACTTGAAAAAAAACAGCGCCAACATTTAATATTCTCCTTTGGATGTCTTTTTTCTCCATTGTTTCTTAATGATATTTTTCTACGTCGTCTTCATTACGAGGAAGAATCCTGTTGAACAATTTAAATAATAAATCAACAACTAATTCAATATTATTGCTTTTTTCGCGGCAGTCAAATGACATGTTCGTTGATGTGAGTGAAAAAAGATTTCACTTGAGGAAGAACATCATCACAAATAAATTAGATATACTGTCATATTTAAGGGAATGATTGTTGATAAGATGAGACAAAAGATTCTACATGTGATGTAAATGTTAATATTTTGTACATAGTAACATATAATTGATGAAAATGATTAGTTCTTGGTCCAATGTGATGACGCGTTAATATTCTTTTTGCAATCCAATTTTTTTTCTTTTAAGTAAAACAATTTTTTGTTGATGAATTATTTAATATTATAAACAACATAATCTCTAACACAGTCATCTCAACATAGATATGTTGATTGCTTGAAATTCAAACAAAGTTCCGCCAAATTTACTTGGAACTTACATAATTTAAAAGACTTGTTGAAATTCCAACCAATTAGAAAGTGCATGTTGAAAAGATTTTGTCGATAACATTGATCTTATAGCAAATGCAACTAAAATGCTTAGACATTTTTTTAATAATAAATGTGTTAGTAATTAGTTCAACAACAACAACAACAACAACAACGCCTTATCCCACTAAATGGGGTCGGCTACATGGATCAAATGCCGCCATAATGTTCTATCAAAGACCATATTTGGATCCAACTCATTGACCTCTAAATCTTTTCTAATGGTTTCTCTAATAGTTTTCTTAGGTCTTCCTCTATCTCTTTTAACCTGACTCTCCTCCATTTGATCTACTCTTCTTACCACGGCGTCTACGGGTCTTCTCTCTACATGTCCAAACCATCTAAGCCTATTTTCTACCAACTTTTCTACTATAGGTGCTACCCCCACTCTCTCTCTAATGATGTCATTCCTAATCCTATCATGTCTAGTCTTACCACTCATCCAACGCAACATCCTCATCTCCGCTACGCTTACTTTACTCTCGTGTTGGCTCTTAACCGCCCAACACTCCGTACCATACAACATTGCCGGTCTGACTGCTGTCCGATAGAACTTTCCTTTCAGCTTAAGTGGTACTTTCTTATCGCACAAAACACCTGAGGCTCTTCTCCATTTCAACCACCCAGCTTGAATACGATGATGTACATCAGCTTCTATTTCTCCGTCATTTTGTACTATGGACCCAAGATATCTAAACCGTGTAACTTGGGGTATGATATGATCTCCAACTTTCACCTCTAAAGTAGACCCACTTCTCCTTTTACTGAAGTTACATTCCATATATTCCGTCTTGTTTCTACTCAGGCGGAAACCGTACGCTTCTAAGGCTTGCCTCCAAGTCTCTAGCCTCCCGTTTAACTCCTCCCTCGACTCACCAAGCAAGACTACATCATCTGCAAAAAGCATACATCTCGGTGCTAACTCTTGGATGTGTTCCGTCAGTACATCCAAAACTAAAGTAAAAAGATAAGGACTTAGGGTTGACCCTTGGTGCAGTCCTATTGTTATGGGAAAATCTCCGGTATCCCCATCCTGCGTCCTCACACTAGTCGAAGCCCCCTCATACATATCCTGGATAGCTCTAATATAGGCAATCCTCACCCCTTTCTTCTCCAGGGCTTTCCACAAAATCTCTCTAGGTACTCTATCATACGCCTTCTCCAAATCAATGAAAACTAAGTGCAAGTCTTTTTTATCCGTCCGATATCGCTCCATCACGCGTCGAAGTAAGTAGATCGCTTCCATAGTCGACCTCCCAGACATAAAATCAAATTGGTTATCCGTAACGTGAGTCTCTTTTCTTAGTCTTCGCTCAATTACCCTTTCCCATAACTTCATGGTATGACTCATTAGCTTAATTCCCCTATAATTCGCGCAATCTTGTATATCCCCCTTGTTCTTATAGATTGGAATTAAGGTACTTCTTCTCCACTCGTCCGACATTTTCTTCGTCCTCATAATCTCGTTGAAAAGTTTTGTGAGCCACCCAATTCCTCTATCGCCAAGACTTTTCCACACTTCGATAGGTATGTTGTCCGGCCCAACTGCCTTGCCATTACTCATCCTTTTCAACGCTTCTTTCACCTCGTGCTCCTGAATCCGACGATAATAGTTATAGTTTCGGTCCTCCTCTCTGATGTCTAACCTGTTAGAGTCTGGTAAGATCTCATATCCTTCATTAAATAAGTTGTGGAAATACTTCTTCCATCTATCCTTAATATCTCTCTCTTGCACCAAAACTATACCCTCTTCATCCTTAATACACTTCACTTGGTCCAGGTCTCTTGTCTTTCGTTCTCGTCCCTTCGCAAGCTTGTATATAGATTTCTCCCCCTCCTTGGTACCTAAAGATTGGTATAATCCTTCAAATGCTTGAGTTCTCGCTTCGCTCACCGCCTTCTTAGCCTCTTTCCTAGCTATCTTATATTTATCCCAAGTTTCGGCATTTTTACACTTAGACCAATCTCTAAAACAATCTCTCTTGATCCGAACTTTACTCTGAACACTGTCATTCCACCACCAAGATTCTTTACCCCTAGGTCCAAAACCTCTAGATTCTCCCAATGTCTCTTTTGCCACCTTCTTAATCTCATGAGCCATCCTCTCCCACATATCATTAGCGCTTCCATGTGGTTGCCTGAAACCTCCCTCTAATATCTTGTGTTGGAATATCCTTTGTTTGTCACCCTTTAAATGCCACCACTTGATTCGCGGAGCCCCGCTACGGTCTCTTCTCTTTGCCCTCCTCTTAACCCTTACATCCATCACCATTACTCTATGTTGGGTAGTTAAGCCCTCTCCCGGTATGACTTTACAGTCTAAACAGATCTTCCTGTCTGTTTTCCTAATGAGAAAGAAATCGATCTGAGAACAAGAGGCCCCACTCTTGTAAGTGATGAGATGCTCCTCTCTTTTCCTAAAACACGTATTTGCTATTGTAAGATCAAAAGCCGATGAAAAATCTAAGATGGAATTTCCCTCCGCATTTACCTCCCCGAGACCATACCCCCATGCACGCCCTCGAAACCTCTCGAAACCCTCCCTACATGCCCATTCAAATCCCCTCCTAGAAAAATCTTTTCTCCTAATGGAATATCCTGAATTAATCCTTCTAGCTCCTCCCAAAACTTTACTTTAAGGTGTTCTTCTAGTCCTACCTGAGGTGCATAAGCGCTAATTACGTTAAAGGTGTCTTGTTCCACTACACACTTTAAATTTTTCTATTTCATATGGGAATAAACTTAGAAATTTCAACTCCTTATTCTTTAATTCAAACCGGTTGAGCTACCTAACTAACTAAAAATAATAAGAATTAATATTTTAATAAATAATTTGTAAGAGCCGAATCCAATTATAGTTATCCTTGCCAAACTCATCCACCATTTGATCATTTTAGTAATAACATCATTATGTTGAACCGTTGGGCCACAATTATACGGTATAAGATACGGGTATTATTGATTCCAAGTATTCTCATTTTTTAAATGAGTCACAAAAATAGAACCAACTTTAATATTCCAAAATAACTATGATGGTTTGACCCGTTTGTTTGCAAGTACACCAATGCATGGTTGCAATCAAACCCATATTATCAAATGTCATTATTGAGTTGATATCTCACTAGAAGTTCATTCAACATGCAACGGAGTGATCAAGGTATTTGGTCAAGTTTGAATGTAATATCAATATGCAAATTAATTAGCTAGTTATATGATCCATTGTATAGAGCTTATAGGACAAAGATAATAATACTACACATGCAATTTCTATGCAATTCCTTGCACAAAATGATAAAATCAAATATGAGTATTCAATTCTCTTAATTCTTTATCAATGAGATTGGAACATGGCACGGATGTTATAGTATACATCAAACACTAAATAAAAACAATAGACTATTGACATCAAAACCGACAATATCATGTGCAAACTAGATGATGTTTTGGAAGGAAAAAATTTACTTGGGATTCTAATATATATTCTATACCCTTCTATCTGTCTCATGTAAAATCATGATGGGGATGTTTGAGGCAAACCAATTAGAATAATATGAATAACTCTAAACTTTTTCCTACCATTTCTTTTGTTTGTTTTTATTTGTCCCATTCCTCAGTTAAACTTTGGAGATGTTTTCCTATTTTTTAGGTTTTAAGTGTTTCCTGGAACAACCCGTTACACTTTTTGGCATTAAACTAAACAACATACAATAATGTCTCCTTCAAAAAAAAAAAAACATACAATAATGAGTACAAGCCAAAACCTTGGTTCTTTGACTTGTTCAATAGAAAAGTCTCACTGTTTTTTAGAATTGAGGCTTGATATGTTCATCGCAAAATATAGTAGTTTTGATGTATTACGAATTTTGATAGTGATGCATTACAAAATCAATATGCAATAATAATATAGAGGATGTTTGAATTTAGATTAGAAAAAGAGATACAGAAAAGAAACCCATCAAACTCCCACACCATAGGTGCATGTATGTGTTTATTTTTTAGTTTGCAATTATGAATTTAATTTTCATCCACTTTTAGTAGAAAAATGTTAACAATATTTGCTCATCACAAAAAA
Source organism: Medicago sativa (assembly GCF_051527215.1). Taxonomy (NCBI): domain Eukaryota; kingdom Viridiplantae; phylum Streptophyta; class Magnoliopsida; order Fabales; family Fabaceae; genus Medicago; species Medicago sativa. The sequence goes on from NC_140754.1 coordinate 84,129,248, forward strand.
TATTAATAATTTATTACTTATTTATCTCTCTTCTCTCATTCCAAAACCCTTTCCGTCACTAACATTCTTCTTCTTTTCTACAAAAGAGATGATTTAGGGTTAATTTTGACTCAAAATCACCTCTCCAAATTGATTTTCCTTATTTTTAGTTAAATAAGTTATTTCCACATATTTTCAGTTTTCTTTTGCTTATTTTTGGGATTTCGTCGTCTTTGCACGACTCTGTTTTTTTTTTTTTTTTTTTATTTCGCATCTTTGTGTGGTGTGTTTTTTATTTCTTTTCGTAGTGTGGTGCTTGTTTGTTTTAGGTTAAAAGATCACTACCAAAAAAAGATTAGTTTTGAACAAGTGCAAATTCAATTAATGACTTTAACGTTGTCAACATTGCAAATCCGAAGACTTGAATGTAGTTATGTTTGTAGGCATAGGTACTCTGTCGTTTTATGTTATTAATATGTATGTTGTAAATTTTTATTATACCAATGTACTTTATCAATTTGAATAAATGAATATCATTTGTTTTTGCAAAAAAAAAAAAAATTAGTTCATCACAATGAAACATAAGTGAAAAAATATAAGTTATTTTTAGTCGAGAAAAAAAACTACAATTTGACATTTCTAATGTGAAAAAACTAAAGTAATTTTTTTAAACTATTTCCATTTTAATATAGGATTAAATTTTCCAAATAGTTGGATCACTTGGAACTTTTAAATAATTTAGAATTAAGTCATGATTTTTAAATAATTTCTAGTTCCTAAATTAATTATTTTACTAGTGTTCTGGACCAGTTATAAGGTCAATCATGTAATGACACGTGGACTAAACACCCATCAACTTATGGTGCATCACGTGAAGGAACATGCCAACAATAGTACGTCGTGTTACTGGAACGCGCCCCGTGCATCAAGCACTGTACACGTGTCTCTCAACGGACCCTGGGTAAGGCGCCGCATCCAAGGAGACGGTTACTTCTAACACGTGTCTATATAAAGATGATTTTACTTCACCCTTATGGTATGATTCACTTTCCCACACTTTCTTGCACACTTCTCTGATTTCTCATACTGACTTGATCGTTAGAGTGCTAACGTGCCTGCATGCACCGTGAAATTGCATTGCCACCGCACCGGAGCACCGTGCCGTTCCTGTTGCCAAGCAATTTAGGTACCAACAGTTCAATTAAAAGCTATAACAAACCATTTAGGTGAAATTAGAAGGGTCCATGATTAATCATTCTAGGCTCTTCCATAACTTGAGTGATATGAAATGTATGAGTTTGTGGTTGGCTTTGGCCCACTCATATAGTGTGTGTGTGTATATATGCCTACCGACTTTGAGTATCTATTTATTGATTTGCATGTGTAGTTAGTGGATAATTTTTCTTTTAGATTCCGGAAAAATTGGCTTTTGTCATGTGGCCTTAATCCAATTAATAACGACATGGCTATGCTAATGTTTTGTGAATTTAGGTTTTCACAATAGGGCTATACTAGGCCATAATATTGTGTCTCATGTTGGTGCGTTTGGAGTAAAATTTTGTTGTAAAAAATTCAAACATTTCCATTTCAGTATCAATCACAAGACAATTATCACCCTTGCTTTGGGTCCACCAATAAGGTGTTGAGTTTCACTCCCTCTTGGTTTTAAGTATATTGCTCTCGTTCTTTAATATTTTACATCTTAATTTATCTTGTATGCATTTATTTTGCTCAAGTTCTTATTTAATACTATTTGCATTAAGAATTCAACTTTGTTGAAATTGAACCATTCTTGATTTTGATAGGTTAGTTTGACTTTTTTAAAAGAAAAGATGTCTCTAGTTCACCTAAGAATACGTCACAAAAAACAAAATAAAAATTATGGACATAACTGGAGACTATAAGCATGGTTGGTGTGTATATGTGTATAATAAAGTGAAGATAATTGTTGTTGTGGCTTACAATAGGGGTGGACATCGGTCAGTCTTGGTCGGAACTCGGGCTCAAAATTCCAATCCAAGTAAACCGCCAATTGAGGTATAACAAGCCATTTAGTCTGTCCGTTTTGAGTCTTTGGTTTCGACAGGGTCGGTTTCGCGGGTTCGATGGGCGGACAAATGGTTTTGTATCGGGTTTACAAGTACGAAATTTTTTGACGAATCTAGAAAATTAGCACAAACAACTCAACAAATTTGAATTCATAGTTCAAACCCAAAAACAAAACAAACTTAAAACAGTTGATATAGAATAAAAAAAAACTATGTCAGCTGCAAAAGCACTAAAGGAATATGAGTCAGAGCAAGGGGGTGATAGATTAAGAGGAAGAAGAAAAATTGTTTGAAGAAGGAACGAAAATTGGAATTGGAACTTGAAAGGAGGAGGGTGGGGGGGGGGGGGAGAGAGAGAGAGAGAGAGAGAGAGAGAGAGAGAGAGAGAGAGAGAGAGAGAGAGAGAGAGAGAGAGAGAGAGAGAGAGAGAGAGAGAGAGAGAGAGAGAATGAAACCCTAATTCGGGCCTTATAATCTATCGAACTAGACTGGGTTTCATTTTGGGCCATATAAAATATTTGGGCCTAGATCCAAATATGTATAACATTAAGGCTAGTGATGGTAATTTTTGCAAATGTACGAAATCGTGCAAGTAGTAAAATTAAAACGGTAAGATCGAGTGTCAAACTCGAGGATCGCATTATACTGTTGAATAATATTTATAACTTAATGGAACAAAAAGGTATTAAATTTGTTTGATAGCAATAATGAAAATTAAGCAAAGTAAAATTAGTTTCAAGTTTATAATAATAAAATTATCAGGGATGAGTTTCACTATATGAATATCTTAAGTTAACGACTTGAATATGACTATTGAATTGAATTATCAAATCATTATCGAATTTTATAATTTATTCTTGCCCTAATTCCTTAGTGACAGAATCGTTAATTATAGAATAACCCCTAATTCATTAAGAATCGTTAACTATAAAATAACCCCTAATTCATTATTGAATTTAAAATTAGAACTAAGCATGATTAAACAAGAATTCTTAAATGGATTCAAGAGTTTGAATTTATTCCTAGATTACAAAGGCAATAATTTCTTATCTCAAACGTTTATAAACTCAACTTCCGTTTAACAATATAAACCATAAATTAATTTAAAGGCGTCCATGCAATAAAAGCATTAAGAACAGAGATAAAAAAAATGATTCAATAAACTTCTTCAATAATCAAAATAAACTTCTCAACTGGTTGCACTTAAACGCAAAATGGCAGCAACACTGGTTTTCTGAATTTTTAGTGCACCAAAGGTGTAAAATGACATCATTGACCTTTCTTCTTCCAAATTTGAATTCTTGTGAAATGACTTTCATGGTTGACTTTCCAAAACTCCTTAGACATCTTACCACTTCTAAAACTTAATGTAAACATGTTAAAACACACAAATAAACCAAACGCTCCAAGGATTGTCTAGTTTTAGAAAAATCAACACAAATCAATTTTTTCTCTAAATATCAGATGATGATGATTTTTACTATAAAACAACTAACACTAATTAAAAATTAAGAAAAACAATTAAAACAAAGTATAAAACTAACGAAAATTAATATGAAAATGATGAGTAATCAACTATTCTAACATTAACTCATTATTATTAATTAACTGTATAATTTGGGCATATATATATGTAATAGTTTTCGGATATGGGCTTTGCTGGGTTTGCATCACCCACCCGAAGCCAACCGAACTTAACTACTTAAGACCCAATATGCTAACCCGTTTGAACCGCCTTACTCGTTTGGACCGACCCGATCATCAGCGGGACTTTTGGCCTGGGAGAATTGGGTCAAGCGACATGTTTTTGTCCAGTCCTCATCTACGATAAACCTATTGTTAAAAATCATTCAAAACTTTGGCTACCATCAATGCTTCAAAGAAAAAGATTGGACAAGCATATAGAAAGGAAAGAACCAAGGCCGAAGAATGGTGCATTAGATCTGGTAGCTACCGAGCGTAGAGTTAGGGCAGCTCATGAACCGACCGAAGGAGGGGTTGACTCTGCAGCAGGACTTTGAGGAATGGGAGCGGCTTTGGAATCAACTTAAGTAGAAGTGGGTCACCCCATATAAGTAATATGGGCAAGTACGCGAGATGTAACCAATATCTTTCTATTTTTCAACTCCATCTTTCAGCTAAATTGAAGCCCCTTAGTGCAATCGAATTCAGTATGCCGGTTTAATTTTAAGATAAAGAGTCAACATCTTTAAGTAAAAGTTTAGGGTTCTCGTGTGTTTTATATATTAATTTATTATGTATGTATTTTATTTAAAGTCTTACTCTAACATTTGCTTTAGGCCTACAACATTATTGACTCGATCATGATTTTAAGAAATTAATCTCTGAATCCATCAAAGGATATCTTGAATGCATGTGTAGGCCACGGTCATAACTGGAGAGTGTATGTGTATAATACAACGAAACAATTTCTTGGGTGGGAAAGTGTCGCATAAGTTCTACGATGGACTGGTCAATTTTTTAAAACAGCTCAAATCTTCATCGACTACCGATTTCATCATCTTTATGTGGAAGTTTTGGGTCTTCTATATTCTTACTACTAAGTCAATGACATCATCAGTTTTGATTCATAAAAAATTATACACAATCAGAACAATTGCTACGGTGGAGAAGTGACACATCTTCTACATGACGGATCAATAGTTAATTGAAAATCAGACAAAACTTTAATGATGAGTTTTGATGCATTATGATTAATTTTTTTCTTACTGTCTTCTATATTCTATATTCTTACAAACTAAGACAATGATCTAATATGTTTTGATTCGACAAAGGTTATAGAAAATGGATTATGCTGAGTTTTGAAGCATTAATATTAATTTTAGGTACTATTATGACAATATCAAACGTGCTTCTTACACTCAACCATGAATTTCATGGCTGAGTTTCTTACAACCAAGACCATCATGAAAAATGCGAAACTCAAACTTACAGATCAACACAATAAATAAGAAACTAAACTACCAAATTGAAAAACCAATCAAAATAAGTATATGATTTAAGTGTTCAAACTTCAAATATTAATGTAATTATGCCAAAAACTAATTTCAGCATTTACCATGATAAAAATGGTGATTGACTCAATATAAATATGATCGACAATCAATTGCATTGTTTATTGCTTTGATATGGATATTTGATTTTGAAATCTTGTTGGTTTTTATCATTGCAATATTGGATGATGGTAAGACAACACTTTCATGACTTTCATGTTATTTTAAAAATTTTTAGACCAGTAATATCCTTAAGTTAAAGTCCTAACACTACCATTTACATTTAGATACCATTATGAAAATATCTTAAGATAGAATTAAACCTTCTAATCTCCACTAACTGATAGTTGGAAACGGAAGGAGATATTTGCTACTAGTATTATGCTTGGCAGTTACATGGAACTGAAAACAGTTATTTTTATGGGAGATGAACGATACCAACTTTTCTCGGTAAATCAATATATATTTCTCAGTATTCCAATATCATAACCAACTAGGAGAAATTCTAAGAACTATTACCTTTAAATATGCTGCATCACAAGTTTGGTGTGAGATCGTTGAGACACAATATCTAGCAATGACAAACCAATGAATAGTTCTTCAGATAATCTACAAGGATGGTGGAAAGACAAAGAGAAATTTGACAAAAGAATCTTGTTGCAATTGCAAAATATGAAGAATAAAGAGAATGTTCAACAATTAATGACAAACATAACTGTGAACCAGTAATACCTTACTCATTGAAAAAAATACCCAACATAACATTAAGTTCACTTTATCATCATTAATGCAACGTGATCCACCACAAAGGAGATATCCTTTAGAAAGAGGAATTCCTCCATCATGGTGGCCATCAGGAAAAGAATCATGGTGGAATGAAATGTAATTTAGCAAAGATCTTTGCTCACCACCTTACTAAAAGCCACATGATTTGAAGAAAGGTTTGGAAAGTTTGTATTTTGACGGTTGTTATCAAACATATGTCTCTTAATATTCATAAAATTAGGAATATCGATAGACATTCAAGGAGTTTGCAGGATAAACTGACAGCTAAAGAAACAACTATTTTGGTTTTTGTTTTTAATTATGAAGAAACAATTGCAAGAAGAATGTATCCTGATTTATTTTCAAATTTTTCTTGTTTTGGTGAAAGTTTAAACAACCGTCATTTTGAAAAGTTTGAAAATAAATTAGGATACACTCTTGTAGCAATTCTTTCCTCATAATTATTAACAAAAAACCAAATAGATGTTTATTTAGTACTGAGATTATCTTGCAAACTCCTAGAATGTTTAACAATATTCCTAATTTTCTAAATTTTAAGAGACATGTGTTCTCACAGCTACCAAAACTCAAACTTACCAAACCTTTCTTCAAATCCATTGGCTTTATATTAGGTGGTGGGCCGAGATCTTTGCTAAATTTTATTTCATTCCACCATGATTATTCTTCCGATGGCCACCATTGTGGATGTTTTCCTCTTTCTAAAGGATATCTCATTTGTGGAAGATAATGATACCACATTTTTGATGATAAAAGTCAACTTAATATTGTCTAAGGTAGTTCAATCAATGAGTAAAGTGATATTGGTTTACCATTCAACATGTCTTTCATTGTTGAAATTCGTCTTTCTTCTTCATATTTTACAATTGCAGCTAGACCGATATTGTCAAATTTCACTGTGTTTCCACCAACCTCATATGTTGTTTGAAGAACAAGTCATTGGTCTGCCCTTGTCAGATATCGTGTCTCAAAAACTTCACACAAAACTTTTTCTGCAACATATTTATAGCTAATATATAGTACTTATGATTTCTCCTATTCGGTGATGATATTGAAAAAAATACAAATTGATTTACGAAAAAAAAAAAGTTTTTATCATTCATTTCCAATAAAAGTACTAATGTCACCAATGCCACGTAACATCCTAGCGCAACACCAGTAGCAAATGTCTACCCTAGTTTTCCTCCATCTTCATTTCTTACAGTAGCTGACATAATCAAACTTCCTTTCATTCACATGTTTCCCATAAGTCAAATATTACAAATGGTAAATAGATATGACTTAAGACTATCTAAGTTTCGGCATTTTGGAGAAACAATTTTAATTTCGCCCCTCCTAATATTGGGTATTTTGCATGATAGTTTAGTGAAGACAAACTATGAGATTAAGGTATAGACTATCAGTGACTCCAATCGAAATTAACAAAAATAAATCACAAGAATGACATAATATTTTCACTCGATAATTATTAATCATATCATAAACCACCTTAAAAATGGTTATATGGACGACAATTGGTATATGTGGGTATGGATAATACGATTATACGACACATGGGCTTATTCGTTGGATAAATATTATATATGAGTTCATCCATATCTATGTGGGTATCCGTTAATCGGTTAATATGTGGATTTTGATATATCCACAAATATTTGTAGATATTCATGGATAACAATTTTTTTTTAAAATATTTTAAGTACCCAGTATTTCCTCAGTCTCTTTCAAAGGCACAAAAATTAACACATAAATATATCTATACATTTCACTTTCAATTTAATAACAAAATTTCTAACCAAAATAAAATGCATCATATTTATTTTTTTCCCCTTTTACCACATAATTATAGTTCCAAATTCATCAAATCAAAAATTAATAATGATAATTCCAAGGGGAACCAAATTAAATACAAATAGTTTTTCACAAAGAGTTATAAATGATTTTATTTTTACCATTGTATTAAATAAGAATTATTTATGTAATTTTATTAATTTATTAAAAGGTACGGTTATCCGCGGGTACGGATACAATTAAATTCAAATATGTATGCACTAACTAACACATAGTCTTAATATTTGTTTATCTTACTTGTGGATATCAGTTAAACTACCTGCCTCGTAGTCGTGGTGGATTCTATTCGCGCGTACAAATTTTTCTACGATACCAAGTTTTTTTATGCTTTTATATTTAGAGATTGTAAAAGAATTACGTGTATACCTGAGATTCTGTTGAGGGCATAGTTGGTGCTCCATTGTAGATGCTTTAAGAGACGTGTGCAATTGATGTACTAGTCAAATTGAGATTTACGGTTGACTACAATACCATCAAAACTTCTTGTCACCCTCTTCTACAAAGAGAAAAATATAATTAACATGATAAAAACAACAAAACATAATTAACATGATAAGAAAAGATATATGATACCCACACTCCATTTAATGCTTCTTAAGAATTTACGTCTGTATTTCCAATGGTGGTACATTCTCATACGTACGTCAAATCCACACAAAGGAATCATGTATTTCCTAGATGTCTCATTCAGAGATCAAAATCTACTTATTGATATTTTCAAAGGTGTAGAAGATTAGAAAAGATGAAAGAACGATGACGATATCTCAAGAAGAGGCTTGAAATTTTGGTGAATTACCCTAATTTTGACCATTTTTATAGTTTCATTTTATGAATTCCACGTAATCGTATCCTATCACACGTTGCCACATCATCCAAAATTTGTCACATAAAGTTTTTTTTTTAATTTATTAAGAACTTTTCATTTTATGAATTACACGTAATCATATCCTATCACACGTTGCCACATCATCAAAAATTTGTCACATCAATTTCTTTTTTTAATAAAACTAAAAGTTACGGTTTCGGAAATTGCAAAGAATAAAAAAACAAAAAATTCAGAGTATGAATTTTCTATATTTCCATATACCAAAAGTATGTTTTTAGTTTTTTTAATACTGATAGAGTATAGGAAAATTCGTTGATTTTTGCATTGTTCATGATACGTCAACAATTGAAGTTTGAACACTCAACCATGAATTTTCAATTGCAGAGAGCAACATCGATCATTGTTTGAAAAAGTTTCAAACGATTTTTAATCATCAATGATTCATCAATTGGTAGACTATATATTACATTTTCCCACCCTAGAAGACCTACAATAATAGAGATCAAAGCTCGCAATTAAAAATAGGGTCTTGAAGGAATCCAAAAATATAGAAGTTTTCCATATGAAACAATAAAATTTTGACTTAAAAAAGTTGAATGTAAAACTTTTGAGATAAATATTTTTATCTTAAATTTCTTAGCTTGTGGCTTTGGGATCGGGATTCCTTGTTTTTTTTTGGCGGGAAAGTCTTGTGACCTTAGCTTATTTTCGCCCGTCGGATCATTCTTATGTCTCAAATCATGACATATGTCTATTTCTGTTAAAAATCAAATAAATCATATTGACACCTAAATTATGACCCGTTTCTTGACCTCAACCGGTGCTTGCAACCGTTGTGGTCTCGCCTGTCATGGTCGTCGCCACCCTGCAGGTCATCGTTGTCCCTCATGCAACCGGTGTTTCGAGTCCCGGCATAGACCCATTGTTCCATCTCTTATTCTCCTTTTCTTGTTCTTCTAAGAAGTCACAATCGTTTTGACCATGTGGTAAAGCATGCGAATACACGTGTACAACAAGAAGCAATTCATGTTTCATTTGATTCTTTGGTTTTACATTTGTAATTTTGATGTAGTTTTGCTCAGTTCAAATTTGATTCCTTGAGTTTGTGTTTTGTCCAGAATAATTGTGTTTTACGTCGTTGAATGCATCCGTCAAAGGTGGCGCTCAGGATGCCGTTGTGCGCAAGTTGGAGAATTAAAAGATGAGAAGTAGTTGGTGGAGTAACGATCGGGATGCTACAATGACGGTTGCAAATACTCAGTTGATTTCAAGAAATGGGTCATGACTTGGGTGATTTATTTTGTTTTTTCAAAGAAATAATAAAAAGACCCATGGCATGATCTGAAGCATAAAACTGATCCGACGAGCGAGAATATGTCAAAGTCAGGGTCGTATCTGAGGCATGGCTATCAAAAAATAAGTACGAAATTTGGACCCCAACAAAAAAAAATTAGGGGTTCATTAGGTCCTAAAAAAAATTACTTAAATTCTAATTGGAGGTGTGGTTGTTAGTAATGACCTAACTCCTAAGTTCTTTATTGACCCATTTATAATTTATTGTGATGTTAAAAATGGAGTTCAAATCTATAGTCTTCCACCATCTCAAACCCTTCCGTCAAAATCAAAAGATGTTTTTGAAGTTAAAATTATTGAAAAATTACTTGAGATCATCACCGTCATAATTAAAGGTTGAATGATCTAGCCATTTTATTTACTGAGAAAGACATGATAGAACATATTGATGTTGAAACAATTATTAATGACTTTACATCTAAAAATGCTCTCAGAAAATGTATTATCTGAGCATTTGAATATTAAATAAATAACTCAATGTTTTTTGTATGAATTTTGATGGTTCGTCCTAGACCACTAAATTCACTTAATCGACCCTCAACAAAGTCGCATGACTTTTCTCGCAAAAAAAATCATGGAATCCTGATCCTTTCTTCAGTGGCCCTGCAACATGGACCTAAGTGACTAAGTCTACTATAGATCTCCCATGTAGTAGACTTATATGTACGGAAGAACCAAAGATCTTTGTTTTCTTCTAAAAGAAAAAGACTAGCTAATTTAATAAGATATATAGCTAGGAACAAATAATGCTTTGTGTCAACTCTAACAGTTGATATAGCATGCATAATCTTGTAGTTTTCCTGGCATATAAAAAGGTCCAACACATATACATGAATATAATGTGACGAATGATGATTACTTTAAGATGCATGTAATCCATTAGTCCATTACGACAATAATAAAGCATTTTTAATTATAAAAATATTCTAAAATTTCTTTAATCAATTTCAAAGATCAAGTTAATCATTTGACTCCTCAAATCCAAGTGACTAAATTCCTAAAAAAAGTTAATCCGACTGACTAAATGGTAAGTCACTTGATTGATTTCATTATCAACCCATGTAATTTCGCTTTTCAGATTCAATTGTTGCAAATTTGTCCAACACAAATTGTAGACCATGTAGCACTACTAAACACACATAAAATAAAATGCATATATATATATATATATATATATATATATATATATATATATATATATATATATATATTAAGTTTCTATGTGAGAATTGAACTAATGTTTAAATTAGGGATGGCAATGGGTACCCAATGGATAGGGTACTATAGTACCTTTCCCCATGCCCGTGTTTGTAAAAAAATACCCGTACCCGAGCCCGTACCCTGGTGGGTAACAACTTTAGTGCCCTTCCCCATACCATGTGGGCACCTAAGTGTCCATACCCGTACCCATTACCCACACTTTAATTATAAAAAGACAATTAAAAACATCACAACTGAAATAAAACTATGATCCAATTTTTTTTAAAGCAACTCATAAAATAGTAGAAATCGTAGTATTTAACCAAATAAAAAAACATCCAAAATATTCCTCGAAAATTAAAATAAAAACATTCAAAATACATAAAAAAAAAGTGTATGCTAAAATAAATATCAAATTGATTTAAATCATAAATTTGTAGCTCGTGAGCTTATGAAGGTAAGGATGAAACAATTACCGTATAAGTTTTTAGGTTTAGGTTTATCCTTAAATAGCTAAATAAATTAAATAATTATACACCAAAAATAAATAAAATATTTATTATATTCAATAAATATGTATATGCGGGTTACGGGGCTGAGTAGTATAGTGCCCTTACCCGCACCCATACCCATCTAAATTTGCGGGTAATTACCCGGACCCAAGCCCATATCCATAAAAACGGGGCTTTACCCTACCCATTGCAAGTATTTTTTGCAGGTGTCTATCGGACCTGGATCCATTTGTCATCGCTAGTTTAAATAAATCATAGTGGCAAAGTAATATATAAATAAACAAATGGAAAAGTGTCATCATTATACCATTATTTCCTAATTAATAAATAGCCAAAATGTTGCCTTTTTGAAGGCATAGCTGTAAGTCGTGGTATTTGGTAGTAATGTGGTACTTTCGAAGCCTACGGATGGGGACACTGAGGGGGCTTGCTAGGTTGTGGCAATGGAGTTGTTGCCACTAAAGACTAGGGAGCAACACATGATAATGGTGGGTCTCTACCAAGCGGCGTTCTGCCTTTTTAAATTTATTTTTCTTGAACTTCATTATGAGTTAACTAGATTCACTTGGCTCTTAAAAAAAAAACTAAATTCACTTGATCTCCTAAAAGAATTAATTAAATTCACTTGGATGAGATAAATAGAGGTTCTATTAAGCATTGAGAATGCATTAGTATTAAATTTTTGAAAAGAAAATTTAAACTCTACAATTATAAACATAAAATACTCGATTGATAAAAAAAATCCTTGTAACTGTACTTTGAATTTCCAATTCCATTTTATTTCTTTCCAAGAGAAATTCTAACTTTTCTCTAAGCTTTCTTTCTCCTTCTTTCATTGAGGAGGGGTGGTTTTAGGTCATTTTTTTGACCTAGAATCACCCTTCTACATCTATTTTCCCCTCTCTTTCAATCTAAATAAGTGGTTTTCATATATATCAAGTTTTTGCTTTTGTGTTTTTTGTGATTTTGTCGTCTAAGTGCGGCGTTATGTTGTGTCGTCTTGTGCGGCGTTTGATTTCGCGTCTTGTCGCGGTGTTCGTTTAGTTCATATTGAAAGATCGACATCACTCAATTAAAAATTCAACCAACGATTTGGGCATCAACGTTGCAGATCCGGAGACATGGGTATTTCGGTGACTTAGGTTTTATCATAATATTTGTAGGCATTTTGTCATTGTATGCTATTAACTTGGGTGATGTGAGTTTGTTCGCAGATTCATCATTTACGTTTTTAGCGGATGTTTGTATCTAATTTACTCTATCGATTTAAATGAATGAATATCATTTTGTTGTTGTAAAAAAAATAAATTGTAACTTATTTCTCATTAAAGTTATATACGTTTTTAGTTTTTATAAATATACAAGCTTTCAAATTTAGTCCCTAAATAATTTTAATAGTAATTTTAATCGTCTTTTTTAAAAACAGTTGTTAGAAGAATTTAGTTTCTTATGTTTAATGGTAGCTATCTGAACAATCAAAAAACTTACTTGACATGTAATGTAGACATGACATCACATGGCATGCCGCCTCACGTTTTTTTTATTAATTAACATTATCAATTTATTATTCATTATAAAAATCAAATAAATTTTTTTAATCCCTTCACTAATAGTTTTGCTTTAATTACAATTAATAATATAAAACAAATAAAATTTATTTGATTTTTATAATGAATAATAAATTGATAATTTTAATAAATTGAATAAATGTGAGTCAGCATGCCATGTGGATGCCATGTCAGTTAAAATGTCTATGCAGCATGCCAACTTTTGTTTGGCCAATCAATTTTCATTTGACACTTGTGATCAAGTCAACTAACATATGTTTTTGCAGGAACTAAAATCATGTAGGAAATAAATTTGAAAGCTCTCATACATGGACTGAAAATATATTTAACCAGACATTGAATCTTTTGAAAGTTTGGTTTTTGGTGATTGAATCTTTTGAAATTTTTAGAGGCTCTCAAAATTAAGAATTGAATCTTTTGAAATTTTAAGAAGCTGTCTTTAGATAAACAAGATGTGAATCAATTAAGGGCCCTTAGGAGTTAGAAGGCATGCCTTCCCATTTTATGTGCATGATCATAGCACACGCTGCAATAATCTTACCTAGCCATTTCCACAATACTTTACCCCCTTCTAGGCACATGTGCACTTTCTCACATGCTATCTTATGTGTATATGTGCACTTTCTCACATGCTATCTTATGTGTATATCAAATAGTATATAATATGTATCTAGACCATTATGTGAACATCAAAGAAGATAATGCATTCATTTGAGTGTTGAATTGAATTATTTAAGGCGAGTTCAATCATTGGGATAAATTATGGTTCCTTTTTCTTCATTTGAGATAAATATATGGTTTTTTTCGGGTGGCACTTTGGTGACATAATGTCACTGTGACATTAAATCTGAGCCACACAACACACACCTTTGTGTGACCCAGATTTAATGTCACTCATACAACACATCTGGGCCACACAACACAACCCTTTGTGTGGCCCAGATTTAATGTCACGGTTACATTATGTTACCAAAGTATTATCCGTTTTTTTCTAGATTACCCTCTCTTGTTTAGAGGGTATTTACCCCCTCATGATATCAACCAATCAAAATGTAATATACATTGGCAACATTAAATGTCAAATAAATGAGTAGATTTTTTCTATAAAAAAAATCAATTTTAGGTAACTTTTAATACTTTTAATTTTTATTTAATTATAGACAAGATTACATTATAAGTCCTTTATCTTATTTATTTGTAACATTTTGGTCCTTTATCTTTATTTTTTTTCCGTTTAGGTCTTTTATCTCTCATAAAAGCACATATACATCCTTTTTCTCATTTTTTTATTAAAAAAATACATAATTTTATTTTTTAAAATATATTTTTATTAAAAATGAAAAAAAATCCAGAAATATGATGAAGATGTTCATCATCTCCATCTTCTTTCTTTGAATCTTCATCATCTTCATTGAATCAGAAAAAATTCTACACAAATATATCTCCAAATATCATGAATTAATGTTATGTTCACCTCAAATCTTCTATTAAACACAAAAATCAAAACCCTATAGAAAAGAGATTTAGTTTCATCACAAAAAAAATTAGTTATATAAATTGTCACACATTATATTATTATTATTTTCTAACTCAATATTCAAACCCGGCATAAAAATAACCCCAAAATTGAGAGCAGCTTTGCACATCAATTTTGTTGTTTCCAGAACAATCTTAACTTTTGTAAAGCCTAACCCTTCCGCCAGTGACTAAGCCTCCACCATCCGCCTTGCAACATTTGTGAAATTAAGGTTTTGATTTTTGTGTTTAAAAGAAGATTTGAGGTGAATATAACACATTAATTCACGATATTTGGAGATATATTTTAGTAGATTTTTTTTATTTAAAGAAGATGATGAAGATTCAAAGGAAGAAGATGAACATCTTCATCATATTTCTGGATTTTTTTTTCATTTATAATAAAAATATATTTTTAAAAATAAAATTATGTATTTTTTAATAAAAAATGAGAAAAAAAGATGTACTGTATATGTGGTTTTAAGAGAGATAAAGGACCTAAACGGGAAAAAATATAGATAAATGACCAAATTGTTACAAAAAAAATAAGATAAAGGACCCCTAATGTAATCTTGCCTTAATTATATTTAGGTGTTCAATCTTAATTAATTTACACTACAAGACTGGCTTAGAACAATTAAAATTTCGCATCAAATTTCTTTCATCTGAATGTCCTTAAATTTATCGGTTACATTCATAAAATTTCTTCTTCCCATTTTGATTGTTCAATTTTGTCGTTCTAAACTGCCGCATTTTTCAATTTTCGTGAGAATCGTCGTCGTTCGTTTTGATTCCAAATATCGTGAGAATTACCGTTATTTCCAGAAGCACGTCAGGTATGGTGAGTTGATTTTTCTTTTTGATTTGATTTTTTTGGTTGTGAGGTAGTTAATTATAACAATTGAGTAAGTCATCCGTTATACTTTAAGGATTGCTAGCAGGTGTTGCCGCTGTGATGTTTTGGGAGTTTGCTAGCATTTTTTTCGGTTGCTGCTGAAATGGTTATGTCATGAGGCTTTTGTTCTTTTGTTTGGACTTAAAGGCTTTGGCTGATAGTGAGATAGGTCTATGCGTGTTAGCAAATTTTATTAGGTTGGCTGCTTAAATAAAAAAAAGTCACGATATCTGACGTGGTTCTAGAAACAACGACAATTCTCACTATAATTTGAAACTGCAGCATTTTAGAACAACAAAATTTAACAATCAAAATGGGAAGAAAACGAAAAAGAAACAAGAATTGATCAAGAGGGAAGAATAAAGAAGAGATTTGAATTAAGGAGATGTTTTAGTTCTCATGTTCGGGGTGGAATGGAAGAAATTTTATGAATGTAAGTGATGAATTTAAGGACATCCAGATGAAAGAAATTTCATGTAAAAATTTTATTTGTTACAAGTCTTGTAGTGTAAATTAATTAAGATTGAACATCTTAATATAATTAAATAAAAGAGTAAATTACACTCTTCTCCCCTCAAAGATTCTTGAATTACACTCCCCTCCCCTCTTATGTTAAAATATACACTCCCCTCCCCCCTTATTCCAAACATATTAGAAAACATTTCATTCCCCTCCCTTAAGAGAAGCTTGAATTACATTCCTCTCTCTTCTTATGTTAAAATCTACACTTTACTTCCTCAATTTTTTTTAATAATCTAGCAAAAAAAATAAAATAATCTAACACACTTAAATAAAAAAAGTACTGCGGGTCTATTTTAACATAATCAAAATTTGAATACATATTTTTCGCTATTTTTTATTCACAATTACATTAACATATAGTTTTAAACCCTATTATAAAATATTAAACAACCAAAAAATAAAATTACAATAATTACTAAATACAGTAAAATATGGTTATTTAAAAAATAGTTTTATACTATAAATTATAAACTTAATAGCAAAATATTTAAGTTTAATTACCATTGATATTTAAATTATAAAGAAATGAATTTATTTTTCTTAAATGGTGGTTCAAAATTAGTATATATCATAAAAATATTTATTTATGTTAAAATAGATTAAAGTGTAGTACATATTTAATTATTAAGAGAGATGATTGTAATTCAAGCATCTTATAGGGAGAGGAGTGTAGATTTTATTTTTAAAGGGAGGAAAGTGTATATTTTAACGTAAGAGTGGAGGGGAGTGTAATTTACTCTAAATAAAAATTAAAAACCTTATGATTAAGATTAACTTTTTTATTTTTAGAAAAAATTGATTTATTTATTTGACATTTAATGTTGTCTATGCATATTACATTTTGATTGGTTGATATCATGAACGGGTAATTACCCCCTAAACAATTGAGGGTAACGTAGTTCTCACCTAAATATATTTACAAATCTAGAATGGATGCGTAGTAAAAGGCATGACTCCATAAAGTTAAGCATAACTATGAATTCTTTAACAAGTTGACATTGTGCTATCTTATACTCCATTCGTTTTAAAATGAGTGTCGCTTTAGTCAATTGTACACAGATTAAGGAATTGAATGAAATAATCACTAGACATAACACTTTTAATAAACTGACCTTGTTTTATAAGAAAAAGACAAACTTAAAGTTGCATTGAAAATTGTGTGAGAGAAAAGTTGGAGTATTTATTGAAGGTAAAGTTGGAAGAAAAAAATTAAAGTTGTATTGAAAATATAAAGTGACATTCATTTTTAAACAATTTTTTTTGGTTAAAGTGACACTCATTTTAAAACGGATGGAGTAGTAAAATAATGTTTGTAACTTTTTTGCAGGGTATCCTAGTATTCTTAATGTGATTAATGATTACTCCCTCCGTTCCGGAATATCTAAACCATTTACTAAAAAAAAGTGTCCCAAAATAATTGAGTCATTTCAATATTCAATACAACTTTCATCATTCCCAATACAATATAACTCTAATTAATACTATTTTCATCATTCCCAATTCAATATATTCCACTTTCCCATTTATTTATACATTTTTCTTAATTTGTGTGAAAAATCAAACTGGCTCAGATATTCCGGGACGGAGGGAGTAGTAAAAACCTATGCTAGGAGTAATTCTCATAAGGCTACTGCTTACTGACATATTTACATGTATTAAGCACAATTATGACATACTAGTTTGGTACTCCCTCCGATCACTATTATAAGTAAAACTTCACTTTTTAGATTCATTCAATAAATGATGTATGTAGTCTATATACAGACCACATACATCATTTATTGAATGAACCTAAAAAATCAACTTTTGCTTATAATAGTGACCGGAGGGAGTATATGCATTTGATTTTTTTTATCATAACTTTGCTGATCCTTATTTTTTTTTTAAAATAATCATGTTTGTATTTGAAATTGATTGAAACTGATAAACGGGTTGGGTTTGGATCTCATCCCAAAAGTTAGCTCAAAGAGTGAGGGTACTCAAGTATGTTTATAATCTCAACAACTCGGGAACCTGAGCAATGTGAGAGAGAAATAACAAACTACAAACAACTTTAAAACCAATTTCAACACCCACCCTCTAGCCTAGCATAGGTCCAATTCCCACATTGCAATGAATAAAGATAGGTGGACACTCTTAATGTGTACATCCATTTGTACCACTCTGAAAAATTTCAGTTAACCAAATACATGGTCTATGTGACCACATTTTTTCAGTTGCGTGACCACTATTTTCCAGCATTTAAAAGATGAAAAACGTGGTCACACAACTAAAATGCGCGTGACCACTATTTTTCCACTTAGTTAACCAAATAAATAATGGTCACACAACTAAATAAATGTGGTCACACATACCATATATTTCATTAACTTAAATTTTTCAGACTGGTACAAAGGGGTGTACACATTAGGGGTGTCTACCTATCATTGCTCCATTGCAATCCTTAACCCGGCTCTGATACCATGTTAAAATTGGGGTCTAACTCATCCCCACAAAACCGACCTGTGAGGCGAGAATTGTCTCCACTTATTAACACATGTTCAAACCATCTTTTGTCAAATATTAGACTCTTTACCGGAAACAAATGGAAAGTAAATTGCATTGTTATGCTTATCTGTTGCAAAAAAAAAGGTACTAATTGTGTTTAATTTTGCTATGAATTCGAATAAATCAACCCAAGATAATGTTGTGTGGAGAAAATAACAAAGACAATCAACAATCAAACAACCCAAGGAACAATATTCAATCAATATTAAATCCAGCGACCTGCATATAAAATTCACAATAAAAAAAAAACAAAGATAAAAGAGAAGAGAAACAAACACATGAGAATTTGTTTACCCTATTTAGCCTAAATTGACCAACTTATGGGGGAGAGAGCAGCTCTCCAATCCAATATAATTGAGTCTCCACAAAGATAAGATATACAAAGAGGTTACAAGAAATTAGATTCAACACGACAGTCCTTATTTCTACTCCTCTCTTAAGTGTTTATCAACCCACACAGGGATCTCTAACCGATGACATAAAATCATATAGGGTTTTAGAGTATAAGTAGCTAGTTTATTTGTATTTTAGTAAAGTTTTGTATAGGATTCGTTCCAAAGTCAAGAAAGAGCACAACTGGGAGAAAGATCTTGGAAGCATAAAAAAATTATTCAAACCAAACAACTCCTTGACCGTACTACGCTTATTGCAAGTTTTATCATGTTAATTCTTGGGGTGTAGTACAAACATTTTGGTGAGAAGAAATGAGAAAAGGAACAGAGGAAAAACAGAAGGACCAGCTATTGCCAAACTCGCGCCGCGTACTACGAACCACGCATCGCGACATCTTAGGAATTTCGTAAGTGCTTCGCTACGAATTAACTCGCGTCGTGAGATATAGAAGAATTCCTAAGTTGTTCATCACTTTTTAAGTCTTATCATGAACTAATGAACATAAATAGAAAATGCACTAGTTTTTCACCAAGTAGTAATATTTCTTGTGAAAGAGTTGATATCTGTAGGGATTGCCTCGCTTTAACTCAACTACCGTGAATTCAATTTGGTTAATTATTCGTAAATAACTGGGGGTTTTGCACGTGTCAAATGATTGGTTGAATGATTTAAGGATAGAAAGATAGAAAACGATTAGGTCATGGCATATTTCCTTTTGTGAATTAATTGAGTGACTACGAATTATGAATATAATGCTACTGATTACTCGTTTTCAATACCTTTGATCAAAATAGTCAGACCAATGTCTTAGTTACTAACACTCTTTGATCGGTCACACTACCTACCCCTCAGATTCCTAACTGAATTCGAAGGTTTAAGAACACTAAAGTAAGTAACAATTATTATTAGTTTATGTCTAAATCTAACCAATAATTGAATGGTTAAACTGGGTCAAGCCAAGAAAGCTAGAATACATGATCATTGTAACATATTATTCGATTTATGAACCAAAGTTAGAGTTATTACTCATTGATTGCATAATAACTAAATGAAATACAACATAATCGACTAAACATTCATAGAATTATTTAAAATTACATGAACAAATAATTATAGGGTAGTTCTTATTTCATGACCTAACGAAGAGAGTAATTAGCTCCTCATGATTTTTAAACACATATTAATATATATGAATAAAAGAACATGAGAAAAGGATCATCGCTTATTGCGGTTATGTTTCTTTCTAGTTATTGATTTTCTTTGCTAACAAGAACATTTAACACCATCAACCCAATAATCTCAGTTCTGAGAGGATCAAACATAAAATGAAAAATGACAGAGGTGTAGAAGTGTCACCAATGATCAATGGGTATTGAAAATCTTTCAAAATATTGAAGACGATTGAAGTTGGCACTTTAAGTAGAAGTTTTAAGTTTTGTAGGTTCGTACAATTGAAAAAGTGACATGATCGACATTTATTCGGCGAAAACAAAAAGAAAAACTTATAAGGGATGTTGAGTTTTGAGACTCAGATATATGTTTTCTTTTCTTTAATTGACACAATTATGAGCCATCACTGCCAGATTGACGACGAGTAATATTATAAGCTTCTACTTATGGAAGCATAACTGACCACGATTAAATATTGAACAATACTCGCAAGCATCGATTGATCAGGCGTATATTATATGAGTTAGTTCTACACCTTAAAGATGACATATAAAATTTAGTTTATACTTAGGTTTCATTTGTGAGTTTGAAAGGGAAGGGAGGGGAGAACTTTGGAAAAAAGAAAGGAATTAGTGAAAAAAATAGAGGACATTGGAAGATGAGGGTTTTAGAGGCTCATTTTTCTTCATAATACAAAATTCTCCTCATCATGTTATACTATTCTTAAAAATAAAAATATATTAAGCATAAGCATTAATTTATCATTTTCTAAAAAATCACTCTTTCAAAAAATGTAAAAGATTTCTCTATTTTTCCATATATTTCTCACCCCGAAAGCCCTCCATTCTCCTCCCTTCTAAACTTCCAAACAAAGTATTAGTGATATTTGTCGGGGCCTAAGTCCCTAATCAATGCCAAATTATTTATTATATCTTTCCATAAATTTCTCAAAATGATTCACCTATTTTTGTAACGTATTTTACTAAACAATGCTTGTTTATACACACCTATTTAATCTTGCTTTTTCTATGCCCCCTATAAATTCCTAGACCTGCTTGGAAGCATATAGTAATAATAGATTGAATAGAACATTCTAATGCGTAATGAAATCACTTAACACAGTTGAATTGAATTTACTTAAGGGTTATGTTACGGTTAACATTACCCTTTACTTAATCATTTATCATGTCTAACATAAAATAGAACCTCGTGAATCGGGCAAAATGGTGTTTTTGACGTAGTTCAATTCTTTTTCACCAATGATTGATGATATTTTTATTAGAAATGGTGGTTGGGCCTAACACAACCCCACAAAACCGGCTTGTGAGGTGAGGATTGCCCCCACTTATAAACATTAGAAATGGTGGTTGGGCCTAACACAACCCCACAAAACCGGCTTGTGAGGTGAGGATTGCCCCCACTTATAAACAAATTGTCAGGCCAACTCCTAACCGATGTGGGACTCTTAACACACCCCCTCACGCTCAGGATTGCACATCTGAAGCGTGAACATAAATGATGGGTGGCCCGATAACGGAAACCTGATAACAGGTGGCCCAAAGAATCGTGAAGAGGCTCTGATACCATATTAGAAATGGTGGTTGGGCCTAACACAACCCCACAAAATCGGCTTGTGAGGTGAGGATTGCCCCCACTTATAAACAAATTGTCAGGCCAACTCCTAACCGATGTGGGACTCTTAACAATTTTATTTCAACTCTATGAATGGGGCTAAGTATACAATCAAAATAATCAAGGATATGCAGCTTTTTTCTAACAAAAGCACGCAAATTTGTCTTCACCATTTGGCTTTAGATGCAACAATTCTATAATAATTCAATAGCTTTAGGTACTTATCAATTATCAAACCGTCTCGTCAAAGAAAATCAATTACTATCGAACAGTATACCATACATTAATGAGCCATAATAGACATCTATTCAACTATTACACACCAAAAAGAAAAATACATCTATTAAACTTTTTTCTTCGTCCCATCAATAGATCTCGTTATTGAGGCATTTTTTCATAGTCAGAAACATAAATGAATAGTATTTGGACACACATACATTATTAAAAATAATAATTAATGTATGTGTAACCAAATACTATTCATTTATGCTTGTGACAATGAAAGAATTCATCCTCGTTACTAGACTTGTATACATTTTTCTTTGTTTTTCTAGATTAAGACAAGTAAGAGAATTTAATTTCTCAATATTATCTAGAATCGATCACCCAACATAATTTAAATAGTTTTTCTTCATACATTTAGTTGAGTAACCAATTATTATTTTTATTTAGTTTGGTACATGCAAAACAAATAAAAATGATTCTATAAAATGATTGTGTCATATTATTAACTCATACATACTATTGTGTCTGTTTCACATGTCATTGCATTTCTCTATAAATAGAGCTCACATGTAACGTAACCTAATTGTAAATCACAGTAGAATAACAAAATACTTCTCTCTCTTTTCTCCTCATATTCTTCTCTCTATTTTTGTTATTATTCTAAGTTTCATAACAAGAGAAAGATGTCACATCTCATGTAAAACTTCAAGACATTATGTATGTGTCACATTTCTTATATATCCAACAGTTTTCCCACTCTTATGTGATGTTGGACTTAACCACTCACAATTGAAACCCAACAATCTCCCCTATAAGTGCGACTCCATCCTCTTATAACTGGATCCAACACAAGATCCACTTCCTCACCTCTTTTATATATCTAATATTTTATGCACCGTTTCTTGTGAGTTTTTTTTTGTGTGTTCGGGATTCGATCCCTGGACCTTGCATATATTATGTATTGTCCTAACCATTTGAGCTAAGCTCACGGTGACCGTTTTTTGTGAGTTTAACTCAGTTGATAGAGACATTGCATAATATATGCAGGGGCTGAAGTTTGAACCCCAAACACTCTACTTCTTCACATTTAGAATATGTGACCTTGAACTAATCGACTACTTGATCAAAAAAAGATGATGTCATAACATTTTACGCACTCAAAAACGATGTAAGACATGATCACTGACACTTTAAACCCACGTTATCAAACACAACTCATTTTATAGAAAAATAGAGAATGAGGAGGTTTTCTAGTTAGAGCAGCTTTGGCCATAGTGGACGTGGTTCAGTTTGTGATTGGTTCCCTAGGGTAAGACAAGTGACCTGTGACCCCATGACACCAAGTACCAACAAAATACTTTTTTGAATAGATTGTAGCAACAAGATCCTACTACTATATACATCTATAGTGAATCATGTTGTCAATTTTCTCGCCCAATTTTATGAACAAATTCTAAAGCTAACATATGAATGGATAGGGATGCTTAATGTACATACTACACGTGTGTGGAAACTTTATTTTCTTGACTGTATATTATCACTAGAAAGTATACATAACCATTATTGACAGCAGTAAGTAAGTCTTTGCCGAAAAATCTGATTTAAAAAAAGTCTCCTCTTTCAATCATTTTTTTTTATATACATAAGATTCAAATCTATAGTTTAGTTTTACATAATCAACTTAATTTTGGTTGACGCACGACTTGCAATAATTAACCAATATTTTTTTATTTTTTTGGAGGGAATTTACAATTAGTTTTTGTTCTTTGGATTAAAGCAAGTCAGTTAAAAGGGAGTCAATTTAAATTTAGATGGTAAAAACATACAACCTCTCTTCATCATAAATTAAGGGAGAATTCTACTGTGAGGACTTAACTAAGTAGGTTAATTTTCCCATTTTTTCAAATATTATTTTAATTTATTTATTTAAAGGAAAAAAAACAAGTAGCATGATTAGTCATTCTTACTAGGTTGATACCACGAATCTACTTAGTTTTTTTAAATGGAAAAACTACAAAAATCCACCCACAGTTTAAATTGACCCGGTAGTTTTTATTCAGAAAAAAATAATTTTCTTACTGACCCAAGTTACTATTTATCCCGCTTAACTAGGCCATGTTCTTGAACCATCTAGTTAATTTTTTCAGATAGACAAAATAGCAATAGTCAATAGAAAGTAACGTACATGAGTGGAGGAATCAGGACTCGAATCTCGATCATAATGTTCAACCAACTTTTTTACCATTTGAGTTAGAACTTGTAGACGATCAATTGTGTCATCTTTATCTGCCTCCAAAATGTAACACTTTAGGTACAGATCAGTGGCACAACAACTTTCCTAATGCTATTCTTGAGAACCTTCCTGCAACATCATCTAACCACTACCCCATCATGCAACAAGGTGAAACGGGTCGAAGGTTCAAAAGAAATCTCTCAATATTTAAGTTTGAAAATGTGTGGTTGCTTGATCCTGATTTTGTTAAAGACAAATGGAATACATATCGTAGACAAGCTTGAAATGTGTGCTCCTAACCTTTCCAATTGGAATAAGCACAATTTCCAACACTTAGGCGCGGAATTGATGATTTCCGGAGAAAGATTGATATCATGTGTAATCATGTAGATGTCGACAACATCAATTCCTTTAATTCTTAAAGGAATTGTATGGCTCAACTTCTTGTGCAAGAGGTTGCTTTTTCGCGCTAAAACGTATTGGTTACGAGACTAAGATCTTAATACAAAGTTTGTCCACGTTGCAACCTTGTCGAGGAGGAAGGTGAATATGATCGTTTCTTTGGTGCACACGACCAATAAAAAGGATAACAAATGAAGGAAAACTTTGTGATGTGGTTATAAAGTTGATTCACGAATCCATATCTTTTGTGATTGAGGAATTTAAAGAAGATCTGTTATATATGAAGCGAGATAAATTCCCTTGATCAGATAGATACGATCTAGAAATTTTTTCAAAAATTCGGGCCGACATGTGTAGAAGAAATTTTTAATCAATAATGTGGTTGGCTTTCGACATGTACTTTCCCATCAACCTTAAACATGACAAACATAGCCCTAATCCAAAAAGGTGAATCCAAAGTTTATGTGAAAGATTGGTGACTTATTGCCCTATGCATTGTGGTATATGATGACGGGCGGTAAATCAATGGTTATGTCCTGAGAAAATCGTATCAAGATTTTCAAAATCATAGCAGGATTTTCAGAATCATAATACGATTTCAGCATCATGTCACGATTTTTAAAATCATAGGTGCAGTTTACCCAACAAAAAGAACAAGAGATTTTAAAGACTTGATCATAGTTCCTAAAAATTGTTACCAACTTTTATCATAAATTTGCTTTTAGTTTATGTGTTAATACCAAACCAATTGCCTTGTGCAACCCCATGTTAACACATCCTTAATAATAACGACATTGCCGAGTAGAAATTGAAACAATCTATGTGAAAATAAATCTTATAAATTTTATTACTTCGATGCAATTTTAGCAAACTTATTAAAAAATCTACGGATACAATTCTAGTAATGTAATATTTTCTGATGATTAAAATGTTATTTTATTTCACAAGTGATAGATAGGTCACAAGTGAGGTGTCATTTGCAAGCTTATGTGAAAATAAATCTTATAAATTTTATTACTTCGATGCAATTTTAGCAAACTTATTAAAAAATCTACGGATACAATTCTAGTAATGTAATATTTTCTGATGATTAAAAATGTTATTTTATTTCACAAGTGATAGATAGGTCACAAGTGAGGTGTCATTTGCAAGCTAGAGGAAGAGGCAAAGCACAATGAAAAATGTAATTTCAACTGGTTAATATTATTTCATTCATAAAAAAAGGTCAGTTCTTCATTTAAATCCCCACCTGAGGGAGTCTTCTTGACTCATGTGGTCCTCTCCAAGGTTTTAAATAACTGTTGCGGTCTCGGTCGCGATCGTGTTAAAGTTGTCACGATTTCGGCTGTAACAAATGTTTCGTTACAGATCGCGGTCGTCGTGGTGTAAATTAATCATAATAATGCATAAATATTATTAAATTATTTATTCTATCATATAGTGTATAATAACTTAAATTGAACTATTATTCTATTTCCTAAAAAAAAAAAACTTAAATCCAACTATTATTCTATATATATATATATATATATATATATATATATATATATATATATATATATATATAAATATATATAAGATGGGTAAAATAAATATAATAATTACAACATTACAACACTATACAACACAAAAATAGGCGATGAAAGGAATATGAGATACTATTGGTTCATCACAGCCTCTCATTATCTATTTTTCCTTATGAGCGGTGTTGTGTTTTTCCGCCTCCGTAATGGTGTGTCGCATTCGTAACGGAGTTTTACGGTTGTATCGGCTTTTTATCACAATCATTTTCGCAGTAACAGACCCGTATTTAAAACTTTGGTCCTCTCTATACTCCATAAACCACCCACCCTTCCCAATATTTATGGAATATTGATTAACTCTATCTCATTCTAATCTAACTACAGCACCTGAAAACAGTGCTTTTTGAAAGCTCTCTCTACCTTAAAAAAAATAAAAAATACCTTATTTCTTTCTCTTGTTTTCTGTCCCTTTTTTATTCAATGATCCTAACCTTCTTATCTTCAAAAGTTTCTTATTCTCTCTTCTATAAAAACCAAACTTTCTAATTTGATATTCAGACTCAAAACTTAGAAGCCTAAAACTGAACTGGACGACCTAGTCCGCAACTCAGTCTAAAATTCAGTTCGACATCCGCAACAACAATTTCCTAAAGTCTCTCTTTTTCTTTTCTCATTCTCCTCAACACACGATGCTTGGTTGATAAACAAATTCCTTCCCTAGAAACTCAATTTCTTGACCATATTACCCTTCTTTTTCTAGTATCTATTGTGAGTTTTCTCAAGAGCCTCATAACATAACAGTGTTAAAATTCATCAAAAATGGATCTTTTTCAAAACCCATTATCTCTAAAATCAAACAGAATGGAAACACCTATATGTGTAGCAAAACTTGTGCTCATGTCCATAGGAATCATCTCAACTCTTGTTTTGTTCAAAGTTGCAATAATTCCATACACATTTGATCTTGTTCTCTCAACTCTTCCTGAACTTTGGTTCTCAATAAGAACATGGTTTACAATTCCTTTCCTTTACATCATTGTTAACTTCATCATCATTACCATTGTAGCTTCTTCAAGCTTTTCTGATCCAAATCACACAACAGCAAGCATTTTAGAAACTAACACCAACCCAATTGAGCTAGAAACCCAAACCAATGAACCACATCAAGAAGAAAAAGAGGTTGAAGAAGTTGAAGAAGAACAAGAAGAAAAAAGGGTTGTCGATGTTAAAGACTCCGAATTGTTCTACAACAAATTCATCACTGATCCGATACCGGAAAAATGCAGCAAGGACTATTACTTGCCAGATTCTAATGACAAAGTTAAAGACTTCGGATTATTCTATAACAAATTCATCACTGATCCATCACCGGAAAAATGTTGCAACGATTACAACTTGCCTGATTCAGGTGATAAAGGTGATGATGACAGTTTAGAAGCAACATGGCAAGCAATAATGGAAGCACAGGAGAAAACAAAGAAGCCGCATCTGAAGAAAAGTGGCACTTGGACTGCAAGGATTGAGAAAGCAGAACCATTTCGTAACAACGGTGGATTTTGTAGTGGTGATGATGATCCTGTTTCTTGGGCTGAAAGGGAGTTCAAAAAGTCTGAAACTTTCAATAGTAGAGCTTCATTGAAGAGAGAAAAATCAATCAGTCCTGAAGAATTGAATAAAAGAGCTGAAGCTTTTATCCAGAAGTTTAATAATCAGATGAAGTTGCAGAGGATGGAATCTTATCATCGTTTTATGAAATTGGTTAACCGTGGTGTTTGATGATGATGTGGTAAAAGAAAATTGATTATCTGCAAGAATATTTACCACTTGGAGGTACATGATTTGAACATATTCATAATTATATGGATATAATAATATACATGATTGGGTTGACGGTGAATTTGACATAATTACGTATATGCCTATAATTTTGTCAAAAGCTAGAATGTGAACCAGACACATGCATAAAAGGTGTTCACGGCCAACAACTAGAATGTAAGAACAGTGGATGAATTTTTTAGTTAGGCTTAATTGCATGTTTGGTCCCTTATGTTTATTTTAGTTTTCAAGTTGGTCCCTTACGTTTTGAAAGTTTCGAGTTGGCCCCTTACGTTTTAAAAATTTTCAAGTTGGTCCCTTACATTTTGAAAGTTTCAAGTTAGTCCCTTATGTTTATTTTAGTTTTCAAGTCGGTCCAAAACATAAGGGACCAACTTGAAAACTAAAATAAACATAAGGGACCAACTTGAAAACTAAAATAAACATAAGGGACTAACTTATTCCAACATGAGCAACGTTTTGGACCAACTTGAAACTTTTAAAACGTAAGGGACCAACTTGAAACTTTCAAAACGTAAGGGACCAACTTGAAAACTAAAATAAACATAAGGGACCAAACATGCAATTAAGCCTTTTAGTTATAACGAAATTACGGTTTTATAGTGATTTTCTCAAATTTACGTTGATTTAAGAAATATACGTAGTTGTATAGGAATATCATGAGAAAGGAATAACCATGTTCCTACTTTGTAATTAATTGAATTCAAAATATAAATTGAAAACTTGAATCATCTGATCTTAATTCAATAGTTCAGGTTGACGATCATGTGATTTGAAACTCGAGCCAGAACGTGGACCGTCATATTTCGATAGTAGTGCTGCTATTCATCTAGAGGGATTCTATCCCGAACTGTTCCCGAAAAGCAATTGGCCAATAAAAAATGCTGCTGAGCAGAAAACATGGAAGGACAATGGGTGTAATTTATGGAATATAATAAGGGATTAGGCACTCGTGATTTTGTCGTGAGGTATTCTCTCGCGACAAACAGCAATTTCCTTTCGATAGTCCCTACTGCGTAACTGCAAGATTACATTCTAAACTTCATATAAATGCTTGGATATCAAATCTTGATATTATATTCTCATTGCATTCACTAAGCACGTTGGCAAGATATATGTGTGTGTGAGGGAAATACGGGGTGAAGCCCGACAGTACAAAACATGAACAACTAAACGGGTGACATTAGTTTTTGGTGACATTAGTGCATTTTAGATGAGAAAGAATGATGAATAAATGATTAAAATAAGTTATTTTGGTGAGAGAGAATGATCGACTAAGAAAGATATGAAAAATGTCACCAATGTCACCAGAGTGCTATGCCAATTAAACCACAACAAAAATCTAGCACCAGAAGTGATGGAACATGTGTGGAATTTTAGTTAAAAGACTAAATACAAATTCACACGTTGTGTAGAAGATCTATCGTATAACTACTGTTGTGTGGATTGAAAAAAGTGGAAGTCCTACATCGGATGTAACACACACATTAGTAGTGTTTATATATCAGGGATGTACCTCTAAGATGGGGTACATAAATTAAGCGAACGAAGTAAGCACTAAAGAAAAAAAAAAATATATATATATATATATATATATATATATTTATATATTTTATTTATTATTTGGAAATGTTAAATTAAATAATTAATTAGAAAGTGTTTTCTTAGTCTCTAAGTTTTGCTAAAATATTTTGGAACGCAATCTGAAATATCATGGTGCACAATCTGAAATATTTTGGCATGCAATCTATTATATTTTGGTGCGTGATCTGAATATATTTTGGTACTCAATTTAATATATTTTTGTACTAGATCTAATATTTGAATTACTTGTTCCCAAAGTTTCTCGCATATTAGTTGTGAATTTTCTCTATAAATAGAGAACTCACATAATGCATCAAAGTTTTAAAAGCTTTGCTTATCCTTTTTGAGGTGTCGTCGGATCTCAAAGTTAACTTCCACAATAGTATGTTTTGTTTATTATTGTGGTTAATTCTTGGTTAATTGAGGTTTCTTCGGTTCTAAATTGAAAAATGGGTTGTTTATCTTTTCTTTATCTGGGGCTACCTATTGGTGGTGATTCTTATAAGTTGAATTTTTTATGTCCCTAGCTTGATCGAATTAAAATGTCAGGGTGGAAGAGTATAAATCTTTCGTTGGGCGTCCGATTGATTCTTTTTAAGTTTGTTTTGTGCTCTCTCCCGATTTATTTTATTTCCTTCTTCAAGGCTCCTATAAGTATCATTTTCTGAAATTCGGATCATTAGGCAGGTTCTAAAAAAAAAACTCCGTGCCTTTTTATAAAACTACTCTACAAAAAAAGTTGTGTCCATAAATATAAGACTATCTACAAATTTCTGGATGGATTCATTACTTTTTTCCAAATACACCCTTCATTAATATTATCATTATACCTTGAATTATGAAAAGTTAACATTAAATATCTCTATAGACAAAGGGTTATTTGGTAATAATAACATACATTTATGAAAAATTTATTACTTCCAACCCTTTTTTTTTGGGGGGGGGGGGGGGGGGGGGGGGGGGGTGGGGTTGAGGAAATTAGGAAAATTTCTTGAATAAATTTGGATACTATTTGTTCAAGAAAAGGTAATGGTGGGTTGGGGGGTTAGGAGGATAAGAGAATTAAATTTGGTATTACTTGGTAAATGGTGTTGGAGGTTAAAGGAGGAGTGTGAGAGTTTATGATTTTGAGTTTTAGCAGCGCGTTACAGGGAGGAGGGAAATACTTTTTGTAGTATTAGATGCATTGATGGTGTGGGTGTTGGTTGATGGTTTGATGACAACTTATGTGGTGATCGAGTTGAGATATGGCGATGTTTGTTTTGGTGGAGGGTTAGATGAAGAGGTTTTAAAGTGTAGGTTTAGTCATCTCTTTGATCTTGGCTAACATTAAGATGACAACCGTGGTTGATATGCCTTATTTAGGTCGAAGAGGGTGGTGAGGTTTGGAAGTGGTGCAGGTTGTTGCCATGGGAGGAAGAATAGGTGAGAGAGCTTTACGAGCTTTTAAATCTTATTGTTTTACATGCTAATGTAACTGAGAGGTAGCTTTGGCAATTGCATGCAAAAAATAAAAATATACAATGTCACTAGTGCTTACAACTACCTCTGCTACCGGTGGATCAAAACTTTAACATAATATGTTGGATATTTGTATGTTGGCTTCACTTTTGCCTAAAACAAATATTCAAGTGTGATGTTGGATACGATGTTCCAACATCCTGGCAAGGTTCAGTGTGACCTGTTCATGTGCCTTGATTTACGCACGCGTTTTTCTATTTAAGGAATCATTTATTCTTGTTGGTCAAGCTGCGTGTTTTTATGAGAAGATCAGATGTGATTTCCTAAGGGAATGGTATTGACTTAGGAAAGTGTTTTTAAGGTGATAATAATGTGACTTTTAATGTGCCTACTTTCTAGGAGTTTCCTTATCCGGCCATGTTGATTGAGCAATGAGTCACTGGTTCGATCTGAAGCATGATTGAAGGGATGAAACGCTTTGCTTCAGTATATAAAGGAGGCTGCAAGACCTGAAGAATTATTCAAGACATCATTTTACGAAATAGAGTTTATCTAGGTTTTGAGTCTTTTGATTGTGAGCCTTTCGTGTATCATCTTGATGCATGTTTAGGACTGTACTTTGAGTTGTAAATTGTGCACTACTCTGAAGCTTTTAAGCAAGGAGTTAGGTAGACTGTGAACTGCATCTAAGCTTTTAAGCAAGGTTGCATGTTGTTATTTTTGAAGGTAACTTCATTTTGATTGAGTCTGTAATCTGAGAATCACGGGGGCTATGATTGACTGTAAGGAGTGAGATGGGATCTCAGATCTAGGAGTTCCTAGGTTGAAGTCAATACGGGTAGGTCCTAGGTCTTTAGTGTAAACGAGGAGTTTGCTGAGAGCTAGAGAATAAGGACTACACTAGTGGATTTCCTCCTGGCTTGGTAGCCCCCAGAGTAGGTGACGTTGCACCGAATTGGGTCAACAATTCTGTTGTGCCTTTTATTTTCCTGTCTTTTATTTTGTTGTTTTATTTATGTCCACTGCTAGCACGATGTTCTAAACATCTCATTCAACATCCGTAATCTGTGTTTGGTGTTGGAACATCTCGTAGAACATTCTGTTGCTAGCCAGCCAGAATTTAATAATATAGCATAAGTTTGTTCCCCTAAAGGTCGGCCTTTTCGCTTGGTGTCTACTTCATAACCGTATCCCAACGATAGATAATTTTATTAAGAGGAAGGTTCTTCAGCCTAATGTGAAGCTCTGTGTGAGTGGTTGTGACAACTAGGAGAACGTCGATCATCTTTTCCTATCTTGTGAATTTTTTTGGAAAAATTTGGTTTGGTATTTCTACCTGGTTAGGCATTTCTATGGTTCACAAGGCGCACATAACATGCCATTTTCTGAAATTAGGATCAATAGACGGGCACCCAAAAAATATATGCTCAGTTCTTCATATGATTTGGTTTCATGTGTCTGGGTCATCTGACGCGAAAGAAATGCTCGGATTTTGTAGCAAAAGAGGGATACTATTCAAAATCTTCTCAAAAAAGTTAGGCTTCAATTTTTTTGGTGGCCGAAAGCGAATCACATTATATTTTTTTAACTATCGTATGTGGTGGCTTAATCCTCTTTTGTGCTTGGAAATTGTTTTGTAGTAAGCTTTGTTTTTTGGGCTCGGTTTTCCATTCCCCCTTTTTGGACATTTGATGTAACAATTTCGTCTTTCTCCTGATCTCCTTGTGCTTGGAAGACCGAGAGTTTCAGTTAATATTTTCATTTTAACTTCTAAAAAAAAATTATTAATGATATTAATATAATGTAGATGTGTTAAACTATTCCAAAAGAAAGAAAAAAAAAAAACTATGATGTTTTGACCCGTTTGTTTGTAAGTACACCAAGGCATGGTTGCAATCAAAACATATTTATCACTATCATCATTGAGTTGATATAACTCAACTATTCATCGAGGTCCCTTAGCCATATAATTAAGTGATCTAACTTACCTTCATTCAACGTACGTGTAATGGCATGATCAAAGTGTCTGGTCAAATCTAAATGCAATATCAATATGTAAATAGAGCTTGTAGGACAACGACAATACTAGTACTCATGCAAGTTCTTTGCAATTTCTTGCACAAAATGATAACAATCAAAATATAAGTATTCAATTCTTTTAGTTCATAATGAATGAGATTGTAAATGGCATGGATGTTATATCATACATCAAACAACAAATAGAAACAATAAACTATTGATATCAAAACCGACAGTATCATGTGCAAATTAGACGATTTGTTGGAAGGAAAGAAATCACTTTTACATATATTATATGCCCTTCCATCTGTCTCATGTAAAATAGTGATGGAGATGTTTGAGGCCATCCAATTAAAATAATATGAATAACTCTAAACTTTTTCCAACCATTTCTTTTGTTTGTTTTTATTTGTCTCTCAAAAAAAAAAAAAAATTTGTCCCATTAATCAGCTATACTTTAGAAATGTTTTCCCATTTTTTAGGTGCTTCCCAAAGTTAGCCGTTGCACTTTTATGCATGCATTAAACTAAACAACATATAAGAGTAGACACGAACCTTGGTTTTTGATTGCTTTCAATGAAAAAAGTCTCGGTCTTTATTTTTAGAATTGAGTAGATGTGATATATGTTGAATTTTGATAATCATGCATTACAACATCTATATGCAATGTAGAGGAAGTTTGAATTTAGATTAGAAATATGTATGATATACAGAAAAGAAACCTATAAAACTCTCACACCATAGGATGCATGCATGTGTCTACACTTCAACCTATCACAACCAATAATGTATGTGATATTGTAAATAATTAAAATAAAAATCAAGGGTTTCTACTTTAGGGATGGCAAAAAGGGTCAACCCGTCCTGTCCCGTCCCGTCAATAAGTCGTCCAAAAAGAGGCGGAGCAGGGCGAGCCAACTAGAGGTGTAGGGTTGAAAATCTCACCCCGTCTCGTTTTATGACGGACCGGCAGATTGGCGAGTTGACCCGTCAATGTTTTTTTTAAATGATATTAATTAAAAACTTCACATAAGCAATGTAAAAATATAAAAATTTAAAGCCAAGTTAAGGAAATTCAAATATATGACTGATGATTCCACTAAAAATATGAAAATAATCTTTCAAACATAAAAATTTCATCATCTAAAAATCTATAATAAATCAATAAGACATTCAAAATTAAAACTTCCTGAGTTATTGACTAGCTGTTAAAAAATGAGGCTAAAATCATGAAACAAAAGTGATAAAATTAATTGAATTTTTTCCCCAATATACATAGGAGAAAATTGAAAAATTGATTGTGAGTTATAAATAAAAAGAAGTGAAAAATAGAGTTTCTTTTTTAACAAATCAACCCAATAGGTCAACCTGCCCCGCCCCGTCACCGCCCAACCTTTTAGTGGGTTAGGCGAAGCGGACGCCTTATTAGTGGCGGGTTTAAAATCTCATCCCACCCCATTAAGAAAGACAAGTTAAACGGGCCAAACCGACGGACCTCACACATTTTGCGATCCCTTTGTTTCTAGTGATATGATACTTCAAACTAATTGATAGTGTGAAATAGTTTTACACCTGCAGTGCAAATGAATTAAATCTTAAAATTACTAGTACATAAACTACTTGAAAATTTTGAAATAGTTTCTGCAATAACAAAGAAAAATAATTATAGCGTAGATCTCTGAACTTATTAGTAATCAGTAATTTATAATTGTTCCCTCAAGTTTTCATTAAGTCACTAAACTTTTAAATAATTTGCCATTATGTCATGAATTTTCAAAAATTTTATTTGTTATTCTTATTAAACATTTCTATCAAACATTAGCTCCATGATTAATCATTATGGGTTCTTCCATAATTGTAAATATATATTATGCTAATATATTTTTTTTTTTGAAGGAATGCTAATATATTTGTTGATGATAGAAATATTTGGCTGTGATATGAAATGTATGAGTCTGTGGTTGCCTTTGGTCCACTCGTGTGTAATATACCTAAACACTTTGAGTATCTATTTATTGATTTGCATGTGTGTAGTTAGTGGATAATTTTTCTTTTAGATTCCGTAAAACTTGGCTTTTGTCATGTGGCCTTATTCCAATTAATAACGACAGGGCTATGTTAATGTTTTGTGAATTAATTAGTTTTCACAATAGGGCTATTATAGGCCATAGTAATGTGTCTCATGTTGGTGCGTTTGGAATAAAATTTGTTGAAAAAATTCAAACATTTCCATTTCAGTATCAATCACAAGACAATTAACCCCCTTTCTTTAGACCCACCGTTGAAGGGTTTTGAGTTCATGTCCCTCTTGGTTCTAAGTATATTGTTCTTGTTCTTTTATATTTTATATATATTTTAATTAATCTTGTATGTATTTTACTTAAGTTCTTAACATTTACATTAATTATATAACTTTGTTACCAATCTTAATTTTGAGGAATTAGTCTCTAACTTCATAAAAGGATAATTTGGGCTCAACCAATAAATAATAGGTCGCGATAAACAAAAAAAATTGCAAGCATAATTGATTGGAGACAACAATCATGATTGATGCATATATGTGTATAATACAATGAAGACAATTACTAGAGCGAAAGCGATAATTGAAAATCACTCAAAACTTATGCGATAACCAATATTATCACCTTTAAGTAGAAGTTTAAGGTTCTTGTATATTTTATATTGTAACTTCTCTTGTATATATTTTACTCAGATCTTACCTTAACATTCACTTTAGAACTACATATCTCTTGACCTTATCTTGATTTTAAGGAATTAGTCTACAACTACATCAAAAGTATTGAAGAATAACATAGATAAGATAAAATCAAGCTTGCTACTTGATAAGGAAGAATAA
The DNA here is from genome assembly GCF_051527215.1 of Medicago sativa. Classification (NCBI taxonomy): domain Eukaryota; kingdom Viridiplantae; phylum Streptophyta; class Magnoliopsida; order Fabales; family Fabaceae; genus Medicago; species Medicago sativa. The sequence continues at coordinate 84,165,196 of NC_140754.1, forward strand.
AACCATAGACCATAGTTGCTTGCAGCATAAGATATCATTGTCTAAACTAATTCCTAGTTGAGATAACTGTCATAACAACCTCCCTTGTTCTACCCTAGTTGAGAAAACTGTCATAACTACCACTACAAGAATTCATGGTTTTAGCAGCATCCATTTGCGGCGGATTTGATTCCCACGCAAATTTGTTTTGGAAATATATGCATTTGCGGCAGAATAAGCCCACGCAAATTTTGTTTAAAAAACAAAAGGTTAAAGTGCATTTTTCCCCCCTTAACTTTCAAAAACTTGCAATTTTGACCCCTTAAATACAAAAACTACAATTTTGGCCCCCTAAGATTTAGCCCCTTTGCATCTTTGGTCTTTTTAGCCAATTTTGACTTATTCAACGCCTACGTGGCAGGCCACGTGTGTAATTAATTAATTAAAAAATTAAAAAAACCAAAAAATCAATTTTTAAATTAAATAAATTAAAAAAAGAATTTAAAAATCAGAAGAAAAAAAAAACCCAAAACTCTTCTTCATGTTCATGTCTATGTTCATCTCTTCCAATCCAACCCAAACAAACAAAAATTACCAGAACAAAGAAGCATGGTAAATTGAAGCATGGCACGTCAATTCATTTCATTCTTATTCATAATAATACCCTAATTTTGTTTCCCGAATAAAAATCATTCTTTCTTTGTTGTTGTTGATGTGTGAATTAAGGTTTATCACTCTAGTTTTGTGGACGATGAAGGAGTTAATAGAGCTTGTGGATGCCCTCTTCTCCCTTTAAAAAGCCACATTAAGGGTCATGCACCTGTTTCAGGTCAATGTTTTTTCTTTTTCTCTTTCAACTCGTTTACTTAATTTTTGGTTTTTTTCAGAATGTGATATATGTTGTTGTTGTGTATTATGAATGGTAGATAGAACTGATATTGTGGATGAAGCAATCACATTCTTCAGAGCCAATGTGTTCTTCAGAAACTTTGACATCAAAAGCCCTGCTGATAAGCTTCTAATATACTTGACTTTTTACATTAACGTTGCTCTCAAGAAGCTTGAAGGCTGTAGAACTTTGGCTGAAGGAACCAAAGCAATTATCAATTTGGGTCTTGAAAATGTTCTTGTTCCTGAGTGTGCTTATGTTTTGTTGCGTGGCTTTTGTTTTGAATGATAACATATTGTATCACTGCTTGCTTCGGCTGACACTAGGAAAATAGACAACAATAATTCAGTGTATTTTATGGTTAGATATGCATATGTTTAGTTTAATTAACGAGTAAATACCCAAGTTCGAGAACAAATTAGGGTATTATTTGAGGGTTGTTTTTGTTGTGATAGGTTTGTATTTGTTGATGATGTGTTGAATGAATGTGGGTTGGATGTTGATGATGATGAATGTGGGTTGCTGTGTTGTGTGTGTCGCTGGAGAAGAAGAGAGAATTAATTAGGATTTTTAATTCTTTTTTTTAATTTATTTAATTTAAAAATTGATTTTTTGGTTTTTTAAATTTTTTAATTAATTAATTACACACGTGGCCTGCCACGTAGGTGTTGAATAAGTCAAAATTGACCAAAAGGACGAAAGATGCAAAGGGGCTAAATCTTAGGGGACCAAAATTGTAGTTTTTATACTTAGAGGGCCAAAATTGTAAGTTTTTGAAAGTTAAGGGGGGGAAGTGCACTTTAGCCAAAACAAAAACCTTTTGCGGCAGAAAATTGGTGTTTGCGACGAACCAAGAGTCCCACGCAAATGCCCTTCTTAGTCAGCATGTCTTTTGCGGCAGACATGCAGTGGCACGCAAAAGGCATTTTATGAAACTCGTAATGGTTTTTGCGGCGGATTTAATCCCACGCAATGACACATTGGTATTTGCTGCGGCTATATTCCAACACAACCAATTGCGAGGGTGGTTTTTGTTGTGGCCAAATTCCGCCGCAAAATACACTTTGCGTGAGTTTTTTTGCACTTTGCATGGAAAATTGTCCCACGCAAATTCCACACATTCTTAGTGTACCTCCCTTGTTCTAAGAAAGTTAGTTATAATCTTGTAAGTATAAACACATAATAGCTTAGCATAATCCCTCACTCTAAAAATATAAATACTCGTAAACGACTTTCATATTCAATCAGAAAATTATGTTTCAACTTGCAATATTTTCTATTATTTTCTTTCTCTTGTTTTCCAATTGTCTTTGATTCTCTCAACAAAATGGATATCATGGGTTTACCTAAGAATAGGTCATGACAAAAAATTGCAAACATAATTGATTGGAGGCTGCAATCGTGATTGATGTGTGTATGTGTATTATACAACAAAATTAAAGCAATTGACCTAATTAGTGTTCATTGAGAAGAAACTATTTAAAATGGATAGTTTCTAGTCTACAATGGATCGATGCTTGAAAATCACTCAAAATTTCACTAACGTCATGTTATCACCTTTAAATAGAAAGTTTATGGTCTTTTTTTTTTATGAATCAAGAGAGCAAGGAAGGCATCATGAAGCAACTAGACATCTCAACTAGGTTGGCACCCCATAGTTGCTCCCATCCTCTACCACCTGCTCTAAAATTTTATTAAAAAAAGGAAAAACTATACAAAATGGGGAATTAGGCCAAAACCTTCAAAAACGAAAATTAAACAAAGAACAAACTAAGGGAAACCAATATTCGGAAGACCATGTTTGTCCCTGAAAGTTTAGGGTCTCCGTATACTTATCGTGAAGAAAATGACTTAGTTAATGTTAGTTAAGAAGTAACTACTCCTTCCGTTTCAAAATATAAGCAAAATTTACTTTTTAGGTTCATTCATTTAATGATGTATGTGGTCCATATTATGAACCACATACATCATTAAATGAATGAACCTAAAAAATGAATTTTGCTTATATTTTGAAACGGATGGAGTATATAATATGAATAAAGTTTAGTTTCCAAGCATTAATCTTCATTTTTTTTTGTCGAACTAATACCGATTGTGACCCTATCATAGTTGTGAGAAGGGGTATAGTACTATAATTTTTTACTTAGAATAGCAACAGTACGATCATTATTCAAGTTTCGAACAATTTTTAAATATCAATCATGTCTCTATTATTGTCGGCAATAGACTATATACCATTTTGTCATCCTAGAAGCTCCTATCAATCAAGTGGTTTTGTTTCTTCACCAGGCTCTGAAACATATGGATTTACGTCTATTATATAGATCACCTCAAGCAGGAGGCCTATATGTACGGAAAAACCGAATCTTCTCTTTTTCTTCAATAAAAGACTGCTACTTTAAGGGTCAACTTAACAGTTGCATATAGCATGCATGATCCTGATTCTGTAGTTTTCTTTGTTAGGGCATATAAAAAGACCCATTAATTAAGAGGCAAATATGACTCTGATAATTTTGTAAAACTAAATTGATCAATTTATAAGAACTAATGCGTAGTTGAGCATTTTTGATCCTGACTCCTTTTGTTCTTCAAAAAAAAATCTTAATTACTCCTTTTCTAAAAAATAAAATTATTAGGATCCTTAAATTCTTTTTTTTTTTTTGTCAAACTAGATTTTGACTGAGAAGTACTCCATCCGGTCACTATTATAAGTAAAAGTTCACTTTTTAGATTCATTCAATAAAAGATGTATGTTGTTTAAATATAGACCACATACATTATTTATTGAATGAACCTAAAATGTCAACTTTTGCTTATAATAGTGACCGGAGGGAGTATGTGAACTATACATCAAACCATTTGTTATTAACTAAAATTCATTAATCACTAATCATTTGAGCTAAATTCTTTTGCTAATGGTATTTGACTCCTCAAATTCAAAGCGACTAAATGGTACAACTCACTTGATCCATTTCATTCTCCCGTGTAGTTTTTCTTTTTCAGCTTGAATTCTTGCATATATTTTCCTACACAATTTTAGACCATATATAGCCCTCCATTTTTTTTAGCACAAGCAAAATTATATATATATATATATATATATATATATATATATATATATATATATATATATTTGTTTGTGGTGGCCGGGGTTTGAACTCCGAACCTTGCATATATTATACATTGTACATACCAACTGAGTTAAGCTCACGAGGACATATATATATATATATATATATATATATATATATATATATATATATATATAATTTTATAAACAAAAAATAATGCTTATAATTACATGTATTTATAAACAAAAAAAATATCTGATGAGTGAAATAAAGCTTTTTATATACATGCGTTTATAAAAAAAAAAAATATATGTGATGAGTAAAATAATGCTTAAATAAATGAAAGTGCCAATTAGTATATAAATAAACAAATTAAATGGAAAAGTGCCATGATGATATTTCCTAATTAAATAATAGCCAAAATCATACTCCCTTCTTCCCAGAATATCTGGCCCAATTTGGTTTTTCATACAGATTAAGAAAAATGTATAAATAAAGGGGAAAGTGTAATATATTGTATTGGGAATGATGAAAGTAATATTAATTAGAGTTATTTTGTATTGGGAATGATGAAAGTTGTATTGAAAATTGAAATGAGTCAGTTATTTTAGGACACGTTTTTTTAGTAAATGAGTCAGATATTCCGGGAAGGAGGGAGTACCTTTTTGCAAGCTTAGCTGCAAGTAATGGAATTTGGTACTCCCTCCGTCCCGGAATAACTGACCCATTTTCTAAAAAAAAGTGTCCCAAAATAACTGACCCATTTCAATTTTCAATACAACTTTCATCATTTCCAATACAATATAACACTAAATAATACTACTTTTATCATTCCCAATACAATATATTCCACTTTCCCCTTTATTTATACATTTTTCTTAATCTGTGTGAAATGAGCCAAGAGGTCAAATAAATTGGGACGGAGGGAGTAGTAATAATGTAGTAGTACTTTTGAAACCTACGGATGGGGACACCAAGGCTACATTCTTTATGGGGGCTTGCTAGGTTAAGACAATAGATCAATGCATGCATTATATATTGGTGGGTCTCCACCAAGCGGCGTTCTGCCTTTCTTAATTTATCTTATCTTTCTTCAACTTCTTTGTGAGTTAAATAACAGCACTTATATGAAGTGATTGTAATCTTTTTCAACTTAACCTAGGAGTGTTAAAAAAAATTAAAGAGATCGAGAATTTTGTTTTGCTTTATTCATGCTAGTCTGCAAATAAAGAGGGAATAATTTTGAAAGATCAGTGCTATATAGTGCGAGATAAATTCACAAACAACTAACCTAAAGTATTTGGCCAATAAAAGAACGAATATGTGAGTGAACGTCTTTCCACTAGTTTCATTATAAATAAAACTATGTGTACCCATAGAAGTCTCTCAGACGGTACACCGTAGACTGTGGTCATCGTCGTTACAAAACTTCCTATTCCACCGTAAATAAATCTTCTTGCTAGTCTGCAAATAAAGAGGGCATAATTTTCTCTTTTGAATTATTATGAAAGATCAGTGCTACATAGTGCGAGAGAAATTCACGAACAACTAGCCTAAAGTATTTGTCCAATAAAATCGGATTTTGAAATCGCGGTATTAACTGTTTGAAAGTTTTCACGGTTTGTTTCTATACTCGGATATTTTTGGACTGATATATTTATTTATTGCAATTATATCTTAAACAATTTTCTTATATTAATGTTATATTGTTGATGTTTTTAAAAAATATAAAAATTTAAATTATATTTTTTAAATTATTGTTGTCATTGAAAAATATATACATAGTTGGTTAGGTTTGTTACAATTTGAAATTTACATATATATGTAGTTATAATTTTAATCAAAACTAAAATTTCATATAAAATACCTTTTATAATTTGCATGCGTTTGCGCTATTAAAAAAGCTGATACGTGAGTGCCGTCTTTCCGCTAGTTTCATCATAAATAAAATAATGTGTACCCATCGACGAAGTCTCTCAGACTGTGCACTGTGGACATCGTCTTTACAAAACCTCCTATTCCACCATCCAACTCTTTACAAAACCTCCTATTCCACCATCCAACACCGATGTTATACACTTCTCCTTCATTTGTAAATTCTCATTATTCTAGAAAAATTAAAATTAAAATTTTTAGGACAAGTAAAGATTCAAGCATAAGCATAGGGGAGTGTGATAAAAATGCTCTTCACCCAACAAGTTTTGCTCATTTCCATCAAACTTCCGAAAATGCCCCTAGCGTGAGTTTACTCACGCAAGTGTTAATCATGTGTGACTTAACTAACGCTGTGTGAGTTAACTCACGCTGTGTGTCGTTTTCAAGCTAAGACAGAACCTCATTTTCTCATTTCCTCATTTAACATCTAAAATCTCCAAAATCTCTCTCAAATCACTCAAATTCAAAATTCATTTAATTTCAAATCAAACAACACTCCAATAACAATTAAGTTTTCATAATCAAACACCATTAACCTTTTTATGTTTATATGTTAGATTTTTCCTCTTAGATTATAATTTTTTTAGTTTTAGGGTTTGTTTAAATTTTCCTTTTTTTTTTTGGCAAGAAATGATACAATGTTACATGTAAATGACTTATATTGCTTAATTGTTTAGATGTTTGCATGTTTATGTTGTAGTTATGAGTTTTAGGGTTTATGTATAATTTGCACTCCAAGTGTTTGATGAAATGTTTGAATGAGTTTTTCATTGATTATTTAATTTTGATGGTGTAGATTTGAAACAATGGCCGATTTGTTCAAAGTTTGCATACGCTTCAACGGCGGAAATCCTCAAATGTTCAAGGTTCGGTACATTAATATCACGTTAAAAGGTCTCAAGGATCAACTGAATGAAATCAACAAAGGACTCGACTCTGAAGACACAAGGAGGGTGGAATATGTTTAGTATGAACGTCCAACGTTCGACGAGGGGAGAATAACGTTTAGTCTGTCGGAGTTAACGAACGACGACGATGTGAGGAGCATGTTCTCGATTTTTTGTCAGCACAGCATGTTCCCGTGGATCGATATGTTTGTTACATTGCTGAGATCACCTGAAGATATTATCAACAGTTTGATTCCGCCAGAACCAGAAGATAATGATTAGGTTTTTCATTACTATGTAGTGTCTTTATTTTGTTGCAATTTAAGTTTAATTCTTGTTAGTTTGCTGAAAATGTTGGTATTGAAGTGTCATATACTTAGGGTAGAGATTTGCAGATTCTTTGAAAAGTCAAAGAATGAAGAGAACACAACATTTATTTAGCAAATCAACTTTACAGGTTATCACATCGAATTCATTCGTATGTGATGAGTGTCACAGAAGGGAATGCACCTCTAAGAGGTTTCTTTGAACATCAGGGTGATACCACATATATTTAGGTAGAATTTACTGTATTGGAGATGAAATTAAAACTAAATAAAATTGTGTATTTTTTTAATTGATTTTGTGTACTTTGCGCCACTTTATTCGAATTTACTCAATACACAATTTTATTCGAATTCACGCTTGGTTTAATTAGTCTTCGAGGACATTATATTATTTAGATGCTAAAATCATAAAATAAACAAAAATAAAGGGACAAAACTGATACACATAAAATTTCATTTTATTAATATAATCGATACATTTACAATAAGGTGTGTTTATTGTCTAAGGAATGGGATTGGGGTAAAACTAAATCTGCTTCAGAAGAATATAGAGGTGGAGTGGTAAAGCGTAATCTGTGGTGGTGTGTTGGGGGGGGGGGGGGGGGACTGGGGTAAAGCAAAACCCTCTTGGGGTAAAACTAAACCTCTAGTGGTGCAAGGTGATGGGGGAGAAAGGGAAGGGTAAGGAGAAATAGATGGTGGGGGAGAAAGGGACTGGGGTAAGGTATGTTTCTTGTCTAATTCGAAAAAAGACCTTCAATGTCAACCTTGCACCCAAACAAACCGCACTTCTTTGCAGTGTGTTGCCATCTCCATTGACCGTTCATACAATCCCTGGAATTTTCAAAGAGACCTCTTTCTATGAAAGGCCAAGGATGGAAAAACATTGTTGGTGTATAAGGAAGGGGAGGATAGAGTAAGGGGGAGAGAATGTGAGAAATGGCGAAGGTTGGAAGAGTATTTAACTATTATGGTGAGTAAAAAAACGTTTAAAAAACGTGCTAAACCATCTGACCACTCCAAACTGTCCAAAAAACGTGACAAATGTGGTGCAGAAAGGTGCGTTAGTTAACTCACGCTACCGTCCAAAGGTGCGTGAGTTAACTCACGCCACAGGCCAAAGGTGCATGAGTTAACTCACGCCGGAAGTACCCAATGTTAGTTAAGTCACGCAGAGGTAATTTGGTCATTTCAGTTGGGAGGGAGCATTTTTTGTTGGGAGAAGAGCATTTTTCAAATAAATTTTGAAGTTATGAGAAAAAAATGCTATTTCAGTTGGGAGGGAGCATTTTTTGTTGGGAGAAGAGCATTTTTCAAATAAATTTTGAAGTTATGAGAAAAAAATGCTCATACTAATTTGTGTTGTTTGTTTTGATTTCTTTTTGCTTTAGGACAAGCAAAGATTCAAGCATCGGGTATTTTGATAAGTCCTAATTTATAGTGTTTTTAGTCTTTGAATTAAATAAAACTAGTTTAGAGACCCGGCGTTGCCCGGGTTAGATATTAAATAAGTTTTATAAGTTTGTGTGCACGAATACACATGTCAGTATATTAGATTGAATTTATTTAAATTTACAATTATAATAATATCATAAAAATAAATATAAATATTTCAAAAAAAATTAAAAATAAATATAAATGATGAGATGAATGTCCAATGTAAGAATAAAAAGTGTAACAAAATCAATAATGAATTAGTCCAAGTGGTAATAGTTTTGGGTCCTTTAAACATCGACTATTACTTTCTCACCTTATTGCCTTCTCCCGCGCCCTGTAAAATTTCTAAAAATGCCCTTGTGCATTCCGGATTTTAAAATTCGGATTCATGTTTACTATTTCGGATTTTATAATCCGGACAATTCATATGTATAATCAGTCATCAGACTCTCTCACCTTTCAACAGTTTTGAGTTTTCCTTTTAAAAACAAAAAAAAAACTAAGTAAAAAATGCTAAAAACCTGTCAAATAAAATCATAAAAATATTGAGAATGAATGTGGAAGTGACATGTGGCATAAAAAACCTTACTTTATATATATACTATTGATTGATTGATGTGTAGTTTGTTGAGATAAAAAATACTGAGTGCATAAGATCAAAAGTTTGTTGAGATATTTATGTTAAATAAAATAGAAAAAATAATAAAAATATTGAGAATGAATGTGGAAGTGACATGTGGCATAAAAAACCTTACTTTATATATATACTATTGATTGATTGATTGATGTGTAGTTTGTTGAGATAAAAAATACCGAGTGCATAAGATCAAAAGTTTGTTGAGATATTTATGTTAAATGAAATAGAAAAAATAATAAAAATATTGAGAATGAATGTGGAAGTGACATGTGGCATAAAAAACCTTACTTTATATATATACTATTGATTGATTGATGTGTAGTTTGTTGAGATAAAAAATACTGAGTGCATAAGATCAAAAGTTTGTTGAGATATTTATGTTAAATAAAATAGAAAAAATAATAAAAATATTGAGAATGAATGTGGAAGTGACATGTGGCATAAAAAACCTTACTTTATATATATACTATTGATTGATTGATTGATGTGTAGTTTGTTGAGATAAAAAATACCGAGTGCATAAGATCAAAAGTTTGTTGAGATATTTATGTTAAATGAAATAGAAAAAATAATAAAAATATTGAGAATGAATGTGGAAGTGACATGTGGCATAAAAAACCTTACTTTATATATATACTATTGATTTGTGGGATTTTAGTTTTACTTTAGAGAAATTTTACTACAAAGTGTTAGTTTTTATTTTCAGGATCAAATATTAAAATGAAGAATTTTCAGAACTCAAAAAATCAAGCATGATTGTGCGCCTCTTAAGCACGACCGTCAAGCATGGTCGTGCGTCTTAAAGCAAAATTGTGCACCTTTCAAATGCATCATGATTTCAACAGTCAAATTACATGCATTACCGTGCATCCTATGAAGAACAAAAATAATTGTTACAAACTCTAGAATCATTTGGTTTTTGCTTTTTAACTCGTTTTTAATATATATTCTCTATGATTATAGACTATAAGTATACCTAATTAAGAGGCAACTGGAAAGCTTGAATAATTGTAAACTTACTCTAAAGTTGAAAGCTTAATTTTTCATTGTTCTAAGTTCTTTGTTCTTTATGGTTCTTTACATTCTTGTTCTTTACTTTTCTGCTCATTACATTTCCCAATATTTACATTTACGTCTTTTACTTTCATATCTTTATATTTTAATCCATTGTCTACTATGATCATGTGTTAGTGGACTCTTCTAGTCTCGAGATTGTTGAAATAATCTAATGACTGAATCCTAATCAACCCAAGTAAAGACTCTATTTTATAAGAATCCATTTGCTAATCTAATCTCATCGTTATTAAATTTTATAACAAATATCAAACGAAGAACCGAGATATGAAGCTTGTGATAGATATTTGGCGAGTGTATCAAAACTATCAAAGTAATAATAAATCCGTATCCATGAGGATTATTGTTAATTTCTACTTAGCAGTTTCATTATGTAAAGGATGTCTTAAAATTGGGGGTTGCCCTAAGCAGTTGGTTTAATTGCATAAAAGTAAGAAAAAGTGTGATAAACTTGGTTTGAAAATTAGGGTTAACAGATGATCAAGCCTTCGAATCTTCTATTGCTCATTGTAAAATAATTTGATTCTCTTCTCTCTCAATGTTTACCTAGTTTTACGATGAATTAACATAATAGTTTTGATCAATCTCTTGAGTCAAAACCCTTTCCTAAATTATAACCCTTAATATATTAAGTTGATTCATAAATAATGGAAGTATTACTAGTTCGTTAATTCTTGTATCATAACTCAACAATTTTTTATATCTAGCTTAATATGTTGAGTCAAACATGATTATCAGGTCAGATTTAACATCTATGACTAGTAGTCGATGAAATTCTAAGATAAATTCATATAATTAAGAAGCTAGTGTTAGTAGTCATACATAATCATATAAAAGGCATTAAGCATAAATAAAACTGAATAATACTAGGATTCCATTGATGTCAAAGAGAGTTCATAACAAATTACATGATTACAGCTAACTATAGAGTCATCTCATGACTTAATCAACATAAAGCTTAGCTACTCATAACTAAGACAATTAATAAGAAAGGAATAATGAGACATGCATAAATCATGAACAACTATGAGTTGGTGTGAGGTTCACTGTATGTTTCTAGGTCTCTAGCTTCCTTCTATGCTCTGAAGTCTCCTAAAAATTGAACCCTTATTTTGAATTCGTATCTGGATTTTATAGAGAAATTTATGTAATAGCCTCCAACGTGCCACGTTACAGGTTAACGTGCCACGATCGATTACGTGCCACAATACTATAACAAATAACAAACTCCAGATACTGATGCTCCTTCAGATGTGTCATGATACAGGTCCATCATGGCAGGATTTTTCTAGTATAGCTGAAGCTTCCAAAGTCTTCTCCAAATTGTGCAAAACTTGCCATTTCATAGCCATATGACCTTTTAACACTTCTGACAAATTTTCATTTGATTCTAGCATTAGCTGAAGTTTCCAAAGTCTTCTTCAAATTGTGCAAAACTTGCTCATTTTATATATGACCTTTTAACACTTCTGACAACATTCAACTCATTCTAACATGTAATTCATAAAAAAAAAATTTAAAAAAAAAAAGACTCTCTGTCTTTCTTAAAAAGGAATAAAAATGACTAAAAACAAGAGTATGACCAAGTGTCATCAATTTTATATTTTTATTTAATCATATCTCAAATATCAAACAAAGGAGCAAGAGGTGAAGTTTGATATTGGATCAAATGAGATTAGACAAGATAAACAAAATATGAGAATAGTTTTGTGAGTCTTGGGACAATAAGATTGCACTCAAAGGGTTTCAATGATAGCCAACCATGAGAATAAGCTTGATTATTGTTGATATATAGTCATGTATTATGAGAGGAAACATGAAATACCAAAGAACACCTTAGCAAAATAGATAGGGAATGCCAAGGAATAACATTAAGATGAAAACCTAAATCCCATGACGCTTTTTAATATCTAAAATTTAATCTAAACAATCATTTCTCTTGGCCAAATTATTACTTTTCAACTAATCAAACTAAAAATTAGATTGATAATTAATATAACTCTCTGTGGATCGATAATTTTACTACTCGATAGAATCGTGCACTTGCGGATAGCTATCACTTGTTATACCCTAATTTTGGACCTAAAAATACTAACTCAATTCTCCTTTTCTTGCATTTCAAGTCATTTGATATGTCTTTGATCAGTTACATCTTTCTCTGCATTTTATTTCAGTATTATTTGCAAAATTCACATAAAAGGGGCATTTTAGTCATTTCCTATGTCAAAATTTCTTTCAATCTTTAAAAATTTGTTTGAGTCTTTTAAATAGTGTGAATAAGTCTTCATTTCACTTCTATGTCAGAATCCATTTTAAAAATTGCATTTGAAGTCATTTTGAGTCAGTTTTGCCCCTAGGGGCATTTTAGTCTTTTCATATGTCCAAACTCTGTTTAAACTCTTAAAATTGTCTCTGAGTCTTTTAATTTTGCTTGTATGAGTCTTTGCTTCAATTCCTTGTTAAAAATCCATTTTAAAATTGCATCTGAGTCATTTTTTAGTCGTTTTAGCCCCAGGGGCATTTTGGTCATTTCACACGAAATTTTGACAGAGAGAGGTTACTTTAAAGTACCTCATTTAAGTCATTGGTTCATTTTAGTCCGTTTTGTCAATTTTAATCGTTTCACTTTACGTTTTTTCCAAGTTACCAATTTTATTCCAATTTTATTTTATTTTATTTTTATTTTAGTCCCTAAAACTGTTAAAAATTGCATTTCAGTCCTTTAAACTTTTAAAATTGCACTTTAGTCCTTTTTCCTTGTTAGGTCAAACTTTTGCTTTCCTGGTCAATTACATCTAAGTCCTTTTTTGTGTCCAGTTTTTTTTTTGGTCCTTTTTACTTGCAGTCCAGTCCTTTTTTCGAATTTACAGAATGGTCCATGAAGTTTTCAACAATTGCAGAAAGACCCCCAAGTCCCAAACTCAGCAAGGGTCAAGTCCAGACAGGTGGCAAGCTACCATTGGCCACCAAGGCCACCTGGCAGCCTATATAAGGGACCAAGTCATCAATGCACAGGGACGGTACCATTCACAATTTGCCAACACATCAAACACACAGAAACAGAATTCCTCTTTCTCTCTCTATTCAGTTAGGATCAAAAAGCCAGAAATAACAAGAACACGAAGAACATTGATGAACCCTAGCTTCACCAGAATGAAGAATTGAAGTGAATTCAATGAAGTTCTCAGAGATTCATCACTGAATCTTCATCATCGAACTTGAAACACTGCAATTCCAGTGTGAATTTGCCACCAAAGCAGCAAATCCACACGATCACAGTGGAGAAGACGAAGAAATCGAAGGTTGAGTTCGATCAGTGAAGAAGAAGAGGGTCAAGAACTGATTTATTTTCAGTTTCTTTGCAGAACTACCAGAAGCATCAAGAATACATCCAGGATTCAAGGTTTCTGAAGAATCTCGTTCGAATCTCCAAATCAAACTCAAGTAAGCACACAAATCCTTCTCGTTTTAGTTCGTAATCATCATCGAAGGTTCTAAACGGAAGATAAACGGTGAATTGAAGTGGAAATTCGAAAAGATTCGAAAGAGTCGAAACGAAACCCTAAATTCAAAAAAAAATCAAGAAGATTCACCGTTTATCTTTCGAATCAAAGTATAGATTCGTCATCAGCATGTAGAGTAGGACGAGTTAGGGTTTGATTTCGAAAAGATTAAAGAAAATTTTTGAAACCCTAAAACGTAGGTGCAAATGTAGATCTGTTCAAATCCATACCTTATTTTGAAAAACGAGTTTGAGAATCATAAAGAGGAGATTCAGACGAACACAATCATGCAAAAAAGTTTTGAAAAAGGTTCAGGTGTGGTGGCGCCACCGGCGAGCCACCACACCTCCGCCGTTGTGTTCATCGGAGAAGATGAAGAGAGATTGCAGAGCATCTCTCTCTAGAAGCTTTCTAGTGAGAGAAAGGGAAGGGAGAAGTGAACTGGACCGGTTTCATTGTGCTTATATAGGCACGTGAACCGGTCTGGTTCAATTCGGTTCATTCCACTCCTCAATCTCCTTCGTTAGATCCATAGTTCTCGACGTGGATGATCCTGATGCTTTGTTTCCATGTGCCTGATTGATCTTATGGTGTGCTGCGTGTTTGTGGCCGTTTGATCTGCTTTTCGAAGAAGTGTACGGTGTAGATTTAATCTTCGTGGGTGCCTGATGTGTCTTATGTTATGCTGTACGTTCTTGACTGTTGGATCTAGGTTAAAACTGATCTGGATCAATCCAACGCCTCTGAGGCACTTGGATGATCCATAATCCGTTTTCCCCTTGGGCCTGGGCCTAATCTTCTTACAGTCTTCGTTTTGCCCTTATTCCTTGCTATTTTGACACTATAGTTTGTTATTTACACCACTGCAGGCTTAAAAATGTTTTGATAAAATTCTAGGAAAATTTCTATATGTTTTTAATGTGCCTCTTGATATTTTTGTGATTGTCTTTGTTTTATCTTGGTTTTCGGGTGTCAAACATTGATTACGTTTGAACCTTTTAAACCGGTGATATCTTATTTTTTCTTGGGAAGGGAAAAAGTAAGCAAAACCCTTGAGAATCGAGGTCCGGGAGTTGTTTTCGCTACGGGAAGGTGTTAGGCACCCATAACGACTATAGTATCCTATAGGAACCGTCTTTAATTTCTACGCGCGCGCTTTATTTTTAAATGCTATTTTGAAAGTATTTATTAAACCTAGGAGTTTCTAAGTGAAGAATTGGAGGGAGAAGAATGTTTTTGGATTTTTATTTTAGTTGAATTGAAGGAATTTTGTTCCTTGCCTACGTACCCGTTTAAGGGATCAAATCCACCGTAGTTCTCTTTCAAAAAATGTTTTTGTTTTTGTTGGTTGATTTTAAGTTTGAAAATGGAATTTGAAGAATAGAAAGAGGCCTCAAAGGCATGAGATTGTAAAAAGTGGGGTTGAATTAGTCATTTGCAAAATATGGTCTAAGTATGATTATTTTTCATTGAATTTTGATTAAGAAAAAGAAAAGGAAAATACAATGGGATTTTGATCCCAAGGTTTATTTTGAAAATGATTTGAGTGAAGTTTGTTCATATTTTTTGGAAAATGATTTTTCTAAGTATAAAAGCCTAAACATACATCTAAACATACAATCCTAAACATACATCTAAACATGCATATTCTAGCTATATCTAAAGTGATGTGTGTGCATGTGTCAGTGCTTGTGTCGGTGTACATCATTAGAGTCCATTGTCCTTTACATCATACCCTAGATACATTCTATGGCCTCTTTGCCAAGAAATTAAAATTGCATAAGAAGTAAAGTACAAGAACTCCTAAGTATTTCCATTCTAAACTTGCATGGAATTGAAACTTAAAGTGCAAGAAATAAGATGGAGAGGAAGATGAAGTGTGGAATGCTTATGAATGAATGAAACATGAAATGAAAGTGTTAGTGAAGATGAGGCATAATAGGATAGTAACCATAAGCAAGCAAGATAGCACTTAACAAAATGACACAAAAACTTAACAAAACAAGTATCTAAATATACCTAAAAGTTCATCACAATAACTAGGCAAACACATGACCTATAACCCTCCTATTTTGACACTCCACAAAGTATTTCAATTCAGTCCTAACACAAGAAATATGAAGCAATGCCATGCCAAGCCTCATAGCACACTTCAAGCACATTTTATACTTTATTTTCACAAGAAAACCCCTCATTACTTGCAAGACAAGAAATTGACAATTTCTATTCACAATCAGTAAATGCAAAGGTGCAAATTAGTTACCAACACATCACAAGATCACACAATAAGCATATGCCTCAATTGGACAAAGAAATCATACCAAAACATAGTAAAAACTTGCAAGAATTGAATAAGAAAACAAACTATCCACAAGACACGTCACACATATTTTTTTTTTTTATCAATTTTAACATGTAAAACACTCATAAAATATCAAGAAACACATTAAAAACACTCAAGAAATTTTTAGATGTTTTCATAAAAGATTTTGAGTTGAAAGAGGTGCAAGAAGCAAGAACAATGTATGAAATAGCAAAAAAACAAGCAGGAGAACAATCTGCGCAGAAATCAAGCCCAGGCCCAAGGGAATATGGATCCTGGACTATCCAAACGTACCAGGGACGTTGGATTGATCCAGGATCCCCAAACCCTAGATCCAACGCTCGTAAACACGCAGCACACCGTAACAAACACATAGACGCACAGGAAAATGCCATCATGGCCGTACACATCATCATCAATCAAAACGAGTGGTCCAGATTTGAAAGGAAAGAGATGAACCAAATGAACCGGCCTGGTCTGAGTGAACCAAACGGTTCAAAGTGCTTATAAAAGAAGAAAGACACCGGTTCACTTCATTTCTCCCCTTTAATTCTCTCTCTAACATCTCTCCTAGTGAGAGAAGCTCTGCAACTCTCTTCTTCTCCGATCATCTTCTCCGATGAACACAACGGCGGAGGTACGGTGGTTCGCCGGTGGCGCCACCGTACCTGAACTTTTTCTAAAAAAAATTCATATCGTTGTGTTCGTCTGAGTCTCCTCTTTACGATTTCGAAACTGATTTTCTGAGAACTGGCCTGGATTTGAACAGATCTATGCTTGAATCTACAACCTAGGGTTTCAAAATTTTCTTCTAATTTCTTCGAAGTTAAACCCTATCCTGACTTATTCTTCATGCTGATGATGAATCTATGCTCTAATTCGAAGAATAAACGGTGAATATTCATGATTTTCGTTTTTAGGGTTCGGTCTTCAATCTTTTTCAAATGTTTTCGAATTTCCACTTCAATTCACCGTTTAATCTTTCGCTTAGAACCTTCGATGATGATTTACGAACTAAACGAGAAGGTTTACATGAATTTACCTGGATTTGTTTGGAGATTCGAACAAAAGATCCTTGAATGAGCTTCTGATCTTTCTGGTAAGCGTTGAACCGAAAATAAATCGGTGAAACTCTCTTCTCCTTCTTCGCCGGTTCAAATCTTGCTTCGATTTTCTTCTTTTCTTCTCAGACCTTCGTCTTGTGATCGCCTAAGGGCTTGAATTGCAAGAAGAAGGAGAAAACGTTCGATGATGAGGTTTTTCGCAGAAAAACCACTGAGAACTTGATACGAAAAATTTTGAAAGAAACTTGTCGAATTGAATGGTTTTGATTATGTTCTTGTAATATTCATGCTGAATTTGTGTAATTGTTGATGAATCTAGCAAGAATCAGTGATGAATTTGTGGATTTGTGATGAATTTGATGCGGTTAGGGTTTGTGTTCTTGAGTTTTTTCTGGAGAATTGATCAAAACGGTTACGGTTTTGATCTTGGAGAAGAAGAGAGAGAATTGTGAATGGTGTTTTTGGTGATGTGTCAATGGATGAATGGTATCTGACTTTGACTGTGATGACTGGGCTTATTTATAGCTGACACATGGAATATCTGGACCAATGAAATTTTGACATGTGGCATATCTTTGTAACAAACTTCTGTGGACCACTGGGACTCTGACACGTGTACAGAATAAGTGACTTGGACAAAAGAGGACTAAATTGCAAAATAACAAAAAATAAGGACAAAAATGAAAAGAAAAAAACACAAAGGACCAAAATGCAAAAATTAATAAGAATTGAATAAAAAAGGTAAATTTGAAATAAACGTAAAGTGAAACGATTAAAATTGACAAAACAAACTAAAACGAACCAATGGCCTAAATGAGGTACTTTAAAGTAACCTCTCTCTGCCAAAATTTCGTGTGAAATGACCAAAATGCCCCTAGGGCTAAAACGACTGAAAATGACTCAGATGCAAATTAAAAAATGGATTTTTAACAGAGAAATGAAACAACAGTTCATTTAAACCAATTTGACAGACTCAGAGACAATTTTTTAAGATTTGAACAAAGCCTTGACACTTGAAAAGACTAAAATGCCCCTAGGGGCAAAACTGGCTTAAAATGACTTCAAATGCAACTTTTGGAAAGGGTTTTGACATAGAATGAAACAGGGACTTATTCAAACTATTGGAAAGGACTCAAACAAATTTTTAAAAGACTGAAAGAGATTTTAACATAGGAAATGACTAAAATGCCCCTAGGGGCTAAACTGACAAAAAAATGACTTAACTGATATTTTTTGAAATGAATTTTGACATGAGATTGAAACAAGGACTTATACAAACCAATTTAAAAGACTCAAACAATTTTCAAGGATAAAAATGAGTTAAATGCAGGAAATGACTAAAATACCCTTTTCATGAATTTTGCAAACAATATTGAAATAAAATGCAGAGAAAGATGCAATTGATCAGAGACAGTTCAAATGACTTATAATGCAAGAAAAGAAGAATTGAATAAGTATTTTTAGGTCCAAAATTAGGGCATAACAGCTGCCCCTATTTAAGTTTCTTTGTCCGGAGAGTCAAGAGACGAAGTCCTGGATTTGACGGGACGAAGATACTTAAATATTAACATTTGCACTGCTTTTGGACATAAAAATACGCTTTCAGGGTTTCAAAAATATGAATGTCATGCAATACTTTGATTATGAATGCAAGACAATCAACTGGAGTCTATGGAACCTGTCATGTCACTGGGGATTCAGATAGACACTGACAGGGTAGACAAACCAGGGATAGGAAATAGGGTACAAGTTGTTCTTTGGGTCGAACTAGCCACTTGACCGAGGAATACAAAACAAGAGATAGGTTCAAGCTATTCTTGGGATCGAACTTGGCGCTTGACCGGAAACATAGACATATAGGGAGATACAAGCTGTTCTTTGGATCGAACTTGACACTTGGTTGAAGATACAAACAGATAGGCAGACACAAACTGTTCTTTGGATTGAACTGGCCGTTTGGCTGGAGACATAGACAAAAAGGGTTGATACAAGCTGTTCTTTGGATCGAACTTGCTTGTTGGATTATCACCACGTCATGTGGGTAGGTGCAAACTGTTCTTTTAGATCGAACTTGCCGTTTGACCGATAACAAAGCATAAGCTGGGTACAAACTGTTCTTCAGATCAAACTTGTCGTTTGTCCGGAAGTATAGGTACGTAAGCAGGTACAAGTGGTTCTTTTTGGATCGAACCTGGCACTTGACCAGTAACAAGATACAAATTGAAAGTCTGGTTTAACAAGATACCAATTGAGGGTAAATTGTCATTGACTTGATTTGAAAATAGACATGACCATTTTTGTTGGCCCAAGAGTAAATTGAGAGTGGATTGACATTGATTTGAATTGAAAGTTGACATTGAAAGAGAGATTGAGAATTGAGATTGAGCAGAGACATAGACATAGGCATTGGATTGGAGAGTTGCAATTGACATTGAAATTGGATTGGAATTGAATTGAAAATTGACATTGACATTGACATTGAGATTGGATATTGACATTGACATTGATATTGGATTGAAATTGAATTGAGAATTGGAATTGACATTGCTTCGAATTTGAATTGAATGGAAATTGAGATTGGAAATTGCTTCGAATTTGACAGTTTGAAGTTGAAATTGAGATTGCTTCGAATTTGACATTGAATTGAATTTAAATTGAGATTGCTTCGAATTTGACAATTGACATGATTTGAAATTGAGATTGGAAAGTTGAGATTGCATCGAATTTGACAGTTGAAATTGAGTTGAATTTGACAGTTGGAATTGAAATTGAAATTGAAATTGAGTTTGACAGTTGAAATTTGGATTGAATTGAAATTGGAAGTTGAGTTGAATTGAAAGTTGAAATTGGAAATGCAGCATGTATGTATGGTATAACAAGATTATTGAATGTATGAGCACATAAAAATGCATGGTTATGCATGTATGAATGCTTGAAATGCATGATTGGTTTGTAACTTGACAGAGAAGTTTCACAAAGGCAGACAAAATATTGGAAGATTGGGCACGTAGTGGCTCGTGCTGCAACATATTCACAGGGGGAAAACCTCTTTGGAGAGATCGTCGTTGAGAGACGTATCAAAACCATGGCTGAGGGAAATAAAACTTGTAAAGGAGGGACACTTGGAAGGTTCTTGGATACAGGTCGCCGTTGCTAGGCGTGTCAGTGCTGGGTAAACATTGGATGTTCGCATCTGTGGTCAATGCTTTTTCAATATTCCATTCTTTTATTTTTCATTTTCAAACCCCACTTTTGCCTGAACCGCCCTTTCGGGTTTTCGATTCACCGGGGAGTAAAGATTCTTTTCATTGCCCCATTTTTGCCTGAATTGCCTTCATAGGTTGTCAATCAGCGGGGTGCTCATTTTTGCCTAAGCCGCCCTTTCGGGTTTTCAACTTAGCGAGCTTTTCATTTTCATTTTTCATTTTTCATTTTCATTCTGTTTTTTCATTCTTGCCATTGACCACAGATCATCCTGGGGAGTAACCTGCTTGTAACATGTATTGAAATAGACATTGACATTCATTTATTCATGCATGTTTCATTGAAATGTACCTTATTGCTCATGTTTGCTTTCAAAATAGACAAGAAAAAGATGTTTCAATTTTCAGAAATGTTTGTTTCAGATATTGACATCATCAAATAGAAAGAAAGTATTTTGTATATAGCATTGAAAGTAGAAAGAAAAGTAGAGTTTCAAACAATAGCGCAGGCTCAAATTGATGTAAAAGAGTGAGAGTCAGCCAAAGGCATGACTTCACGGATTTACAAAGCTTGGAAAATGGTAATTTCATTGGTTGGTGATACATTGAACACGATGACCGCTACATTTCATAGAAACTTTGAATTCACAAGTACAGAAGCCTCTGATGAAGACGATCATTGACAGTTGCAGATGCCTCAAAGGGTGATGGTGATTTGCCAGATATAGTTACTTGTCTTTTATCAACCTCATTTTTGCATGAACCGCCCTTTCGGGTTTTCGGCTCATCGAGGCGCTCATTCTTGCCTGAGTTGTGTACAATCTCAGCGAGCTTTTTCATATTCATTTTTTTTTGCCCCTAACTTTTGCCTGGATCGCCCTTTCGGGTTTTCGATCCACCGGGGAGCGCATTTTTGCCTAGGCCGCCCTTTCGGGTTTTCGACCTACCACGCTGTTCTTTTCTTTCTAGACAAAGTATTTCTTGACTATATCGGCATTAACAGGATTTGGAAGCTCAACACCATCCATGTGTGTAAGAATCAAAGCACCACCAGAGAAGGCCTTCTTGACAACATAAGGACCTTCATAGTTAGGTGTCCACTTGCCCCTTGGGTCGGGTTGCTGACTTATCCTTCTTTTCAATACAAGTTCGCCTTCCTTGAATTCTCGAGGTCGGACTTTCTTGTCAAAATTATTCTTCATTCGCACTTGATACAACTGTCCATGAGTCATGGAATCCATCCATTTCTCTTCAATCAGATTCAATTGATCATACCGACTTTGACACCATTCAGCCTCAGTTAACTTTGCTTCAATGATTACTCGAAGAGATGGAATCTCCACTTCCAGAGGGAGAACTGCTTCCATACCATATACCAAAGAGAAAGGGGTTGCCCCGGTTGAACTGCGCACTGTAGTACGGTAACCATGCAAGGCAAATGGCAGCATTTCATGCCAGTTTTTGTAAGTAGTGACCATCTTCTGAACAATCTTCTTGATGTTCTTGTTAGCGGCCTCAACTGCACCATTCATCTGAGGTCTATAAGGAGAAGAGTTGTGATGTTCAATTTTGAATTCTTCACATAAAGCTTGCATCATGCTATTGTTCAGATTGGAACCATTGTCAGTGATGATCTTGTTGGGAACACCAAGCAGCTTCAACCCACTTGGTGAAATAGTCAATTGCCACTAGGATGAAACGATGTCCATTGGAAGCTTTTGGCTCAATTCTTCCGATCATGTCAATGCCCCACATAGAGAAAGGCCATGGGGAAGATATAACATTGAGAGCATGTGGAGGCACATGGATCTTATCAGCATAAATTTGACACTTGTGGCATCTTTTAGCATGTTTGTGGCAGTCACGTTCCATGGTTATCCAGTAATAGCCGGCTCTTAACAATTTTCTTGACATGGTGTGACCCGAAGAGTGAGTCCCAAAAGTACCATCATGTACATCATGCATCAATTTCTCAGCTTCTTGTTTGTCAACACATCTCAACAAGACCATGTCATAGTTCCTCTTGTATAGGATTTCTCCGTCCAGAAGGAATCCGCTAGCCCATCGTCTCAAGGTCTTTTTATCCCTGTTGGAAGCACCAGGTGGATATTCACGATTCTGCAAGAATTGTTTGATGTTGTAATACCAAGACTTTCTATCATCCACATCTTTATCAGCTTGATCTGGCATATTTTCAATAGTAAACACATGAGCGGGTCTATCAAGATGCTGCACTTTGATTACAGGCACATCATTCCAGTGATTGACACGAAACATGGAAGACAAAGTAGCAAGAGCGTCAGCCATCTGATTTTCATCCCGAGGGATGTGGTGCAGCTCAACCTTGGTAAAGTACGTCAACAGACGTCTTGCATAGTCACGGTATGGGATCAGCTTGTCATGATGAGTCTCCCATTCACCGTTTATCTGATTAATAACAAGTGCAGAATCTCCATAGATGTCAAGGTGCTTAATCCTCAGGTCAAGGGCTTCTTCAATGCCCAAGATGCATGCTTCATATTCAGCTATATTGTTTGTGCATTCAAAAGTTATTCGAGCAGTGAAAGGAATGTGATGCCCCTGTGGAGTTACAATGATGGCTCCAATTCCTTTACCATAAGCATTAACAGCACCATCAAACACCAATCCCCATTTGCTATTGGGATCTGGCCCTTCATTGATCAGTGGTTCTTCGCAGTCTTTTGCTTTCAAATACATAATCTCTTCATCAGGGAAATCAAACTTAATTGGCTGGTAATCATCAAGAGGTTGACAAGCAAGATGCTCAGCAAGGACACTTCCTTTGATTGCTTTCTGAGCTCTGTACACAATATCATATTCAGACAACAACATTTGCCAACGTGCAATCTTTCCAGTAACAGCAGGTTTCTCAAAGATGTACTTGATTGGATCCATTCGGGATATCAACCAAGTTGTATGATTCACCATATAATGACGCAGGCGTTTGGCAGCCCAGGCTAAAACACAGCAAGTCTTTTCAAGCATTGTATACCGAGTCTCACAGTCGGTGAACTTCTTGCTCAGATAGTAGATAGCATGCTCTTTCTTACCAGTCTCATCTTGTTGACCGAGAACACAACCTACTGAATCATCTAACACTGATAGATACATAATCAAAGGCCTTCCTTCCACTGGTGGGACAAGGATAGGTGGCTCCAACAGGTATTCTTTAATGCTATCAAAAGCTTCTTGACATTCATCATTCCATACAACAGGCTGATTCTTTCTGAGCAATTTGAAAATTGGACCACAGGTAGTAGTCATATGAGATATGAATCTTGAAATATAATTCAGACGTCCGAGGAAACCTCTGACTTGTTTTTCAGTTTGAGGGGCCGGCATCTCTCTGATGGCTCGGACTTTGTCAGGATCAACTTCAATGCCTCTCTGGCTGACAATGAAGCCTAGCAATTTTCCAGATCTTACACCAAATGTGCACTTGTTAGGATTCAACCGCAGCTTGTACTTTCTCAATCTTTCGAACATCTTTTTCAAATACACAACATGCTGCTCTTCATCGCTTGACTTCACAATCATATCATCAACATATACTTCAATCTCTTTGTGAATCATATCATGAAACAGAGTGGTCATACCCCTTTGATAGGTAGCACCAGCATTTATCAAGCCAAACGACATCACTTTATAACAGAACGTTCCCCACGGAGTGATGAAGGACGTCTTTTCTCTATCTTCAGGTGACATCCGTATCTGATTATAACCAGAGAAACCATCCATGAAGGAGAACACTTTGGATTGAGCAGTATTGTCAACAAGCACATCAATATGAGGCAATGGGAAGTTGTCTTTTGGACTGGCTTTATTCAAATCTCTGTAATCAACACACATTCGAACTTTCCCATCTTTCTTTGGCACTGGTACGATGTTGGCAATCCACTCAGGATA
Source organism: Medicago sativa (assembly GCF_051527215.1). Classification (NCBI taxonomy): domain Eukaryota; kingdom Viridiplantae; phylum Streptophyta; class Magnoliopsida; order Fabales; family Fabaceae; genus Medicago; species Medicago sativa. The sequence goes on from NC_140754.1 coordinate 84,189,451, forward strand.
TTCAGCTGTCATGAGGAAACCCGCATCAATTTGCTTCTGCACCTCAGCCTTGATCTTAAGAGCCATGTCTGGACGAGACCTTCTCAATTTCTGTTTGACAGGAGGACATTCAGGTCTTGTCGGTATTCGGTGTTCCACAATTTTGGGATCTAGACCCGGCATATCTTCATAGGACCATGCAAAGACATCTGGATAATCATGGAGAAGCTGAGTGATCTTCTTTTTCACTTCTGGCTCAAGTGCAGCACCAATCTTGATCTCTCGCTTGTTCTCTTCAGTACCCAGGTTGATGAGTTCAATCTCTTCCTGGTGAGGCTGAATGGCTCTTCTTTCTTGCTCAAGCAGTCGAGTGATCTCATACGGTATCCCTTCATTATCATCATCCTCATCTTCAGCTTCATATACAGGGAATTCAAAATTTGGAGGAACCATAGGGTCACTGTGTTCAACGGGTTTATTATGGTTCAATCTGCATAATATGATTGGGATGATTTTAGAAAAAAGTTTTTTTTTTTATGCAGATTTTTTAAATTAATAAGAAAACAACAAATGTTTTGGTTTTTTCTGGCATTACCATTATTTCCAAGAAAAAGGCACTAAAAAGTAAAAAAAAACAAAGAGTCGTGAGAAAGACGACAACTTTTATTGATAACGGCAATGCCGAAACAAACACGCCCTTACAATGATATCACTTTCGCCTTGGGCAGAGCGAAAGGATTGTTATTTTGAAAACAAAGAAAAACATGAGCAACAAGACACATTACATGGAAGCATGCATGACTAAAGGAACATCAAAGGCCTCCCAATTTCTCACAGTGCCTCCTGGTACAACAAATGTAGGCACGTGACTACTCTCCGCAGTATCTTCAGCAATAGCATTGATGAACCCAGCACTGTAGAAAGTTCCCTTTGAAACACCAGAAGTTGGGGAGAATCCAAGGCCCTCTTTACGCTTGTTTTCCAAAATCTGAATCACCTTGCCCCAGCCAGCAGCCTGCCCTGCTTGGACAGCCTTCTGGGCATCTTTCAATGAAGCCATGCTAGTACCAGCCCTCCGGGGTTCTGCACCCTCAACAGTCAAGCCTTGAAATGACGTCCCTTCAGCGGACCCTTCTTCAACACAAGAGAAAGATGACACTTGGCTAACCAGATATGCTTCTTCACCATGCACAGTGACAATCTTACCGTTCCTCATGAACTTGAGTTTCTGATGCAAAGTAGAAGTTAATGCCCCAGCGTCGTGAATCCACGGTCTTCCGAGGAGACAACTGTAAGAAGCATTGATGTCCATGACTTGGAAAGTAATCTGAAACGTCTCAGGACCAATGGTAATTGGCAAGTCTACTTCCCCAAGAACATCTTTGCGGGATCCATCGAAAGCCTTAACCAGATAGCTGCTACCCCTCAGGGAGATTCCATGATGACTTAATTGCCTTAGTGTGGACTCAGGCATTACATTCAACGATGATCCAGTGTCCACCAACACGTTGGATATCATATCAGACTTGCAGTGCACCGAGATATGTAGAGCCAAGTTATTGTGTTTCCCTGCTTCGGGGAGTTCATCGTCACCAAACCCCAAGCTATTGCAAGCGGTAATATTACCCACTATTCCATTGAATTGCTCCACAGAGACTTCATGATCAACAAAGGCCTGCTCCAGTATCTTCATCAACACCTTCCTGTGAGCCTCTGAGCTCATGAGCAGAGACAAGATGAATATCTTTGATGGGGTTTGTAGCAGCTGGTCAACAATCTTATAGTCACTTTTCTTGATAAGCCTCAGGATTTCGTCCAGATTGGACTCTTCAATAGATTGGCCTACTGGGCCAGTGTTCTTGTCAACAGGAGGAACAACTGGTGGAGTTATTGTGGCAATAGGTGTCACCACCTTCTTTTGAAACAAGGGTGGACGGACTTTTCCACTTCTCAGAGTTGTAATTTCACCGGCAACATTGTCAACTGTAGCTGGGGATACCAGAGGCACCTCCACTCCGTTCTCAATCATGGTTGCATTGTATTTGTATGGAATTTCTTTGGTAGAGGTATAAGATACCGGACCAGGTAACCTGATCACCAAAGGCTCAACATTTCTCGTCTGAGACGCACTTTCAACAGGAGAGTCATGGAATACTGGCACAATCACACATACATCACTGGCAATCAAGTGTTTGTCATCCATCAGGCTCTGGATATCACCCTGCACCACACAACAGCCCATAGGATTCTGAAGACATCCTAAACAGGAAGCATGATCATGATTGAACAAAGAACACTGGCAGAGCTTGACATGTAACGGTACCAAGGGAGTAACAACATTGCGGACATCCAACATGGGATCCTCTTGAGGAACGGGGACTCCTTCAAAAGCCTCAATCATGTTAACCGCAGCATGGTTTGGAAGCGGGTTGTCAAGGACATGCGGAACACTATTCTCAAAAGTCAACCGTCCTTTTTCTATCAGGTCTTTCACAATATATTTCAGAGCAAAGCAACCTTCAACATCATGGCCTTGAGCACCCTGATGGAATTCACATGTTAGGTCCTGTCGGAACCTGGGAGGCAATGGATTAGGCGGAGGTTTGCCTGGTCTAGTGACGCAGTGCCCCTTGGCCAGTAGAGTTGGGAGTAGCTCACCATACCGCATTGGTATTGGTGGAAAAGAAGGCTTGGGTCGGGGACCCTGTTGTTGCTGCCGTTGCTGTTGAGCAGGAGGCTGTTGTTGTACTTGTTGAGCAATGGCATTAACAGGCACTGGTGGTTGACCCGGTGGCAGAGGATATTGCTGGTAGAATGGTGGGAAGAAAGGATGTTGAGAGTACTGCATGTAGTGATAGGGTAAAGGTAATTGTGTAGCAGCTGCAGATGGGTTACCAGACACCATCCCTACATCAGATTCTTTCCTCTTATGATGACCATTACCATACTTCTTTGGTGCACTGGTTGAAGATTCACCCTTCTCAAGGACAATAATACCATCTCGGACAGCCTCCTCTAGACGAGTTCCCATTGTAACCATATCAGAGAAGTTGTTTGGAGCAGAGACTATCATTCTTTCCTTATATTCCTTCTTCAGAGTCTTCAGGAATGTCTGTGTTAACTCTTCCTCATCAAGTCGAGGGGAAACACGGGCAGCTGCCCCTCTCCACCTCTGAGCATATTCTCGGAAGGTTTCATCTGATTTCTGAGATAGGGCTTTAAGTGAGTCCCTGTTTGGCCTCAGACGGGTGTTGAACTCATATTGACCTTCAAAAGCAGCAGCGAGTTCCTCAAAAGTATGGATGTTGTCTTTGCTGAGACTAGTGTACCAATCTGCTGCATCATCTGTCAAACTACTCTGGAAGCAGTGGATCATCAGCGCATCATTGTCTGCGTAGTTAGCCATCTTTCGGACATATCGGATAACATGGTTGTGTGGACAAGAAGTTCCATTGTATTTGTCAAATTCTGGCTCTTTGAATTTCTTAGGAACCTCAAATCGGGATACCAAGCATAGATCACGAGCTTTAGCAGGAGTACCATTGCTTCCCCGGCTAGCCTTGACCTCACGGAGTTCTCCAGCCAAATCCCTCAACTGTCTCTTCATAGCTTCCATTGCGGGATCTTGTCCACGCGGAGTGTCAACATCAATCACCTGTTGCACAGTGTGTACAATAGGGTCGGTAACAACAGTAGTCACCTGAGGCAAAGCAGTGGACACAGGAATCTGTCCTTGACCAGCAAAACCAGAGACACCAGCAGCAGTATTAGGAGAATAGAAAGGTGGGAGTCCATAAGGACGGCCGTTGGGCATAACAAACCGGGCATCAGTAGCCACAGTAGACAGTGGGATAGAGGGAATCACCTCAGCAGTAACTGGAATAGAAGTGGCTGGTTGTTCCTGTGCAGCCATCATAGTGGACATAGCGTCATGAGCCTTAGCCAAGTCTTCTTTCATAGCAGCCAATTCGGCACGGAGCTGAGCATTTTCTTCTTCAAAGTTAGTCATCATCCTTCTCTTGTGAAATCTTGTTTGATGAACTCTATCTGGTTGGTAGACTTTGCGAGTACGAGCCACTTTTCAGACTGCGCCGGACAAAACCAGGAGGCAATGAGCACGAGAGAAGTTTTTTTTGTGACCAATGAATGCATATGATGCATGAAAATGTGTTAATGCATATGCAAAAAAGACTCTTTTTTGTGTTATCGAAGAGTTTTAGACAAACTAGAAACTTGTAAACATTACTAAACAACAATTAACATAAACGGGAAACAACAACCAACATATAGTTTTACAAGACGATTTCAACATAAACAAATGGAAATAACAACAGGAAATGGAAGTCCTCAAGCATAGGAAGTGGAAGCGTCGTCCTCAGACTCAGACTCATAACCGCAGTATCGTGCATAGAAGTCATGGGCACTCCTAGCCCTCTTGGAGTCCCTAATAAGCAACCTATCTTTTTCTTCAATCTCTCTCTTAGCCTTAGCTAACTCTTTCTTCAGTGTCAAGACCTCATGAGTCTGCTGCTCATCTTTTCCATCCAAAGTCATGATCAAGTTCTCAGCCTCATAGTATCTAGCTCTCCACTGATGCTTCTCCCGACTCTCCATAGCTAGATGCTCCCGATATATCTCCTGGGTAGGTGGGAGTAGAGGCAAAGGCATGGTAGGAGCAGATGCAGATACATATCTCATAGAGGGGTAAGGCATACCAATCTCCTCAGCTTGGTTTATCACCCACTGTGTATAGGCCTCATGAGCAACACCAGACCTTACACCCATGTGCTTCACCTCTTTCTTTCGAAGCTTAGACCAAGCTTCCATGAAATCCTCTCTTATGCCGGTGGGAGCATTAGAGTAGTTAAAGAAGTAAGGAGCCGTAGCAAGATTGATGGGCTTATCTTTCATCGGGAAACCAAATTGTCGTAAAGCAAGCTCCGGGTTATAGTTGATTCCACCCCGGGTACCAAGAAGAGGTACATTAAGAACTTTCCACCACCAAAGATGATTTCCTTGACTCTAGAAGCGGGAGTGAGCCAAACCACTTCATTAGGAGTGAGAGCCATAATCCTCTGTGAAATAGACCAATTCTCCGGATTGTCGTGGAAGGACTTCGGAAGGTGCGAAATAAACCACCTATAGAGGAGAGGCACACAACAAAGAATGTATCCACGGCCCTTGCCAGAACGATCGTGAATGGCATGATATGTGTCAGCTAGCAAAGTAGGGACCGGATTCTTGGAGTGGAAAATCATAATAGCATTCATGTCCACGAAGTCATCAAGATTCGGGAAGAGAATAAGCCCATAGATGAGAAGTGCAAGAATAGCCTCGAGAGTGTCCTGACAAGTGGTATTGAGGTGAGCTTTCCCAAGAAGATACTCTGAAGTGAACCCTCGGATGCGAGCCTTAGTGACGAGATTCTTGGAGACATCGGTGGTCTTGAGATAGAGATCTTTAGCAATAACCAATGGAGTAGGAGGATTTTCAGGTCCCGAGAAAGGTACCCCCTTAGCAATAGATAGATCCATCAAGTGAGAATAAGCCTCTAGAGTAGGCATCAACAGAAAGTCTGGGAAAGTAAAGCACCGATACCCCCGATCATAGAATTGCACTAGAGTGTGTACAAGCTTCTCATCCACATTAGTATGAAGAATAGGAAGTAAAGCCCCGTAACGATGTCGGAAACCAGTCGGATCCTTAATCTTGAGTGCCAAATCTCTCAAACTAGCCAAATCTACTTCCTTGAACTTGTAGGACTTAGTCATCTTCATTCCTACAATGTTTACAAATTCAACTTGTCTAAGCCCTTCGATAACAATGCATGACAAAAGGTTTATGCATGTATGCATGAATGCATGATTATGTTCAAGTTCGGAGAAAACATGGTGGGTTGAAGTTCAAAGTCGAGGAGTCATGGGTGGACACGGCGTCCGGTGAAACTAGGGCTTTAGGATAATAGTAACCGGGTTCTAAAAAGGTTCCCAAGTTGCAACCTCTCCGACGTATATCACGGTGTCACGAGACAACACTCGCTCCATAATTATCCGTGGAAGGTCTAACTTGAGTGTAGTATCGCGTGACGACTAAAACTCGAGACAACACTCGGTTTAGCCTCCGCACTACATCCTAGAAAAATGGCCATGGATGGGTTTGGTTATCTACGGTTCATAGCGTCATAGAACAATTAGAAGTAAAGTGCCTAAACGCGACAACACGCGCCGACAACATCACCCCCAAAATGCCTCAACTATGTGGGATTGATCGCATAACCCAAAACACGAGGCAACCCCCGGAATGAATTGTCGATTATATCCCTCCTAAATCCTAAGTTCACTCAGCCCGGATGCAGGACTTTTGATATTCTCACCCCACACGTTTGCAAGAAATTAAACATTTATTCACATAAGAAAGCAAGTAAAAGCAACAAGTAAAAACAAAGCGCAAGGGTGAAAATAAAGACTAGGCGTAACTCTCGAACTCCCCAGTGAAGTCGCCAGCTGTTTTATCTTGGTTTTCGGGTGTCAAACATTGATTACGTTTGAACCTTTTAAACCGGTGATATCTTATTTTTTCTTGGGAAGGGAAAAAGTAAGCAAAACCCTTGAGAATCGAGGTCCGGGAGTTGTTTTCGCTACGGGAAGGTGTTAGGCACCCATAACGACTATAGTATCCTATAGGAACCGTCTTTAATTTCTACGCGCGCGCTTTATTTTTAAATGCTATTTTGAAAGTATTTATTAAACCTAGGAGTTTCTAAGTGAAGAATTGGAGGGAGAAGAATGTTTTTGGATTTTTATTTTAGTTGAATTGAAGGAATTTTGTTCCTTGCCTACGTACCCGTTTAAGGGATCAAATCCACCGTAGTTCTCTTTCAAAAAATGTTTTTGTTTTTGTTGGTTGATTTTAAGTTTGAAAATGGAATTTGAAGAATAGAAAGAGGCCTCAAAGGCATGAGATTGTAAAAAGTGGGGTTGAATTAGTCATTTGCAAAATATGGTCTAAGTATGATTATTTTTCATTGAATTTTGATTAAGAAAAAGAAAAGGAAAATACAATGGGATTTTGATCCCAAGGTTTATTTTGAAAATGATTTGAGTGAAGTTTGTTCATATTTTTTGGAAAATGATTTTTCTAAGTATAAAAGCCTAAACATACATCTAAACATACAATCCTAAACATACATCTAAACATGCATATTCTAGCTATATCTAAAGTGATGTGTGTGCATGTGTCAGTGCTTGTGTCGGTGTACATCATTAGAGTCCATTGTCCTTTACATCATACCCTAGATACATTCTATGGCCTCTTTGCCAAGAAATTAAAATTGCATAAGAAGTAAAGTACAAGAACTCCTAAGTATTTACATTCTAAACTTGCATGGAATTGAAACTTAAAGTGCAAGAAATAAGATGGAGAGGAAGATGAAGTGTGGAATGCTTATGAATGAATGAAACATGAAATGAAAGTGTTAGTGAAGATGAGGCATAATAGGATAGTAACCATAAGCAAGCAAGATAGCACTTAACAAAATGACACAAAAACTTAACAAAACAAGTATCTAAATATACCTAAAAGTTCATCACAATAACTAGGCAAACACATGACCTATAACCCTCCTATTTTGACACTCCACAAAGTATTTCAATTCAGTCCTAACACAAGAAATATGAAGCAATGCCATGCCAAGCCTCATAGCACACTTCAAGCACATTTTATACTTTATTTTCACAAGAAAACCCCTCATTACTTGCAAGACAAGAAATTGACAATTTCTATTCACAACCAGTAAATGCAAAGGTGCAAATTAGTTACCAACACATCACAAGATCACACAATAAGCATATGCCTCAATTGGACAAAGAAATCATACCAAAACATAGTAAAAACTTGCAAGAATTGAATAAGAAAACAAACTATCCACAAGACACGTCACACATATTTTTTTTTTATCAATTTTAACATGTAAAACACTCATAAAATATCAAGAAACACATTAAAAACACTCAAGAAATTTTTAGATGTTTTCATAAAAGATTTTGAGTTGAAAGAGGTGCAAGAAGCAAGAACAATGTATGAAATAGCAAAAAAACAAGCAGGAGAACAATCTGCGCAGAAATCAAGCCCAGGCCCAAGGGAATATGGATCCTGGACTATCCAAACGTACCAGGGACGTTGGATTGATCCAGGATCCCCAAACCCTAGATCCAACGCTCGTAAACACGCAGCACACCGTAACAAACACATAGACGCACAGGAGAATGCCATCATGGCCGTACACATCATCATCAATCAAAACGAGTGGTCCAGATTTGAAAGGAAAGAGATGAACCAAATGAACCGGCCTGGTCTGAGTGAACCAAACGGTTCAAAGTGCTTATAAAAGAAGAAAGACACCGGTTCACTTCATTTCTCCCCTTTAATTCTCTCTCTAACATCTCTCCTAGTGAGAGAAGCTCTGCAACTCTCTTCTTCTCCGATCATCTTCTCCGATGAACACAACGGCGGAGGTACGGTGGTTCGCCGGTGGCGCCACCGTACCTGAACTTTTTCTAAAAAAATTTCATATCGTTGTGTTCGTCTGAGTCTCCTCTTTACGATTTCGAAACTGATTTTCTGAGAACTGGCCTGGATTTGAACAGATCTATGCTTGAATCTACAACCTAGGGTTTCAAAATTTTCTTCTAATTTCTTCGAAGTTAAACCCTATCCTGACTTATTCTTCATGCTGATGATGAATCTATGCTCTAATTCGAAGAATAAACGGTGAATATTCATGATTTTCGTTTTTAGGGTTCGGTCTTCAATCTTTTTCAAATGTTTTCGAATTTCCACTTCAATTCACCGTATAATCTTTCGCTTAGAACCTTCGATGATGATTTACGAACTAAACGAGAAGGTTTACATGAATTTACCTGGATTTGTTTGGAGATTCGAACAAAAGATCCTTGAATGAGCTTCTGATCTTTCTGGTAAGCGTTGAACCGAAAATAAATCGGTGAAACTCTCTTCTCCTTCTTCGCCGGTTCAAATCTTGCTTCGATCTTCTTCTTTTCTTCTCAGACCTTCGTCTTGTGATCGCCTAAGGGCTTGAATTGCAAGAAGAAGGAGAAAACGTTCGATGATGAGGTTTTTCGCAGAAAAACCACTGAGAACTTGATACGAAAAAATTTGAAAGAAACTTGTCGAATTGAATGGTTTTGATTATGTTCTTGTAATATTCATGCTGAATTTGTGTAATTGTTGATGAATCTAGCAAGAATCAGTGATGAATTTGTGGATTTTTGATGAATTTGATGCGGTTAGGGTTTGTGTTCTTGAGTTTTTTCTGGAGAATTGATCAAAACGGTTACGGTTTTGATCTTGGAGAAGAAGAGAGAGAATTGTGAATGGTGTTTTTGGTGATGTGTCAATGGATGAATGGTATCTGACTTTGACTGTGATGACTGGGCTTATTTATAGCTGACACATGGAATATCTGGACCAATGAAATTTTGACATGTGGCATATCTTTGTAACAAACTTCTGTGGACCACTGGGACTCTGACACGTGTACAGAATAAGTGACTTGGACAAAAGAGGACTAAATTGCAAAATAACAAAAAATAAGGACAAAAATGAAAAGAAAAAAACACAAAGGACCAAAATGCAAAAATTAATAAGAATTGAATAAAAAAGGTAAATTTGAAATAAACGTAAAGTGAAACGATTAAAATTGACAAAACAAACTAAAACGAACCAATGGCCTAAATGAGGTACTTTAAAGTAACCTCTCTCTGCCAAAATTTCGTGTGAAATGACCAAAATGCCCCTAGGGCTAAAACGACTGAAAATGACTCAGATGCAAATTAAAAAATGGATTTTTAACAGAGAAATGAAACAACAGTTCATTTAAACCAATTTGACAGACTCAGAGACAATTTTTTAAGATTTGAACAAAGCCTTGACACTTGAAAAGACTAAAATGCCCCTAGGGGCAAAACTGGCTTAAAATGACTTCAAATGCAACTTTTGGAAAGGGTTTTGACATAGAATGAAACAGGGACTTATTCAAACTATTGGAAAGGACTCAAACAAATTTTTGAAAGACTGAAAGAGATTTTAACATAGGAAATGACTAAAATGCCCCTAGGGGCTAAACTGACTAAAAAATGACTTAACTGATATTTTTTGAAATGAATTTTGACATGAGATTGAAACAAGGACTTATACAAACCAATTTAAAAGACTCAAACAATTTTCAAGGATAAAAATGAGTTAAATGCAGGAAATGACTAAAATACCCTTTTCATGAATTTTGCAAACAATATTGAAATAAAATGCAGAGAAAGATGCAATTGATCAGAGACAGTTCAAATGACTTATAATGCAAGAAAAGAAGAATTGAATAAGTATTTTTAGGTCCAAAATTAGGGTATAACAGTCTTACATATTAAAAAAAATTAAAAACAATATACAATGCCACTTGTGATCTATTAGTCTCTTTTTGGTCAATTTCTTGTGAGTTTCTTGCTATGTTTTTTTTTGCCAAATTGATAGTAACATGTGATGTGCAATCTTATGATATGTTTGACTCTAATTTGGGTCCTTTGCTTACTGTTTGTGAATGTGACTTGTCAATTACTTGTGTTGCAAGTTTTGTGAAATTTAAGTGTTAAATATGTCTAGATGTACCATGGGTTTTGACTTGGATGTGTTCTTATAACTCTCATATCATTAATTGTGATAAAACCTTTAAGAAATTGTCATGATGTGGGGGTTATAAATCATGTACTTGTCTTGATGTTATGGTAAGACTTTAGGTGAATATAGTTACTTTTAGGTTAGGAATTTCATTAACTTTTGACAAGTTTTAGCATTGTTCTTGCCTATAATCTCCAATTCCTATTATGCCTTATGCCACTAACTATCTCATTTCATGTTTCATTCATTCATAAGCATTCCACACTTCATCTCCCTCTCCATCTTACTTCTTACACTTTAAATTTTTACCAAGACTTAGAATGTAACATTTAGGAATTCTTGTACTTTACTTTCATACAATTTAAGTTTCTTGCAAGACCATAGAGTGTATCTAGGCTAATGATGTAATAAGGACAATGGACTCTAATAATGTACACCGACACAAGCACCGACACATGCACACACACCACTTTAGGTATATAGCTAGAATATGCATGTTTAGATGTATGTTTAGGATTGTATGTTTAGATGAATGTCTAGGATTTACACTTAGAAAAATCATTTTCCAAAAAATATGAACAATATCACTCAAATCTTTTTTCTAATAAACCTTGGGATCAAAATCCCATTGTAATTTTCCTTTTATTTTCTTAATCAAATTTCAATGAATCTTAATCATACTTTGGCTTTCTTTTGCAAATCACTAATCAAACCCCACTTTTTCTTAAATCTCAATGCCCTTGAGGCCTCTCAATCTCCATTCTTCAAAGGGTTAATACATTTTTACCCCCCTGTAATATAGGCGAGTTCCGGTTTTCCCCCCTGTAAAAAAGATTCTTTCGATTCCAACCCTGAAATATGAAGATTCCGTCGAAAACACCCCTGGTCAAATCTGGCACACGCCAGGTGCTGATGTGGCGCGCCACGTCACCTTTTTTGATGACGTGGCACGCTGACTGTATAATTATTTTTATTTTTTATTTTTTTAATAGGGACACGTGGCATTTCCTATTTTTTAATAAAAAAAATATTTTTTAATAAAAAAAAATATTTTTTTTTAATAAAAAAAATATTTTTTTAATAATTAAAAAAATATTTTTTTTTAAGTTTGTTATTTAAAAAAATAAAAAAACGAAAAAAATTCTTAACAAATAAAAAAATGAAAAAAAATTCTGGAAAAAAATAAAAAAATACCGAAATTTTTTTAAAAAAATTGGAAAAATTAATAAAAATGAAAACAAAAATCTGGAAAATTTTAAAAATAAAAAGTAAAATCTGGAAAAATTAAAAAAATGATAACATTATGGAAAAAATTAATAAATTTTGAAAAATTCATATTTCCAGATTTTTTCAATACCGGAAAAATGAAAAAAAATCATATTTTTTTTCGGAAAGTACTTGTCATTCAACCGTATAACATGATTTATATACCGGTGTCAATCAATATACATTGTATCCTGTTATTCGGACATGGTTTTTATAAATATGAATAATCTTCAAATTTTTGAAAATGACCAATCTTGAAATTTTTGAAAAAAGATTAATCATATTTACAAAAACTAAATTTTCGAAAAAAAAAGATAAAAAAAAATATGGTATTTGAGTCAAACATAATTCATATTTTTTTCGAAAAACATACAAACTGCTCAAAACATTTTTTATGTTAGTGTCTACTAGTTTCAATGGTATTTGAGTCAAACATAATTTATATTTGTTTTACTATTTGAACTTCTACTATTTAAATATTTTTTTCGAAAATTCATATTTTTTTATCTTTTTTTTTAACAAAATTTAGTTTTTGTAAATATGATTAATCTTTTTTCAAAAATTTCAAGATTGGTCATTTTCAAAAATTTGAAGATTATTCATATTTATAAAAACCATGTCCGAATAACAGGATACAATGTATATTGATTGACACCGGTATATAAATCATGTTATAAGGTTGAATGACAAGTACTTTCCGAAAAAAAATATGATTTTTTTTTTCATTTTTCCGGTATTGAAAAAATCTGGAAATATGAATTTTTCAAAATTTATTAATTTTTTCCATAATGTTTTCATTTTTTTAATTTTTCCAAATTTTACTTTTTATTTTTAAAATTTTCCAGATTTTTGTTTTCATTTTTATTACTTTTTCCAATTTTTTTAAAAAAATTTCGGTATTTTTTTATTTTTTTCCAGAATTTTTTTTCATTTTTTTTATTTGTTAAGAATTTTTTTCGTTTTTTTTATTTTTTTAAAAAAAAAAATTTTTAAAAAACTTAAAAAAAAATATTTTTTAATTATTAAAAAAATATTTTTTTTTATTAAAAAAATATTTTTTTTATTAAAAAATAGGAAATGCCACGTGTCCCTATTAAAAAAATAAAAAATAAAAATAATTATACAGTCAGCGGGCCACGTCATCAAAAAAAGGTGACGTGGCGCGCCACATCAGCACCTGGCGTGTGCCAGATTTGACCAGGGGTGTTTTCGACGGAATCTTCATATTTCAGGGTTGGAATCGAAAGAATCTTTTTTACAGGGGGGAAAACCGGAACTCGCCTATATTACAGGGGGGTAAAAATGTATTAACCCTTCTTCAAAATTCCAATATTCAAACTTAAAATCAACCAACAAAAACAAAAACATTTTTGGAAGAGAACTACGGTGGATTTGATCCCTTAAACGGGTACGTAGGCAAGGAACAAAATTCCTTCAATTCAAATAAAATAAAAATCCAAAAACATTCTTCTCCCTCCAATTCTTCATTTAGAATACTCTTAGGCCTAATATCATCTTTCAAAATAGCATTTAAAAATAAAGCGCGCGCGTAGAAATTAAAGACGGTTCCTATAGGATACTATAGTCGTTATGGGTGCCTAACACCTTCCCGTAGCGAAAACAACTCCCGGACCTCGATTCTCAAGGGTTTTGCTTACTTTTTCCCTTCCCAAGAAAAAATAAGATATCACCGGTTTAAAAGGTTCAAACGTAATCAATGTTTGACACCCAAAAACCAAGATAAAACATCACTCAACTAGTTGTTTTTCAAACGAGCAACATATATCGATGGGGATCATATTTCAATTCTATTTCTAGCTTGAAAAATATGTATGAAGCAACTTGTTGTTTTTTGAAGTAAAAAAATTGCAAAGGAAACAACAAATTATTCTATAAGCGAAAATGTTGATAGTGCTTACAATTACTTGAAGTCATTTGATTTTATATTGTCATTGCATTTGAGGAAAGAAATCATGGGGATAATAGATGTGTTTTGTCAAGCCTTGCAACTACATTCTCATGATGTAGTTAATGCTATATTTCTGGTTCACAACACAAAAACTTTTATTCAGCAGTTGACAGAAGATGGTTGTGATAAATTTAGCATTATCACGACTCTTCTAGTTTCTACTGCCACGACGAAGATATATTTTTCAGCAATGAAGATTATCAAGACAAGGTTGAGAAACAAAATGGAAAGTGAGTTTCTAAATGAGAGCATGATTGTTTATATTGTAAGGAAAATTAGTGCAAGCATTAGTTCTGAGTTAGTTATTGTTGATTTCAAGTCAGTTAAATCGCGTAATGATTTTTTTTTGTTTATATATCAGACTTAATTTTTCTGACACATCCAAAATATTTTTTTCTACCTCCGCCATTGGGAACAATCTTCTTCTTCTTCTTCTCTCTTTTTATTGGTAAAAACAATATAAATAGATTGAGAGTAAAAACACGATGAAAATATGAGAGAGTTATATGAAAATTATCATAAAATAGTTGTAAAAATATTATTTATTTTTGAGTGAGGGTGGTTCAATTCCTTTTTACCAATGATTGAAGATATTTTATTTCAACTCTACGAATTCATAAGTATACAATAAAAATATTCTTAAAAAAAGAAAAAGTAAACAATCAAAATAATCAAGGATGGCTTTTTTCAAACAAACAAAAGCGTGCAAGTCGTCTTCACTTCACTATTTGGCTTTCAATGCAATTATATGTAATATTCATTAGTTTTAAGTTCTTATCAACCAGTCTCATCAATATTGTCAAAAGACAACAAAACAGTCTCATCAAAAAACTCAATTATCAAACATTACACTATACATTACTGAGATTCAAAGTCTAGAAATGTTTAAAAAATTATGTCTTGGATTGTGTATAATTAATGTTCAAAAAAATTATACAAAATTATTTTATTAATATTTTTTTTTAGGGAAAATAGCTTATATCATTTCATTAAAAATTAAATCAGTGATACATGTTGGAATTTCATCAAAGATATGGAAGTTAATACTAGATGTGGTTGCCTTAGCTAATTCATGTGCAACCTCATTTGCTTGCCTCCTAATAAACTCGACATGAGAGTTTGTTAAATAGGAACTTTAGAATTGGATACAACTATCCATAATGGACCCAAATTCGGTGACATCTCCTCGCCCTTTGTTGAAATAATCAGCTACTCTTTTCGAATCAACCTCGAAATCAACATTATCAAATTGAAGTTCATGTATCCACCAAATTGCATGATATAGACCCAAGGCTTCCCCAATATCGACAGAGCACAATGGAGAAAACCACAAGGTTTTCGAACGGACATGGCTTCCTACTGAATCTCGAATGCACATGCCCACTCCTACCTTATTACTGGCATTTGAAAAAGAAGCATCGACATTACACTTAAATCTGCCACTCCTAGGTTTCCTCCATATGATGTCTATATCACCATGAACCAAGTTGGGTGTGAGATTCTAACTTGTCGGACTTTGCTTGCGATTAGCATTCCTCCAACCTTCTAATAGGTTCTTAGCTCTTTCTCAGTATTTAATATGTAGACTATCGATCATCCCAAAAATTATGAATGATTATCCATCATATAGTTAGTTGCAAACACTTCAAAAATATTATTGTATGTATCGTAACAAGGAACTTTGATGTAGGAGAGTTTTCTTAGTAATTTTATAGTATTTTTATTTTATCACAAATTAAGTGATTTGTTTATTTTGTTTTCAATTTGTTATTTTCGATCCATTAGGGTTTCTTATTTCCTTATTTAAGCTTAACATCTATAGCCTAAGAAAAAACACTTTTATTAATTCAATAATATTTTAGATAAGTTTTCTCAATTTCTGTTGGATTCTGGAACCCTATTTTCACAAGTTTGTCGCTTGCAAACTTGTTCTTTTTCGATCTAGGTCTAGCGCTTGCTAACTTATGCTTTCGACTGTGTCAATTGGTATCAGAGCAGGTTTCTCCTGTTCTTTTCCTAACGTGATCAGTCATGGAAATCAATCGGTTACAAGTGCAGAATTTGACGGTTTAATTGCGGCCACCAAAGCTCTGTCAGATCAGATGGCGGCGTTGACAAAAACAACAACGGCGTTGACAACTAAGGTTGACAACCACAACAACAACTGCAACTACAACAACAGAAACAATCAGAACAGAGGGGTGAACCAATTAGGGTTCATGATGGAAACAATCGAATTATTGAGGATTCAAGTTCTTTAAAGGCTAACAAAACTGATTTTTACGAGATAATGTCAAATCACTAGAAGAAGCTAGATATTTTACGAGAATGGACCAATTCAGCTAAATCTATTGAAAAGGATCATAAATCATTAAAGGCTAAACTTGATGAAGATAAAGAACACAAGGAAACAACTAACGCCCATGTGCAAATCGAAGAGAAAGCAGAACATGGCTATCAAAAGGATGAGGTGAAAGTAAACACAATTTTAGCAATTAAATCAGGAGAGATTATATGTATTGATGGAGTTGTTATAGATGATGACTGTGAAGTTGATGAGAAGACATTAGCAGGGGGTCATTCTCTTGAAACTCTCATAAAAATTAAGGTCATGGCTTTTGACAAAACTTGTACCATATAACAAATGATGAATTTGCGATCATAAATTTTCAATCTCTTTCGGATGACATTGATTTGAACACATTAATTTACTGGGTGTCATGCATTGAGAGAAAGTTAATCCATCCATTTACTGAAGCAATTGTTGGTGCCTTGCTAAGTGGTTGCTTTGTCTACAAAAAGGGACCCTCACAGTTCAACCAATGGGATCCGGGTGGATGTTCTCTTGTTCATTGGAGGAGTTAACATGCTTGAGAAGCTCTTTATCAAAATAAGAACTCAGAGTCGAGTTCTTCAGGGGTATAGGAGACTGATGTAGGAGGGTTTCCTTAGTAATTTTATAGTATTTTTATTTTAGCCCAATTTTAGTGATTTGTTTGTTTTGTTTTCAGTTTGTTATTTTCGGTCCATTAGAGTTTGTTATTTCCCTATTTAAGCTTAACATCTATAGCCTAAGAAAAAAAGACTTTTATTCATTCAATAATATTTTAGAGAAGTTTTCTCAATTTCTGGTGGATTTCGAAACCATATTTTCACATGTTTGTCGCTTGCAAACTTGTTCCTTTTCGATCTAGGTTTAGCGCTTGATAACCTACACTTCCGACTGCGTCAAACTCAATTTTAAAAATATATAATTCTTATTAAGAAATCGACAAATGTATTTTTTATTTATTTAAGAATTCACAATTCTTTTGTTGTTATCACTTATCATATTAATCTCTATGGAGAATTCGATGAAAGGAGGAAGGTAAACTTGAGAATTCAATGAATAACAAAAAGTTAATTATAATTAGTGTAGATACACTTCAGTCAAATATAATTACATAATCTCTCCATCTTAAATTATAAGTCAGAAGAAAAAAAATGGTCACAAATTATAATCATTTTACAATACCAATGAAACATTGATGTTAGTTTTCTTATTATACCTTTAACTATTTACTACACTATTTTCTTTCAATTCTTTAATTTATTTTTCTCATACTATTTATTAAGGATAATTTTGTAAAACAACTCATAATATCTCTTTTTCGTACAATAATTACATTTCTTAATGTGTGTGAAATGACTAAAATAACTTATAATTTGAGACGTTGAGATTATATAATAATCATGGACCTCCAAGATCGTCAAAAAATTCTTCTTTGCTACTCACTTGCAAGAACTTCCCTTTCGAAAAGCTCAATTTCTTAAATTTCTTAAGGGTGTGTTTGGATTGAGGGTTTAGAAGGGAAAATGAGAGGATGTCTTACTTTTCTTTTTTAAATTGCATATATTATAAAAATAATTTTTAGAAAATTGAATTAACAACATTATAAATGATCATATAATACTTCAAAAACACTTAATTTATTTATAAAAAAATCTTTTTACATTATTTATAATTTAAAAAATAAAAGTGAGTTCTCCCATCCCTTCCTCTCATAACCTTCAATCCAAACACACCCTAAGGGTTTCACCAAAGCAAGAACTCGAATCGCAAGATACTTATACCAAAATATCCCAACTTTGATCAAGGTGAAAACCCCCCAAAGGTTTTCTCATAACCTCACAAACCACTCAAATCAATTTACATAACACAAATCCTAAATTGAATGTTTCTTTCTACATTTGAATCTCAACATCATTGTATCTAATCATTATATTAGAGAATGATTGCATAGAGATTGAGAGAGAGAAACCCGTGTTGTGTTTTATTTTTTAAGAATGTATCCTTTTATAAGTGATTTTTCGTACTGAGTAAAAAAAAGGAAATAATTCAAAAACATAACAGATTCTGCTCTAACAAAAAAATTGTCAAAAAAAACGTGTGTATCGAAGCACACAAATTTTGTATCAATACATGAATGTTGTGTATCAAAACACAGTTTAGAAAAAGACAGATCATATATAGAAACACAACATGTGTGTGTACTCTTGTTGCTGCATGGAACGCACATCCGTATAATTCCTAAAAAAAAAGTTTTTGACAAAACATGTTTTGTATCCATAAAATCTTTTTGGTTATCGAAGCATGAATATTGTATATATAACGAGACATGGAAGGAATGTATCGTAAAAATGCTTGTTTGTTCTAAAAATAATGCATAGTCATCATGTATATGTAAAATAAATGGTCTTATATGTGTTTTGTTGGAATTAGGTCAAAATAAAAACAAATTAAAAATTGAACATGTTCGATACAATTTAATTATGAATCATTAGTGGAAGCAAATATTGACCATGAATATGATCGAATCTATGACATGTTTGATTTATTAAGTTATTACTAATTAGGTATTAGGAATATCTGGATGAATCTTTGATAACAATCCTCTCAACAACAATGATCTGAAACAGAGAGAGGAGGTGATCTAATTTGAAACATAACAAAGGGTTAGCGATGGATGATTTGGTTCTTCCTTAACCAGTACATCTATGCCTCTAGTTCTCTTCAGATGAGGAGAAGAGAGAGTTTGTTGTGTACAATGTATTGGGGACCATAGTCTCTTATAGCGTGATGGCCATTATGGTTTTCCATTATTCTGTTAAATACAAAATTATGAAGTTTTCTTGAGGATATTGATTTTGAGGGAGAGATATGGTAATAGAACAAAAAAGAGGGTGTTAGTATAGGCACACTCCTTTTGTATATCTTGATCTTGTGATAGGCGGTGATCCGCACCGGCTTTCCTTATGGCAGCTAATGGTTGATTGTATTAAAAAGAGGCTTTATGGATGGAAGATCATAAACTTGTCATTAAGTGGTCGTTTGGTTCTTCTTAAATATGTCTTGTCTTCAATCTCGATCTACTATCTTTTCTTTTTCAAAAATTCCTCAGGTATCATCTCCTTTATTGAATCTATTTTTAAATGTTTTATTGGGGTGGGGTGAGGATGTTAGAAAAATCCCTTGGATGAAATGAGATATTATTTGTCTAGATAAAGAGAAAGGGGGTTTTGGATTTCAGAGGATTAGAGAGTTCGTATGTCGTTTTTATGGAAGTGGTGTTGGAGGTTGCAAGTGAAGTACTCGAGATTTTGGTATAAGGTTTTAGTAGCTTGTTATGGTGAGGAGGATGTCAGGGTGAAGGAAGGAGGGATAACAAGAGCAAGTAGAGGTGTAGGATTGGGGGTGGGAAGTTGGTTTGATGAGAGGCTGGTGATGGTGGTGGGTAATGAGACCAAGACATTATTATGTTCATATGAGTCGTTAGCGGGGGGGGGGGGGGGGGGGGGGGGGGGGGGGGGGTGGGGTGGGGTGTTTCGTGACAAGTTTAGACAATTATTTGACTTATCTTAGAAACACCAGTGATAGTTGTTGGTATGTGTTCATTAGGTTTGAGAGTCGGGGAGGATGGCTCGAAGTGGTGTCATAGGTTGTTGGCGTAGGAGGAGAAGCATATGGGGGAGTGCAGTCTCTTGTTGTCTAATATTTTCTTACATGATGGTGTATAGTACAGGTGGGATTGGAGTCACGGTCCAGGTAAAAGGTATTCAGTCATAGGCACATATCACTTACTCTCTTCTGCGTTGCAGTTTGACAGATCGATTTTTTTTTTACACGATTTGGCATAAGGTGGAACCCTTAGATGTTTATTTGCTCGTGTGGCGGTTGTTACTAAAATGATTGCCAATGAAAGATAAGTCGATTTAATGTGGAATTATTTTGGCTACTTCAAGTCTATGTTTGAGTGGGTGTGGTAATGAAGAAAGTTCGATCATATGTTCGTGGGTTACACAGTTTATGGCAATATTTGGGCTCAAATTCGACATTGTATTCATATTCTTAAGCGGATAGGTTACATACTTGTGATCACTTTACTCAATTTACAAGCTTAGCGGGCGTTTCTAAAAAAATCTCGTCCTCGCGACATTTGGTTTGGATGGAGCCTATTTGGATTCTTTGGAAGGAAATTGAATATTTCCATTTTTCGGCAAAAAGAACAGTCATTACAACAGTTGATTGATAAGGTGAAATTGTTTTCTTTTTGGTGGTTAAAATAAAATAAAAAAAAAATCCAAACCTAACTTTCAATTTTCATCATTGGTTCCTTCAAAAAAAAATCATCATTGGTGGATTAATCACACTATGTGTTACTCGTGCTACCTAACTAGTGAGTGTGTTGATTCATAGTTTGGGGACATTGATTAATATAATTCATTTTGTCTTCTTAAAAAATAATTATATGCTCAAGGATAAGATACGAGTATGTATTCTCATCTATATAAATGAGTCACAAAGATAATTGATGATATTAATTTGATGTAAATGTTAAATATTCCAAAACAAACCAAAAAAAAAAACATGGTTGCATTCAAGCCCATATTAATCAAATGTCATTATTGAGTTGATATCTCACTATTCATCCGGGTCCCTTAACCATATAATTAAGTGATCTAACTTTCTCTCCAAAAAAATTTAAGTGATCTAACTTACCCAATATAAGGTCATTCAACATGTAATGGAATGGTCAAGAGATGTTGTCAAATTTGAATGTATTATCAATATATGCAAATTAATTAGCAATAAGATCCATTGTATAGAACTTGTAGGACAAAGAGATAATGATAGAACTCTTGCAAGTTCTTTGAGGTTTCTTGCATAAAATGATAATAATCAAATATAATTATGTATTCAAGTTCTTAATGAATGAGATTGGAACATGGCATGGATGTTATAGCATACATCAAACACCAAATAAAATAATCAACTATTGACATCCAAACCGACAATATCATGTTCAACTAGATGATTTGTTGGATGAAAAAAAATCACTTTTATATATATTCTATACCCTTATATCTGTCTCATTTAAAATAGTGATGGGGATGTTTGAGGCCATCCCATCCAATCCATTAGAATAACATGAGTAACTCTAAACTTTTTCCTACCATTCCATTTGTTTGTTTTTATCTGTCCCATTAAGTTATACGTTGGAGATGTTTCCCCATTTTTTAGGTGCTTGCCGGAACAATCCGTTACACCTTTTTCCATTAAATTGAAGTGGTTAATTTACCATCACTAAAGATGCTCCTAATCTCGTTGGCTATGGAGAAGTGTCTTCTGTACGAATGCCCTTCTGTATGAATAATTAGTAATAATGAGTAATTGATGCATGATACGTTCATGACAAAATAGGTTAGATATGAATAAGTTGAATTTTGATAGTGACGCATTACAACATCTATATGTAATGTAGAGGAAGTTTGAATTTAGATTATAAATACGTAAGATATACAGAAAAGAAACCCATCAAACTCTCACACCATAGGATGCATGTATGTGATTTTCTAAGTTTAATTATTAGTTCCTGAATACTAGAGAATTTTAAACAAGTCCTTTGTTAGAAAAACGGTAGTTGGGGAAAATACTAAAACATTTGAACAGTGAAGATTGTATTTAGAACTCATATGTGTTTTAGATTTGATTCACACCATGCTGTTATGATTCAATATGACATGTGAGGAAGTACACTTGGCATAATATTATTGGTTGAGGCAAGTTGACATGTGGTGGTTCTAAAATTAACAAACCTTAAATTGTGCATAAATAGAGAGATGATGGTCACTAAGGGGCATGCAGGAAAATGATGAAGTCTCCCCTCTCTTTTTTTTTGTACTCTCTAGAGTAATGACTTAGGTCTTAGGACTAAGTTTTCTTCTATCTTTATCTTTCTCTTCTATCTAGAAGAGTGGTTTGCAAGACAATAGTTGGATCAACACCATACCCAAAAAAACACACCAAATGCCAAGGGCGCACCCAAACATATAGCTAACGAGACACATAAACGACAAAAAGAAAAAACAAAAGCATCTAGAACTAAAAAACCTCATGGGGCAATACCATAACACGAAAATCAAAACACAACACCACAACACGAAAACCAAAACACAACGCCACAACACGAACTCCTCAAAACCCTAGTTTGTTGGAACAAAATGTGTTTAACATTGCCACTTTAAATTTTGATGATAACAAGGTATTAAAAGTTCAATTGGATATGCTAATATTTGTTCAAGTGTGCAGGATCATAGACTAAATTTTTATAAGTCTTTGATCAAAGTATTAGTTCTGGAAGAACAATTGAGAGCAAAAGATTTTTCAAACGAAGTTATGTTGCAAGTCAGAGTCTGAAGACCATCAGTAGCTGACAGTCAAAGTCTGAAATCACCCACAGTCTGAAGTTCATCAGAGTCTGAAGTGAAGAACTTGAAGTCGATTATTTTGGTTATTTGAAGACACAAGTTTGCAAAAGGATTAAAAGCATGGAGCAACGACTATATCAGAGGAATTAGAAGGCATTGAATGTTTATCCACTGAAGGAGCACATAGAAAGGACAAATAGTACAATTGTACAACCACTACTCCACTACTCCACTCTTGTATGCGCATAGAACTGCTACAATTGTGTCCCTGCTGGTTAATTCTCCAAACAAGGAATGGATTTCAAATTATTTTCTCCTAGGACATTAACCAAATCAATCAACAAATCATTGGTGATTGATCAAGCGTCTACAACGACTATTTGATGCGCTGACAACTCTCAAAGTCTCTTTCATATCTCTATATAAAAGAATGAAGACTTGAAGTTCAGTAGAGACTCTACAACAATATAACTGTGCCAAAACTCGGCTGAAATTGTTGTGCATCATTTACTTAAAATTTCTTAACAACTTTCATATCTTAAAAATTCTAAAGTCTTAAGAGTCCAATTTGATTTGTATTGTGAACACCACTAATTGTGTATCAAGTGTTCAAACCAAACTTATTTCTTTGTAATTTGTTTGTTTAGAAGTATCTTGTTTTTGTGCTTGAGCATAGGAAATCTCTTGCTTATGTGCTTGAGTATTTGAAGTCTCTTGTGTGCTTGAGCATTTGTAATTAGAATTGGGTATTGAAATCTCCTTGGAGATGCAAGGGAGGCTGGACTACTTCCGGATTATGGAAGGAACCAGGATAATTGCTTTGTGTCTCTCTTCACTCTCTCTCTCTCTCTCTCTCTCTCTCTCTCTCTCTCTCTCTCTCTCTCTCTTCTCTCTCTCTACTTTATCCGCTGCATTAGACTCTGAACATTGCTTCAGAATCTGAACTCTATAAGACTCTGGACTTTGAACTTAGTCTAAAAAAAAAAAGCTAACACAATTCAACCTTCCCTTCTTGTGTTTTTCTCACCTTCATAGTCTAGCCATCTAACCAGAGATGACCCTTCCCTGAAAGACCAGAGAGAGGGACCCCACCGGATGGTCATCCAAGGACCAGGAGCGAAACCTTTGAAACCCAATGAGGACACCACACAACTCTAGCTTTTCCAATGATTCAACCACCTCAGCTGACAATGCTTCCTCAACCTCAACACTCTTAGCCAGTACCCCATAGGTAAACTTAACCGAGAACATCCTCTTCGGGTCGTGCCTCCACCACCAAGCATTCACCCTATTTGGAGGCCCGGCCTAAGGAAGCAAATTGAGAAGCTCGTCCTAAGGACCCAACTCCCAAATGAATAGCGGTATCCTTCAGGTCAAACATCACCTTCACCTACCACCCTCCCAATAACACAACTCCCCTATACTCCCAAATTGCTTATCATACACTTGAAACAACCTATGAAACCTAGTATGTAAAAGTGACGCCCTACCCACATATCATGCTAAAAAGAAGTTGATATACCATTACCAGTTCTCCTTTCAACCCCTAACGAAAACCAATTAGCTACGACGTCTCCTAAACCATCCAGCACAGACACCTCTTTCCGCCCAAACGTCGCCGCCTAGAGATCTCGTGGAATACCCCCAAGGTGACGAGATTGGGGAAAGAGAATTGTATCTAGCCTTGAGGATTTCTCTCCAACTACATGCTCCTCTATGGAGGAGTTGCCACCTCAATTTACTGAGGAGTGCAAGATTCACCAGTCGTAGGTCTCATACTCGATTGCCTTCATTGCATTTTGGTTTACACATTTTCTTCCGCTTAACCCACGCAATCTTCTTCATGCTCCTAGTACCACCCCATATAAAATACCTTTAAAGTCGGACCACTTGTTTACAAACCTTTATCAAAATATTCATAAAGGAGGGGTAGAAATCGATACAGATTTGAGGAACGCTTTTAGAACAACTACCATACCCCCTAGACTAACACATCTATTTCCCAAGAGTTCAACCTCATGGATAGTGTCTAGAGGGGCTTCTAGGTCAACTCCCTTTGAGTTTGGGTGAATATTGTCACTCTTTATAAAACTGTTTTCAGTGCCCTTTTTTTAATGTGGGCTTTAAATTTTTCCAACAATTGAATAATTTATAATTAAGTCATATGAAATTTTAAATGATTTCTAATTATTATTTTTTTGTGGTGGTTGGGATTCGAACCTCGAACCTTGCATATATTATGCATTGTCCTTACCAACTGAGCAAAGCTCAGGCGGACAAATGATTTCTAATTAGGTTCTAAATTAATTATTTTACAAGCATAACAAATAATGTTTATTGATTCTTTTCCCCGTATTTCTAACAAACATATTCTTTTCGAATAAAGCAGGGAAACTTTCATTATTTTTTTCCAAAAAGAGGGAAACTTTCATGAAGATATAGAGAAAGTACACCAAAAATATATATGTGTATATGTTGAAGCCCGAAACCGATAGAGGAAAATGACATTTCTAGCGTCACCTTCAAGAAGCAGCAATTCAAGTACAGGTGTACCAACCGTTAACTCAAAAGCTATATCAAAACAATTTGGTGAAATTGGAAGGGTCCATGATTAATCACTCTGGGCTCTTCCATAACTGCCAATATATATTATGCTAATATATTTGATAATACAAATTATTTGGTTGTGATTTATGTGTATAAGAGTGTGGTTGGCATACCCACTTTGAATATCTATTTATTGATTGTATGTGTGTAGTTTAGTGGATAAGTTTTCCTTTAGATTCCGAAAAAATTGGCTTTTGTCATGTGGCCTTAATCTAATTAATAACGACAGGGCTATGTTAATGTTTTGTGAATTTAGTTTTCACAATATGACTCTATTCTAGGCCATAATAGTGTGTCTCATGTTGGTGCGTTTGAAATAGCACTTGTTGAAAACTTTCAAACCTTTAAATTTCAGTACCAAATACCAATCACAAGACAAGTCACACCCTAATTTTAGTCCCACCAATTTAGAGTTGAGTTCAAGTTCCTCTAGGTTCTAAATATATATATATATATATATATATATATATATATATATATATATATATATATAACTAAGGTGTGTTTGTTAGGATACACCCACTAGATTTTATTAAGGTGTGTTTTAGCAAAAATATAACTAAAAAGTTGTTAAATACACCTTAAGGTGAATGTTGCTAAAACACACCTTCTAAAAAATAAGTGGGTGTATGTTAGCAACTCCTATAGGCATTTGCTAGGATACACCGACTTATTTTTTAGAAGGTGTGTTTTAGCAAGTTATAACTAAAAAATGGTTAAATACACCTTAAGGTGTAGCTTGCTAAAACACTCCCACATAAAAACTAGTGTGTGTTCTAGCAAATCCCTATATATATATATATATATATATATATATATATATATATATATATATATATATATATATATATATATATATATATATATATTAAATATTTTACATCTTAATTTATCTTGTATTTCACTCAAGTTCTTACTTAACATTTAACATTAAGTGTACAAATTTAAACCCACTTAGATTGGTATGGTGGCGTTGTCTTGAGATCTTGGAGTGTATTTCTTTCAAAATCTCAAGTTCGGTTTTTCCCGATGTCAATTTCCGAAAATGGAAATAATAAAGCTTACATGTTTGAATTGAAATAATTGCTTAAACAAATCCAAGTGCCAAAGTAATAGATAAATAAAAATGGAAAAGTGCTATCATGATATTTCCTAATTAATAATAGCCAAAATCATGCATTTTTTGAAGGCTTAGCTGTAAGCAATGGAGTTTGGTAGTAATGTAATTTATTAGTACTTTTGAAGCCTACGGAAGAGGACACAAGTCTTGCTAGGTTATGGCAATGGAGTTGTTACCACTAAGGACATTATATTGGTGGGTATCCACCAAGCGGCGTTCTGCATATTTCAATTTATCTTTCTTCGGCTTTGTGTTTTTAGTGTAAATTAGGTATCTTCATGCGCAGTTGCGAAAGCCAATTTTCGAGTCTTGTGGTCTCTAATGGGTGGTAAATACTTTTTACAAGTTTTAATTGTTGCATACCAATGTTGGATTCAAACTCAATATCTGGGTTATGTTAGAATAAACTTGTATCATCTTATTTGAGCGTTCTTAGGTATTTTTGTTCGACTTCCTTGCAAGCTTATTAAAGGGAGAATTTTGATGAGTCGATAACTTAATCACTGTATTTGTGCGCAAATGATAAACTTTCTTCATTTATTCATGCTATATTGATATAATGTTAACAATGATCCATGAATTTTGATCAAGCCCTGAAGTGATGAAAACATAAAAAATACATTCGATGAATTTGAGCACTTTCTTCTTATCACACCTTGAGATGATGGCCCCAATTTTGAAAGAAAAAACAAAGAGTGATTCTAAAATTACATTGATTGAATCTAAAGTTATGAAGTATCACATGATGTTCAATAAAAACATAACTTTATATACAGTTGAATTTTTACAAGGATTTTAATTTTTATTCTCCATAATTTTGTGTTTTTATTCTTTTTCATTTTAATACTATTTTTTCTTTAAAAACATCGTTACTTTTAAAAATCGTTTAAATTATACCCCATCATTTGAAAAATGTTGATCATTTTTGTTTGTCCAATCAACAAGCTTTAAAATTTGATGAAAATAAATAAATAAATAAAAATTTGATGCATTTTTACGAAATCAATTTTAAAAACCTAGAATAATTGAAGAGTCAACTTAATGAAATAAATAAATAAATAAATAAATAAATAAAGATTTAATGTATTTATTTTTTTGGGTAAAAATGTTAAATGTATTTTGTAGAAACTAAAAGAAATATTTAACTCATTTGAAATTTCAAGAGGCTTTCAAAATGAAAAATTAAATATTTTGAAATTTTAAGAGGCTCTCTTGAGACAAACAAGAGGTGAATCTATTAAGATGGGCCATTGGGAGGCATGCCTACCCATTTTATGTGCATGATCATAGCACAAGCTTTTCTCCAATTATCTTAACCTAGTCATTTTCAAAATACTTTACCCCCCTCTAGGTAGTGTCCACTTTCTCACATGTTATTTTATGTGTATATAGTATAATTTGTATCTAGACCATTACATGAACATCAAGGAAGATAGTGCATTC
This sequence comes from Medicago sativa, assembly GCF_051527215.1. Taxonomy (NCBI): domain Eukaryota; kingdom Viridiplantae; phylum Streptophyta; class Magnoliopsida; order Fabales; family Fabaceae; genus Medicago; species Medicago sativa. The sequence goes on from NC_140754.1 coordinate 84,217,269, forward strand.
ATTGGAGTTTTGAATTGACTTATTTACAGCGAGTCCAATCATTGGAATGAATTATGGCTCCTTTTTCATCATTTTAGGAGATAAAATTAACTAAATTTATAAATCAAGAATGGAATGAGAAGTAAAAGGCAAGACTCCAAAAAGTTAAGCATGCCTATGAAATATTCAACGAGTTGACCCTGTGTTATCTTATCTATTGTAAAACAATATTGTAACTTATATGTAGAGTATCTTATCTTAGTATTCTAATAGTGATTAATGATTAGTAGAACTGCCAAGAGTACTCTCAAAAGGCTACTGCTTAACATATCTTAGTATTCTAATTGTGATTAACATATTTTTTGTCTTAACTACTTACTTCCAATATTCAAGAGAAGTAAGCTTTGAGAATTCATAGTTTAATTAAACGATATGTAAAATATGATCAATGATTGTTTTCCTTCTGTTTCTCTAGAATAATTTGTTCTTAACTAAAACTCATTAATCATTTCAATTCAATCACTTGATTTGTTTTTTACTTAATTTTTTCGATTACATTTGTATTGTTTTTTGTCAAGTAGTCTATTGACCAGAATTTCACCCTTTAAGATGAATAAGTGGAAAATTTCAGACTCGAGCTCCGACCACTACATATTCTAATGTTCCTATCAATTAAGTAATGCTCACGGGACACATTTGTATTTTTTATGAAATACTATATTTTTGTATATGAATTTTAATTTCTATCAAATTTTATTGACTTTTGCTGTTTAGGTCTTCATGATTGTATTGGAAATTCCTCCTTTAAAAAAAATGTTTGTATTGGAAATTGATTGTGACAAATGGCAAGTATATTGCATGGTGTTTTAATGGTTAGTTGATATATATATATATATATATATATATATATATATATATATATATATATATATATATATATATATATATATATTGAAGGTGAGAAAAACACAAGAAGGGGGGTTGAATTGTGTTTTGGAAAATTCTTCGTTTCTCCTAAAAACTGAACACACTGGTCAGAAGCTAATTGAGACAGCGTCTGAAGTGATAATCAGAATCTAAATGCAGCGGAATAAAACAGAGAGAGAGAAGAAGAACGACACAAAGCAATTATACTGGTTCCTTCCACAATCCGGAAGTAGTCCAGTCCCCCTTGCACTTCCAAGGAGATTTCACTATGAGTAATATCTGATTATAAATGCTCAAGCACACAAGCAAGAGACTTCCTTTGCTCAAGAACACAATCAAGAGACTTCCTGCTCAAGCACAACTGCAAGAGACTTCCTAACTAAACAAAATTACACAGAAAATTGTTTAAGGTTGAACACTTGATATACAATCAGAGGTGCTCACAATACAAATCAGATACAGACTCAATGGACTTAAGAATTTCTAAGATATGACTTTGAGACACAGAAATTCTAAGTGAATGCAGAATAATTTCAGCAGAGGTTTGGCACTTGTATGAGAGTCTTTCGTTTAGCGTTCTTGCATTACCAAAACTCTAAGTCTTCACTCCTTTATATAGAGGTGTGAAAGAGACGTTGTGAAATTGCCAGCACACCAAAGAGTCGTTGTTTGAAGCTTGATCTTTCACCAATGATCTTTTGCCTGATTTGGTTGTTGTCCTATGAAGAACCAATTTGAAATCCATTCCTTATCCAAAGGAACATCTATGCAGGCGAAGCCGTATTCTGGAGCTGTTTTCTTGTCTTGTAGCGTGGACACAAAACAGAGTAGTGAAGAAGGTGGTTGTACAGTTCGTACAATAGTACAATGTCAACGCTTTCGTCCAAATTGCAAGCACATGTCTTCAAACACCTTTGAAATGACCGTTGCAATGTTCCACTAATTTTCTGCTATGTTTTCGAATCCAATAGACAGCTTTTGCAGTGTAGATTCTTCAATCTTTGAATCTTTTGCAAATCCAGTTGATCTTCAGCTTCTGGTGAAATGACTTCTGATGAGGCAGCTTCTGATGATGCAGCTTCTGTAGCTTCTGATGGTGTAGCTTCTTCAGCTTCTGATGATGCAGCTTCTGATAATGTGGCTTCTGGACCTCTTGTCTTCAGGAGCACTATTCTTCAGGAGCACTTTTACTATCTTCAGGAGCAGCTTGACTTCAGGAGCGCTTTCCACTTTCAGGAGCGTATTGCCTTCAGAATCGTCTAAGCTTCATTTTCTTTTGCTCTTTATTTGCTCATTCAGAACCAATTAATGATGTAACTTTTTAACTGTGGTCCTGTACACTTGAACAAATATTAGCTAGTCCAATTTACAATTTTTAATACCTTGCTATCATCAAAACTCTTTGAGGTTCATTGTTAAACACATTTTGTTCCAACATATATATATAGGGTTATGTTACAAGCCACCCTTTGGTGGTGTCTTTTATCAAGTCACACCTCAAGGTGTGATTTTCACTTTTTAGTTGTAACTTTGATAAAAGACACCTTCATAAAAAGTAGTTGGTGTCTTTTAACAAATGCTCATAGAGTAACTTGATAAAAGACACCTTCATAAAAGGTGTCTTCTATCATAACCCATATATATATATATATATATATCTTCTTTTTTGAAGGATATATATTAAATAAAAGAAAATAACTTCTGAAAAAAAAAACCATTTTAAATATCTTATCGTACTACTTTTACCTTATTAATTGTGTCAAAAAAAATCTTATTAAATAAAATGTTGTATTCCATACTTTTACCTACAATGTTTTCTTTCACACTTTTACCTACGCAAAAATAAAATTTAATCACAAATTTTATTCGTAGCTACAAGGTTTTTTTTTTTTCTTTCAAATTTTGAGACCTCTAAGTTTGAGGCCACTGCAAAGAGTCTTGTTGCACTTGCACATACCGACTCTGCTGAGGTCAAAAAGTCCCTTTTAAAATGTGGTCAATAGATCTATCCTAAAGTATACTACTGCTTCCTTCGGTCTCAATTATAAGCAAAGTTCCACTTCTGATCTATATTACAAATTAGTTAATTACATTAGTTATTCAATAAATTTAAAAATTGATTTTTTGTTTCTAATTGAGATCAGATGAAGTAGTTGACAATATTAGATACATCATCTAGTCACTATTATAAGCAAAAATTGTCATTTTAATTTCATTCAATACAAATTAGTTATAATTGTGCAAGTGTTAGGAATGCACTGAATTTGAGTAACTCTGCAGCCTCTATATTATGTTAGCTTTGAAAATGTTGCTTTGACCATTTACTCAATTAGGATTAGCTTTCGAAAATTTAAACTTAAAATTCATAAAGTGGAGAAAACGTATAAGAAATACTATGCAATAACTTGTCGTTTGGGAACACTTAAACTCAAAATGAACATAGTAATATGCTTGAATCATGAAATTCAAGAATTTGGTATAGAATTTGTCATTGTTTTAAATTTTGGCATGATTTTAATTGCAACAATTTATTCAAAGATTTTTGGAGTGCAGCATCAGCCGCATTGTTTGATTTTTAATGCATTCAAGTTAATGTCATCAACAAATAAACACAACCAAATAGACAATTGCAATTTAAAATCTTAATCATTGTATTCATCACGGATTGGTTAAGAACACTTGTTTGACATTGAAAAATATACTTTGATTTAAAGAAAATATATGGAATTACATACATTACTTTTCAATCAACCAATAAACGATGCAAAATTTATTTTCAACTGATCTATAGAAAACTTCTACCAATTAACTTCCTACCACCACCTTCATGATGTATATTAGTTGCAAAAATGCTTTGTATAATTAGCATCTTGGGTTTCATTCGACTAGCTTATTGCTTTTGAGAAAAGATCGTGGACAACATCAATCTGAGCAAGAACGTGCAGGTACACCACCCTTCTCTAATGGAAAAATATTTACGGCAAACCAACAAGAACGGACTCACGGCGGATTCCTCCTTCTCAACTGCAACAATCAACCCTCACACCATCTTCCTTAGAAAGGATCAATTCTAGATATTCTTAAATATAAACGCAAACTATAACTAGAGTAACTAATAAAAATAAATTAATCATATATGGTAAATTTCTAGGTTTACCTATGTGGCCTTTGTATTAAAATGTACTCTTAATAATGTACAATATAGAATGTCAATTTCAGGTTTGAGAAGTATCAAATATGATATATAGTAAATTGATGCTTGAAAATTGCTCAAAACATTGAAGATGATGGAAGTCGTCCATTATAATTAAAAGTTCAAGATCCTTACTATCGAAAAAGCTTTGTGATCAATGTTGGTTCAACAAAAACAAGAGAAAACTTATATAATTTGAGTTCTAAGATTAAAGTATCTGTTTTCTTTGTTTTTTAAATCAACACAAATTGAGCCACCATTGCAGTCTTGAGGTCGAATATTACAACGAGCTTCTACTTATGAAACTTGATCATTGTTAGAGTATCAAATGGTTTTCAAACATCGATCATTATTATATGAGTCACTTCCACATCCTAAAAATTATTTAAGATTTTGTTTATACTAGTTATAGGTGCCCAGTTATTTACTATATTTTTCTCAATGATTTACCTATTTTTAAATTACGCATTTTGCTAAAAATTGTTTGTTTATAGACACCTATTTAATCTTTGCTTTTTCTATGCAGCCCTATAAAATAGAACCTCACAAAGTGGACACAAATGGTGCTTTTGAATAGTTCGATTCTTCTTCACCAATGATTGAAGATATTTTATATTAACTCTATGAATTGCTAATGCTAAGTATACAATCAAATTTATCAAGGATGGCTTTTCCAAACAAACAAACAAAAACGTGCATGTTGTCTTCACTAGTTCACTTCACCATTTTGCTTTTATATGCAATTCTACCAAATAATGCATTAGGTTTAGGTACTTATCAATTATCAAAAAGTCTCATCAAACAATGACACTGTAGATTAATGAACTTAAAAATCATGAAAATGTTTATATTACGTGGTGTTCTTTAATTCAGTCCTTGAATTTGTCTAAATATGCCATGATTGGCAGACATCTATATTTAACAATTTTCTTAGTCCCATCAATAGGTCTCATTAGTAGCGTTGTATGCATTTTCTTTTTTGACAAATTGTATACATTTTCTTTGTTTTTTAGTTTCAGACAATTAAGAGAATTTAATTTCTCACTATTAACTATATTTAGAATGGATTACCCAAAAAAATATAAATAATTTTCCAACATACATAATTTAGTTGCAAAATCTTTAGTACATGTAGAACAAATAAAAACGATTCTATTTTTTTTATAGGTAAATGTGAATAGTTAATTTGTTATGAAGAGGAGAAAATGTTATATATCATATATTGAGCTATGTAGACATCTATATATTGTTTGAGAAGAGGAAATTTTTTATTAAGTTGAATGCCACTGATAGTTATTTTACAATAGTGTCTATGGCATCATATTTTTTATGATGTACAGTACATAAAAATCAACCAAAATCTTGCAAGAGTTGATAACATGATTTTCCCTCATGAAAAGAACTCTGGTTCGATTTCTAAAGTCACTCATTTGGAAGGTAGCTTAGCCTTTATTAAAAAAAAGTTAGATGTCATGTTGTTGATTCGATGATTAGTTTCATAGCATATCCTAAGAGTTTAAGTCATAGAGATACCTTGAGGCGCCTATTAGAGGTCATTGATCCTAATTAACGTGGGTTAGAAAAAAAAATGTCAAGAAGTTTTTACGAACGATACTTTGCAATTTACATAATATCTATACTTGTCGAACTATAGCCATGACCTCCCATAGAAAGCAATTTAATTGGCTATAAGTTTTTCGTGAACCACTCGAAATGAATTTTGTCTGGATGAATAGCAATGCTCATTGATTAATTACCAAATTAAGGGCCTTTTGTTACATATTATAAAAAATTAATTTTGACAATCAATAATTTAGAGATTTATTTTTATAGAATTTTAGAAAGAAAAAAATATACGTTGTTTTGTGTTCGTATAGTAGAATGAAAATCACTTTTTTTAAAAAAGAAAAAATTGTTGATTCTCATATCACTCCATAATGTAATTTTTTACAGTTTTTTCTATGTTTCTTCATCTTTTCTTTTCCCCCCATTTTTTGTTCGTTCTTTGTCCACCATTTTTTTATAATCTACTTTTAACTTATACAAAAATACAGGAAAAGAAAGTGACTCAACTAATAATGCAGAGACCAAAGCAAAAGAAACACTAATTGATCTGAGGTCATTTTTAGAGAGCACTTTGAAGGTTAACAAATCAAAGAATGTGCAAGGTATGATGTTGCTATATTGTTGTTTTTTATCATTATATCCACTCTTAAGGTGAAGGCTGTAGCTCAAATTTGACAACTTCAAATGTGGTGTTGTTCAATAAATAAATAAATAAATAAAGAGCTTTGCTAACGAGTGTTTTAAGAATACTCTTTAAGGATTTTCAATTAAAAAAACGTATATTCATTGAAAATATTCAATACTTCAATTTTTGATGCATTAAATGCATATAAAGTCCTTAAAAGTGTGCTTTCAGAATACTTGTTAGCATATGCAATAAATAAAAAGTGGTATTGTGGTTATGATTATCATATTCAGCTCTTTGATACTCCCTCCGTCCTATAATACATGACACAGTTGACCATCTATTGCAGGACGGAGGGAGTACAAAGGAAAGAAAAATAATGAAGGGGTTTTGTAGGTACAGCAGATTTAACCATAGGGATGGTTTAGTTGGTGATTGGTTCCCTAGGGTAAGACAATTGACCCCATGACACCATGTACCAACAAAATACTTTTTTGATAGATAGTAGCAACAAGATACTACCGTACAAATCCATGTATCTATAGTCAATTATATATGCTGGCTTAAATATGGAAATGGTCCTTGCAAATATATGGCGTTTTGGTTTTAGTCCCTATAAAAATATTTTTTTGGTTTTAGTCCCTGCAAATATAGAATATTTGGTTTTGGTCCTTGGTATTTTGTTTTAATCCTTGTAAAATCATTTCATATTGAAATTGGTCCCTATAATATTCATTTTAGTCCTCATTTTGAGGGACTAATATCAAATATTCTACATATTACAAGGACCAAATCCAATATGAATCAATTTTACAAGGACTAAAACAAAATATCAAGGACCAAAACCAAATTTTTTATATTTGCAGGGACTAAAACCAAAAAAATATTTTTACAGGGACTAAAACCAAAATGTCAGATATTTGCAGGGACTATTTTCATATTTAAACCTATATATGCTTGTCAAATTTCTTGCCCAATTTTATTGACCAAATTCTACAAGTAACATATTGCAAATGGAGAGAAAGTCTAACATGTCACAAGCTTTTAGGCACATTATTAGGCGCACACACATAAAAATACATTTTATTTCAATATTTAAAAAATAAATATTATTTAATTATTTTCTCTTTCTACCTTTTTTCAATTGTGTATGTGTGTCTAAATTTAGTGTTCAAATACTTGTGTCCAAGTAATCATTTATCTACAAATGGATATCTAATGTACATATTACACGTGTGGTAATTTTTTTTCCTGTCATTATTATGACTACAAAGTATTTGATTGAACATTTTGAAATAAGTCTTCTTTGTCACTCACATTTTTACAAGATTTAAATTAGAGGTTTTACTTAACCAAGTGATGGATCAGAATTTTATAACAACTTTAATGGTTTTTTTCCAAAAAAATCTAACTAATGACAAAAACATGAAAATATTGTTTAACAAGCTCTCATCAAATATTTTGAATATGAATTTAATTAGTATCTTTGATAGTGTTTGATTATGTTACACATGTATCCAATAATGTGTTGTCATGTCAATTGACGAATATAAAAACACATGAGTTGTTATATTCATTAATTGACGTGACAACACATCATTACATACATGTGTAAAATAATTGTATACTCACAAGACATATTAATTAAACTCTTTGAATATTTCTATAAAAAAAAAAAAGATATCTTTAAGAAAAATATATTTTCCCCATAAAATTAACCGTAGTTGAATGGGAGAGGAAGAGCAAATAACCTTGCAAAAGTTGTTTTAGGGTTTATGTGTTTTTGTGGAGACATAAATTTTATTTATATCTAGGACTCTGCCTATTTATATTTGCAAAAGATATCTGCAAAGAATGGATATCACCTCATTTATACACCATCACAAAATAGCTAGGATTGCTCAATATCAAGAATCTTTTGAGGTTTCAGCAAAACTTAAGAACATCGAGTGCTTTGAAGTAAGCAAGTGTTCCTTTCCAACTTCAAAGTACGCACATTATATCTTGAGGCATTGTCTACTTTGAGCCATAACCCTTTCACAAGTTTTTTTTTTTTTTTTATAAAAGGTCTTGTTGCATTAAGGAGTGTGAGTTTTATATAAACTACTATTGACCTTGATTCCCAAACAACATGGGACGTTTTAGTTGTATACCATAATAGTTGGATACGGGTCCAAACCCGTGCCTTAACACATCAAATATCTCTACGGATTTTACAATGTTTCCTTTATTAACTAGTGGTTGATCGAATTAGTTCAAAATAAAATCTTGGGTCATACTTTAAGAAACAACAATGGATATCAAAAGCTATAAAATCACCTTTATTCCTAACATACATCCCTTAAATTACCTACATAATTGTATCAATGGAGTTACACTTTTTGTACCAAGTAAAAAGAGTTAGCTTAAGATAGCATTATCCACTGCAAGAAAAATCCATAATATCTAACCATAAAATGACACATTGATTTATGTATATAGTATATAGAATATATACTTGTGGTGCCAAAAGTATAGTGGTGCCAAAAGTTGCTATTATCACCTCCGAAAATTGTGGTCACCGTCGCGCAACATCTACTTTTATTCAGATTACTTAAAAAAGGTTAAACCATGCTCACAAGTCACAACTGAACTAATCAATAGTTAATTAACTAATTCTATGATTTCAATTCATAACCAGATTTAAGAATTTTGGCAAGAAAAAGCTTTGTTTGACTTTCAGAAGATATACCAAATACATTTATTTAGTAAAAAATCTTGGTGGATCTATCTATATCATCTTTCAATTTAGTCATAGATTGAAAATAAGGGTGCAAAATTTATGGAGTCCTGGAAAATCTTAAACAATTCTGGAGCACATCTCTCTCATGGTGGTATTCAGATCACCTGGTTCCTTTATTGAATAAAATATTATTATATTAAAATTTTCACTTTTAACATTCTCTTTAGAGCTGTAAAGAGAAAAGCATTCCCTTTAGTAATTGGAACCTAGAGTGGGTCTTAGAATTCATTGATTCCTTCAAAAAAGAATTCATTGTGAATGATTTGAATTTTAGCATGTAAGAATAGGAGTCCACAAATTATTTAAATGTGGGTCGAATATAAAATGATTTATGTTTGAATAAAATCACATGAAAGAATTTAATTAGAAAATTTTGAAACTCAATTTTAGGGTCATACTAACAAGTGCTCTTAAATCTTTTGTTAAGGATTAAAAAAAGAAAACGATTGTTAAGTCTTTTCGGATGGATTTCTTCTCTTAAAGTACACATAGCGTCGCATGATCTTAAAGGAGAATTGAAGTGTTATCTGATGGTGATATTGAGGAGCTTTGTGGGTTGACGGGGGAATTACAGTCTTTGTCTAGAATTAATACTAGTATTTGTTGGCAGCAATGAAAATTACTTTGGCTTCAAGAAGGCGATTCAAACTCAAAGTTTTTCATGGTATTATGGCTAGTAGGAGGCGCCACAATCAATTCTTTTCTACTGTTGTTAAGGGGACTCATTTGGAGGGAGTGGCTAGTGTCTGTGGTGTTGTTCTTCCTCATTTTGCGACTCATTTTACAACTAGTAATGTAGTCAAACCTAATGTTGATGACCTTCAGTTCCGCACTTTGACGTTGTTGGATGGGAGCTAGTTGGTAAAGCCTTTCAGTTTGGAGGAGGCGAAAGCAGCTGTATGGGATTGTGATAGTTTTAAGAGTCTCGATCTGGATGGTATTAACTTTGGTTTCATTAATTAGGAGTTTTGGCCAGAAATTAAAGAAACCCTCCGTCCCAAAATATAAGCAAAAATTGGTCAACAAAAGTTAGTGTATTGGGTTAAAAATTTGTACCAAATACATTAACTTTTGTTGACCAATTTTTGCTTATATTTTGGGACGGAGGGAGTACGATATTATGTGGTTTATAACAGAACTTCACTATAATGGTCGGTTATCAAAAGGAATCAATTGTACTTTCATTGTTTTGATTCCCAAGATAGATAGTGATCAACGGCTGAATGACTTTAGGCTCATTTCTCTTGTTGGTAACTTATATAAGATATTGGTGAAAGTGCTTGCTAACAGGTTGAGGTCGGTCGAAGGGTTTGTAATTTGAGATACACACTCATAGCGAACGAGGATGTGGATGAGACCCGTAAGGTAAAAAGGAGTTATTGATGTTTAAAGTTCACTTTGAGAAGGCTTATGATTCAGTGTTATGCGAAAAATGAATTTGTTGACTCTTTGGAGAAAATGGAGTAAAGAATGCATTAGTACGACTTCAATGTTGGTTAATGGTAGTCCCACAGATGAGTTTCCATTCGAAAAGGGGGTTGAGATAAGGTGATCACCCTATCTCCCTTTCTTTTCTTATTAGCGGCTGAAGTTTTGCATGTAATGATGAAGTTCCTGGTGGAGTCCAATGTGTTTACAGGGTATTGAGTTGGTACTAGCGACTCCATGGTTATTTCTCATTTACAATTTGCGGATGAAACGTTGTTATTTAGGACCAAAAGTTGGGCGAATATTAGAGCTTTACATGTTGTGTTGATTTTGTTTGAAGCTATGTCGGGTTTAAAAATTAACTTCCATAAGAGTATACTGGTTGGTGTTAATGTCAATGACTCTTGGTTGAATAAGGCAGCTTCAGTGTTGAGTTGTAAAATTGCTAAGATTCCTTTTATGTACTTGAGGTTGTCTATTGGTGGGAATCCTAGACGTATGTTGTTTTGGCAACCGGTTTTAAATCGAATTCAGTCTAAAGTGTCTAGGTGACGGAGCCGTAATTTATCTTTAGGTAACCGTTTAATTCTCCTCAAGTTTGTCATATCCTCTATTCCAGTTTATGCTATTTCCTTCTTCAAAGCCCCTTGTTTGAAGACAGGATTAAGTGGTTTAGTTCTTTTAAAACGAGCTATACATTTTGGAGGAAAATGTTGATCTTAATTTCCAATGATTAAAATGTTTATTTTATTTCAAGAAGTGGTAGTTCACAAGTGAGGTGTCATTTAGAGGTTAGAGGAAGAGGCAAAACACACAAAGGACAATGTAATTTCAATCGGTGGTTATTAATTCATTCATCAAAAAACACCAACAGTACTTATACTATGTGTAAGAAATGGTTAGTTCCTCATTCAAATCCCCACCTGAGGCAGTCTTCTAGACTCATGTGGTCCTCTCTATACTCCATAAACCACCCACCCTTCCCAATAATTATGGAATTTTTGCTGGCTCTATCTCATTCTAACCAGCACCTGAAAGCATTGGTGTACTTGAAAGCTTGATGAGTCATAATTTAGTCTACTTTTATGCATTATTTAGTTTCGTTTTATTTAGATTTGAATTTATTTTATTTAAATATTATTTCCTTTTTGAGCTAGTTTACTTCAATTTCCTATTTTTATATTTTAGGAACGAATATATGGTGGAAGGTGTCTTGGAGTAAAAGAAAGAGGAATGGAGCAAATACAGTGCGAAAATACGAAGATACGAGACAAAAATATGTCTCCACAAAGTCAGAAGCTTGGCACGGCCCGTGCCAACATGTGGCACGGCCGTGCCACCTCCCAGAATCTCTTTTGCTGCTTTTTCTTCGGGCCCAAGTTACTCTGTTGTAGTTTTACTGATGAGCCCTTATAGTTGCTTAGATTTTAAGTCAATTGTAAAGCTATAAATAGAGTAGCACTCCATCATAAACATTCATCTTTTGTTCTTGGAATAAAAGTTCACTTTATTTTATTTACTTTTATATTCTTCTTCTTCTCCTTCTTCTCTATGTCTACGATGAACATGAGTGAGTAGACTCTTCTTGGGATTATTGGATAAGTCTAATGACATAATCCTAATCGAACCAAGTTTTGACCCTAATTTCATGTAACCGTAATTTCTAATTTAGATTCACCGTTTTAACATGAATTAATCATTATCAAACTGTAGAAGCGAAAGTGGAGGGTTTGATAATTGTTAATCCATCATCCCAAATATCAATTCATAAAGCGAAAGCGGAGCTTTGATATTTGAACAAGTGAATCTTGACAATAATTGCAAAGGCAGCGAAATAGTCTTTGCAATTATTGAGACATGTGTAGTTTCAATCCTTATAAGCTTCTTCTAGTAATCAAGTCAGCGAAATAGGCTTGGTTACTAGGGGTAAACTCTCACCGGACTTTTACCGGAAAGGTGAGGGGCTAAAGGGAAATCGGTCTTTAGAAATTAAGGTGTAAACCATGAAATTAGAAGTTCAAGTCTCGGTTAGTGAAGGATTAGTTATTATGACGAACCAATAATCCCAAGACTCTTTTATTTTATTATTGTTATTTCTTTTAATTAAAAATCCAAACTTTTTACTCTTCCAAACTTCCATCTAATCATTATTAAAAGTTAATTAAATTCATAACTCCCTAGCGGAACGATACTCTCTTACTACTATTACTTCGATAGACCGTGCACTTGCGGTTTGGCTCTATCAAAGCTCTCTCTACCTTAAAAAAAATATTATTTCTTTCACTTGTTTTCTCTCCCTTCTTTATTCAATGATCCTAATTCCTAAGTCCTAACTAACTAAATTCACCATGAAACCTTCCTATCTTCAAAAGTTTCTTGTTCTCTCTCCTATAAAAACCAAACATCCTAATTTCTTACTCAGACTCAAACTCCAAACATCTTAAAATAAGCGACCTAATCTGCGACTCAACCTAAACTTCAGCTCTTCAGCTCATCATGTTCTAACATATGCAACAACAATTTCCTAAACCCTCTCTCTTTCTCCTTTTTCATTCTTCTCAAAACATGTTGCTTGGTTGATAAATAACACTTCCCTCCACCAAAAACCTTAATTTGTTACCATATTACCCTCACTCCTATTTCTAGTATCAATTGTATTTTCTCCCAAGAAAAAATGGATCTTTTTCAAAACCCATCTTCTCTAAAATCAAACAGAATGGATCAATCTCTAGGGGTTGCAAAACTTGTGCTCATGTCTATAGGAATCATCTCAACTCTTATTTTGTTCAAAGTTGCAATAATTCCATACACATTTGATCTTGTTCTTTCAACTCTTCCTCAACTTTGGTTCTCAATAAGAACATGGTTTACACTTCCTTTTCTTTACATCATTGTTAACTTCATCATCATTACCATTGTAGCTTCTTCAAGCTTTTCTGATCCAAAACACACAACAACAAGCATTTTAGAAACTACCACCAACCCAATTGAGCTAGAAAACCAAAACAATGAAACACATCAAGAAGAAAAAGATGTTGAAGAAGGTGAAGAAGAACAAGAAGAGAAAAGGGCGGTTGAAATTAATAAAGACTCTGAATTGTTCTACAACAAATTCATCACTAATACGATACCAGAAAAATGCAGCAAGGACTTTTACTTGCCAGATACTAATGACAAAGTTAAAGACTTCGGATTGTTTTGCAACAAATTCATCGCTGATCCATCACCGGAAAAATGCTTCAACGATTATAACTTGCCGGATTCAAGTGATAAAGGTGATGATGACAGTTTAGAAGCAACATGGAAAGCAATAATGGAAGGACAAGAGAAAACAAAGAAGCCACATCTGAAGAAAAGTGGCACTTGGACTGCAAGGATTGTGAAAGCAGAACCATTTCGTAACAATGGTGGTTTTTGTGGTGGTGATGATGATCCTGTTGCTTGGGCTGAAAGGGAGTTGAAAAAGTCTGAAACTTTCAATGATAGAGCTTCATTGAAGAGAGAAAAATCAATGAGTCCTGAAGAATTGAATAAAAGAGCTGAAGCTTTTATTAAGAAGTTTAATAATCAGATGAAGTTGCAGAGGATGGAATCTTATCATCGTTTTATGAAATTGAATAAAAGGGTTTGATGATGATGGTTACTGTTAATCTCTCTCTTTTTCACAACAGTCATTCAGAATTTAGCAGTAAAAGAAAATTGATTCTCTGCAAGGATATTAACCACTTGGAGGTACAAGATTTGAACATATTACAGTTGACAGTGAATTTGACATAATTACCGTATATATATATATATATATATATATATATATATATATATATATATATATATATATATATATATATATATATATATATATTTCTGTAATTTGTCAAAAGCTAGAATGTGTTCGAACCCAGATACATGCATAAAATGTGTTCACGGCCAACAACTAGAGTGTAAGAACATGGATGAGTTTTTTAGTTATAACAAAATTACGGTTTTGTAGTGATTTTGTCAAATTTACCTTGATTTAAGAAATATACGTAGTTGTATAGGAATATCATGTTGAGAAAGGAACAATGTTCCTACTTTATTTGTAATTAATTGGATTTAAAATATGAATTGAAAACTTGAATCATCTAATCTTAATTCAATAGTTTAGGTCGAGGATCATGTGATTTGAAACTCGATTTATCAGCCAGAACGTGGACCGTTATAGTTCGATAGTCCCCTGCGTAACTGCAAAGATTACATTCTAAACTTCATTTTTTATTTTTTAGGTCAAATGCATCTAAAGGTCATTTAAGTTTTTCGTTTTTCCCAAAGTGATCCTTTAAGTTTCAAAAGTCCCAAACAAGTCCTTTAAGTTTCAAAAGTCCCAAACAAGTCCTTTTAGTTTTTGAATCGTTTCAAACAAGTCATTTTAAAGGATGATGATGATGATTCAGATGATAGCAACAAAGAGCATTTTGATCCACCATTTGCCATACCTAAAAAGATGACTAATTTTAAGTGGGTGTTAGGAGCCAGATTTGGTACCAAAGATGAGTTCAAGGAAGCAATTACCAACTATGCTATCTACAATAGGACTTGTTTGAAACGATTCAAAAACTAAAAGGACTTGTTTGAGACTTTTGAAACTTAAAGGACCGCTTTGGGAAAAACGAAAAACTTAAAGGACCTTTAGATGCATTTGACCTATTTTTTAGGAAACATTCTAAACTTCATATAAATGCTTGGATATCAAATCTTGATATTTTATTCTCATTGCATTCACTAAGCACGTTGGCAAGATATTTATGTGTGTGTGAGGGAAATACGGGGTGAAGCCCGATAGTACAAAACATGAACAACTAAACGGGTTTCACTTAAGTGACATTAGTTTTTGGTGACATTAGTGCATTTTAGATGAGAGAGAATGATGAATGAATGATTAAAATAAGTTATTTTGATGAGAGAGAATGATCGATTAAGAGAGATATGAAAAATGTCACCAACGTCACCGCAGTGCTATGCCAATTAAACCACAACAAAAATCTAGCACCAGAAGTGATGGAACATGTGTGGAATTTTAGTTAAAAGACTAAATACAAATTCACACGTTGTGTGGAAGATCTACCGTATAACTACTGCTGTGTGAATTGAAAAAAGTGGAAGTCCTGCATCGGATGTAACACACACATTAGTAGTGTTTATATATCAGGGATGTACCTCTAAGAGAGGGTACATAATTAAGTGAACGAAGTAAGCACTAAAGAAAAATATATATTTATATATTTTATTTATTATTTGGAAATGTTAAATTAAGTAATTAATTAGAAAGTGTTTTCTTAGTCCCTAAGTTTTGCTAAAATATTTTGTAACGCAATCTGAAATATCATGGTGCACAATCTGAAATATTTTGACATGCAATCTATTAATATTTGAATTACTTGTTCCTAAAGTTTCTCACATATTAGTTGGGAATTTTCTCTATAAATAGAGAACTCACATAATGCATCAAAGTTTCAAAAGCTTTGCTTATCCTTTTCGAGGTGTCGTCGGATCTCAAAGTTAACTTCCACAATAGTATTTTTTTATGTATTTGTGGTTAATTCTTGGTTAATTGAGGTTGCTTTGGTTCTAAATTGAAAAACGGGTTGTTTACCTTTTCTTTATCTGGGGCTACCTATTGGTGGTGATTCTCATAAGTTGAACTTTTTATGTCCCTAGCTTGTTCGAATTAAAATGTCAAGGTGGTATAGTAGAAACCTTTCTTTGGGCGGCTGATTGGTTCTTTTTAAGTTTGTATCGTGCTCTCTCCCGATTTATTTTATTTCCTTCTTCAAGGCTCCATAAGTATCATTTTCTGAAATTCGGATCATTAGGCGGGTTCTCAAAAAATACTCCGTCCCTTTTTATAAAACTACTCTACAAAAAAGTTGTGTCCATAAATATAAGACTATCTACAAATTTCTAGATGGATTCATTACTTTTTTTTTCCCAAATACACCATTCATTAATATTATCAATATACCTTGAATTATGAAAATTTCTTCAATAAATTTGGATACTATTTGTTCAAGAAAGGGTAATGGTGGGTTGGGGGTTAGGAGGATAAGAGAATTTAATTTGGTATTACTTGGTAAATGGTGTTAGAGGTTAAAGGAGGAGTGTGGGAGTTTATGGTTTTGAGTTTTAGCAGCGCGTTACAGGGAGGAGGCGAATACTTTTTGTAGTATTAGATGCATTGATGGTGTGGGTGTTGGTTGATGGTTTGATGACAACTTATGTAACGATCGAGTTGAGATATGGCGATGTTTGTTTTGGTGGAACCCTTGGTTAGATGAAGAGGTTTTAAAGTGTAGGTTTAGTCATCTCTTTGATCTTGGCTAACATTAAGATGACAACCGTGGTTGATATGCCTTCTTTAGTTCGGGGAGGGTGGTGAGGCTTGGAAGTGGTGCAGGTTATTGCCATGAGAGGAAGAATAGGTGAGAGAGCTTTACGAGCTTTTAAATCTTATTGTTTTACATGCTAATGTAATTGAGAGAGGTAGCTTTGGCAATTGTATGCAAAAAAAAAAAAAAAAATACAATGTCACTAATGCTTACAACTACCTATGCTACCAGTGGATCAAAACTTTAACATAATATAGCATAAGTTTGTTCCCCTAAAGGTCAACCTTTCCGCTTGGTGTCTACTTCGTAACTGTATCCCAACGATAGATAATTTAATTAAGAGGAGGGTTCTTCAGCCTAATGTGAAGCTCTGTGTGAGTGGTTGTGGTAACAAGGAGAACTTCGATCATCTTTTCCTATCTTGTGAATTTTTTGGAAAAAGTTGGTTTGCTATTTCTACATGGTTAGGCATTTCTATGGTTCACAAGGCGCGCGTAACATGCCATTTTCTGAAATTCGGATCATTAGATGGGTTCCCAAAATATATCTGCTCAGTTCTTCATCTGATTTGGTTTTCATGTGTCTGGGTAATCTGACGCAAAAGAAATGCTCGGATTTTGCAGCAAAAGAGGGATACTATTCAATATCTTCTCAAAAAAGTTAGGCTTCAATTTTTTTGGTGGCCGAAAGCGAATCACATTATATTTTTTTAACTATCGTATGTGGTGGCTTAATCCTCTTTTGTACTTGGAAATTGTTTTGTAGTAAGCTTTGTCGTTTTTTGGGCTCTTTTTTCCATTCCCCCTTTTTGGACATTTGATGTAACAATTTCGTCTTTCTCCTGATCTCCTTGTGCTTGGAAGATCGAGAGTTTCAGTTAATATATTTCATTTTAACTTCTAAAAAAAAAGTAGGCCAAATACCTCCCTAGGTCCTTTAAGTTTCATGTTTGTAACAGATAGGTCCTTTAAGTTTCAAAGGTTACAGATAGGTCCTTTAAGTTTCTAAGGTTTCAGATAGGTCCTTTAAGTTTTGAGTTTGTTTCAGATAGGTCCTTTCTATCAACGTCCGTTAAGGACCTATCTTAAACCTTAGAAACTTAAAGGACCTATATGTAACCTTTGAAATTTAAAGGAAGGACGTATCTGTTACAAACGTGAAACTTAAAGGACCCATGGAGGTATTTGGCCAAAAAAAGTAATGATATTAATATAATGTAGTGTTAAACTATTCCAAAAGAAAGAAAAAAACTATGATGTTTTGACCCGTTTGTTTGTAAGTACACCAAGGCATGGTTGCAATCAAAACATATTTATCAAATATCATTATTGAGTTGATATAACTCAACTAGAGAAATGCTAGCAACACTCTCTTTTGAGCACTCTCTCTAGCACTCACTCTTTTATTGGGTGAAATCAATGTGAGACCTACACTTTGGAAATTGAACCCACATAAAGTGGTGGGTCATACATTGATTTCACCCAATAAAAGAGTGAGTGCTAGAGAGAGTGCTCAAAAGAGAGTGTTGCTAGCATTCCTCAACTCAACTATTCATCGAGGTCCCTTAGCCTTATAATTAAATGATCAAAGTATCTGGTCAAATCTGAATGCAATATCAATATGCAAATTAAATAGAGCTTGGAGGAAAAGGACAGTACTAGTACTCATGCAAGTTCTTTAATTTCTTGCACAAAATGATAATAATCAAAATATAAGTATTCAACTCTATTAGTTCATAATGAATGTGATTGTAAATGGCATAGATGTTAAATCATACATCAAACACCAAATAGAAACAATAAACTATTGATATCAAAACCGACAGTATCATGTGCAAATTAGACGATTTGTTGGAAGGAAAGAAATCACTTTTACATATATTATATACCCTTCCATCTGTCTCATGTAAAATAGTGATGGAGATGTTTGAGGCCATCCAATTAAAATAACGGAAATGTTAACTTGTGCCCTCAAGACACAAGTTAATGATGCAAATATAGAAAAAACTTATTGGAATGTGTGCGTTGCATTTAATATTTAACTTTTTAATCATTTAAATGCACAAAATTTTAAAAAAAAATTCTTTTTTTAAGTTTCTTAACATGTGCCCTAAGGGCACAAGTTAACACTACCCTTAAAATAATATGAATAACTATAAACTTTTTCCTACCATTTCTTTTGTTTGTTTTTATTTGTCCCATTAATCAGCTATAATTTGGAAATGTTTTCCCATTTTTTAGGTGCTTCCCAAAGTTAGCCGTTGCACTTTTATGCATGCATTAAACTAAACAACATATAAGAGTCGACACGAACCTTGGTTTTTGATTGCTTCGATAAAAAATGTCTCAGTCTTTATTTTTAGAATTGAGTAGATGTGATATATGTTGAATTTTGATAATCATGCATTACAACATCTATATGCAATGTAGAGAACGTTTGAATTTAGATTAGAAACATGTATGATATACAGAAAAGAAACCTATAAAACTCTCACACCATAGGATGCATGCATGTGTCTACACTTCAACCTATCACAACCAATAATGTATGAGATATTATAAATAATTAAAATAAAAATCAAGGGTTTCTACTTTGGGATGGCAAAAAGGGTCAACCTGTCCCATCAATAACTCGTCCAAAAAGAGGCGGAGCAGGGCGAGCCAACTAGAGGTGTAGGGTTGAAAATCTCACCCCGTTTTATGACGGACCGGCAAATTGGCAAGTTGACCCGTCAATGTTTTTTTTTTAAATGATATTAATTAAAAACTTCACATAAGCAATGTAAAAATATAAAAAGATAAAAATTTAAAGCCAAGTTAAGGAAATTCAAATATATAACTGATGATTCCACTAAAAATATGAAAATAATCTTTCAAACATATAAATTTCATCATCTAAAAATCTATAATAAATCAATAAGACATTCAAAATAAAAACTTCATGAGTTATTAATTGACTAACTGTTAAAAAATGAGGCTAAAATCATGAAACAAAAGTGATAAAATTAATTGAATTTTTTCCCCAATATACGTAGGAGAAAATTGAAAAATTGATTGTGAGTTATTAATAAAAAGAAGTGAAAAATAGAGTTTCTTTTTTAACAAATCAACCCAATAAGTCAACCTGCCCCGCCCCGTCACCGCCCAACCTTTTAGCGGGTTAGGTGAAGCGGACACCCTATTAGTGACGGGTTTAAAATCTCATCCCACCCCACTAAGAAAGACAGGTTAAACGGGCCAAACCGACAGACCTCACACATTTTGCCATCCCTTTGTTTCCAGTGATGTGATAATTCAAACTAATTGATATTGTGAAATAGTTTTACGCCTGCAGTGCAAATGAATTAAATCTTAAAATTACTAGTACATAAACTACTTGAAAATTTTGAAATAGTTTCTGCAATAAGAAAGAAAAATAATTATAGCATAGATCTCTGAACTTATTAGTAATCAGTAATTTATAATTGTTCCCTCAAGTTTTCATTAAGTCACTAAACTTTTAAATAATTTGCAATTATGTCATGAATTTTCAAAAAGTTTATTTGTTATTCTTATTAAACATTTCTACCAAACATTAGCTCCATGATTAATCATTATGGGTTCTTCCATAATTGTAAACATATATTATGCTAATATATTTGTTGATGATAGAAATATTTGGCTGTGATATGAAATGTATGAGTCTGTGGTTGCCTTTGGTCCACTCGTGTGTATATACCTACCCACTTTGAGTATCTATTTATTGATTTGCATGTGTGTAGTTAGTGGATAATTTTTCTTTTAGATTCCGTAAAACTTGGCTTTTGTCATGTGGCCTTAATCCAATTAATAACGACAGGGCTATGTTAATGTTTTGTGAATTAATTAGTTTTCACAATAGGGCAATTATAGGCCATAGTAATGTGTCTCATGTTGGTGCGTTTGGAATAAAATTTGTTGAAAAAATTCAAACATTTCCATTTCAGTATCAATCACAAGACAATTAACCCCCTTTCTTTAGACCCACCATTGAAGGGTTTTGAGTTCATGTCCCTCTTGGTTCTAAGTATATTGTTCTTGTTCTTTTTATATTTTATATATATTTTAATTAATCTTGTATGTATTTTACTTAAGTTCTTACTTAACTTTTACATTAATTATATAACTTTGTTAACCAATCTTAATTTTGAGGAATTAGTCCCTAATTTCATATAAGGATATTTTGGGCTCACACAATAATAGGTCGTGATAAAAAAAAATTGCGAACATAATTGATTGGAGACAACAATCATGATTGATGCATGCATGCATGCATGCATACATACATGCATACATCCTTACATACATGCATGCATACATACATACATACATACATACATACATACATACATACATACATACATACATACATACTACAAGAAAGCTCTGGAATTCCGAGGCACAAAACTCCTTGGAAATCATCAATATCTCCTTGGAATACCAATTTTTTCCGAGGAACGCATGTCCTGGAAAAATAGTTGGTTGCAATCCTATTACCGAGGAAATTTCCGAGGAACTTTTGTTTCCGAGGAAAAATGTCCTCGGAATAATGATTTGACAGCTGCATCCCAGACTGACGCATTTGAAAAGCGGTCACTGAAGTGACTAGCATTTCCGAGGAACTTTGTCCTCGGAATATTTAATTTAAAAAAAAATTAACTTATTTTTTTGGTTGCCAAAACTTTTGAATTTCAATTTTTTAAAAGACCACCAATATTATTTTCAAATTTCAAAAAAGCGCTAATTTTATTTTCAAATTTCAAACAACATAATTTCAAATAACTCAACACTCAATCAACTTAATTTTACTAATTTTTCACACCAAAAAAAAAAAAAACTAAATTTTCACTACTTTCACACTTGCAGGAACTTATTGTTCAGTTTTTCACAAATTTTGCATCAATTCCACAATACATAAAAATAAAAACATGATTAAACACTAAAATTTTTTAAACATGATTGAATACAATACAACATAGATAATGCACAAAATTGAACATAATTGGAACTAAATCAAAGAAGTTTGTAACAACAACATAGATAATGAACAAAATGGAAGAAGTGTTAACGGCAATACATAATGAACAATGGAGATTATGTTTTTTTTACAGCATATTATATATATGAAAAGAGCTTCCACAAAGATAGTGGGATGAGCTCAAAATTACACAGGAGAATAAAGCATCCTCACGCCCCCAACATAACAGCACCTAACAAAACTACAAAAACCCCTCCTGTTACAGTAAACGCTTAAAAATACAATATCAGCAGGACAAAATTCGGCCAGCAAAACAACACAGATCGAACCTCCCCTAAAGAACAAAAACACAAACAAAACATGCAATTCTTGTTACCATGAAAACAAATAGAGAAAAATGGAATTCAATTAAAAGGGAAAAATGGAATTTTGGGGAAAAAGGGTTTTGTGGGTTCAGCAAAAAATCAAAAACGAAAATGGAAAATGTTAACTCACCTTGATTCTTTTTAGCTTCTATTGAAGGATTTAAGAAGAAAAAGATACATGCAAAATTTCAATTGCTCAAAAATGGAGGTTTTGTGAGGTATGAGTGAGAGAGAGCATGGTGTCGCAGTTGAGAGAGAAGGTGGAGCACACGTTCAGTTTTTTTTCTTTCTTTTTCTTTCTAAGTTTCAATATTGTAAACTATGCAATATGCTATATAAAATCCTTGTTTAATACATTACAAGGGTCATACACGCTTTGAAAAGAATTTAATAATGACAACATGTTTTCCGAGGAACATTTTCCTCGGTATTTAACTTGGAAAAGCGCACCACACTGACTTTGCAGGAGGGAGGAGCAGAGATTCTGACTTGTACATACCGAGGAAAAAGTTTCTCGGAAATCCTTAATTTTAGCGAGAAACCATTGTTTCTTGGAAATTTTTGGTCGGAATACACAAGCTTTCTTGTAGTGATACATACATACATACATATATATATATATATATATATATATATATATATATATATATATATATGAAGACTATTATTAGGGCGAGGAAGTCTCAGATGTGGTTTATAGTAAAGCGATAATTGAAAATCACTCAAAACTTATGCGACAACCAACATTATCATCTTTAAGTAGAAGTTTAAGGTTCTTGTATATTTTATATCGTAACTTGTCTTGTATGTATTTTACTCAGATCTTACCTTAACATTCACTTTAGAACTACAAATCTCTTGACCTTATCTTGAGTTTAAGGAATTAGTCTCCAACTACATCAAAAGTATTGAAGAATAACATAGATAAGATATAATCAAGCTTGCTACTTGATAAGGAAGAAGAAAACCATAGACCATAGTTGCTTGCAGCACAAGATATCATTGTCTAAACTAATTCCTAGTTGAGAAAACTGTCATAACAACCTCCCTTGTTCTACCCTACTTGAGAAAACTGTCATAACTACCACTACAAGAATTCATGGTTTTAGCAGCATTCATTTGCGGCGGATTTGATTCCCACGCAAATTTGTTTCGGAAATATATGCATTTGCGGCAGAATAAGCCCACGCAAATTTTGTTTAAAAACAAAAAACCATTTGCAGCGGAAAATTGGTGTTTGCGACGAACCAAGAGTCCCACGAAAAAGCCAATTTATCGAACTCATAATTATTTTTGCAGCAGATTTAATCCCACGCAATGACATATTGGTATTTGCTGCGGCCAAATTCCACCGCAAAATACACTTCGCGTGAGTTTTTTTGCACTTTGCGTGGAAAATTGTCCCACGCGAATTCCACACATTCTTAGTGTACCTCCCTTGTTCTAAGAAAGTTAGTTATAATTTTGTAAGTATAAACACCTAATAGCTTAGCATAATCCCTCACTCTAAAAATATAAATACTTGTAAACAACTTTCATATTCAATCAGAAAATTATGTTTCAACTTGCAATATTTGCTATCATTTTCTTTCTCTTGTTTTCCATCTGTCTTTGATTCTCTCAACAAAATGGATATCTTGGGTTTACCTAAGAATAGGTCGTATGACAAAAAATTGCAAACATAATTGATTGGAGGCTGCAATCGTGATTGATGTGTATATGTGTATTATACAACAAAATTAAAGCAATTGACCTAATTAGTGGTCGTCATTGAGAAGAAACTATTTAAAATGGATAGTTTCTAGTCTACAATGGATCGATGCTTGAAAATCACTCAAAATTTCACTAACGTCATGTTATCACCTTTAAATAGAAAGTTTATGGTTTTTCTTTATGAATCAAGAGAGCAAGGAAGGCATCATGAAGCAACTAAACATCTCATAAAGGTTGACACCCCATAGCAGCTCCAGTCCTCTACCACTTGCTCTAAAATTTTATTAAAAAAAGGAAAAACTATACAAAATGGGGAATTAGGCCAAAACCTTCAAAAACGAAAACTAAACAAAAAACAAACTAAGTGAAACGAATATTCGGAAGACCATGTCTGGCCCTGAAAGTTTAGGGTCTCCATATACCTACCTTGAAGAAAATGACCTAGCTAATGTTAATTGAGAAGAAACTATATAAAATGGATAAAGTTTAGTTTCCAAGAATTAATCTTCATTTTTTGTCGAACTAATACCGATTGTGACACTATCATAGTTGTGAGAAGGGGTATAGTACTATACTTTTTTACCTAGGAATAGCAACAGTACGATCATTATTCAAGTTTCGAACGATATTTAAATATCAATTATCTGTCTATTGTCGGCAATAGAATATATACCATTTTCTCACCTTAGCTATAAGCCCCTACAATAAAATATCAAATGGTTTTGTTTCTTCACCAGGCTCTGAAACATATGGATTATATTTAAGTCTATCATAGATCACCTCAAACAGAAGGCCTATATGTACGGAAAAACCAAAGATCTTTTTCTTCAATAAAAGACTATGCTATTTTAAGGGTCAACTTAACAGTTGCATATATATAGCATGCTTGATCCTGATTCTGTAGTTTACTTTGTTAGGGCATATAAAAAGACCCATTAATTAAGAGGCAAATATGCTGATAATTTTTTAAACTAAATTAATCAATTTATAAGAACTAATGCTGACTCCTTTTGTTCAAAAAAAAAGATCATCCTTACTCTTTTTGTAAAAAGTAAAATTATTAGGATCCTCAAATTATTTTTCCTTTTTTTGTCAAACTAAATTTTGACCTAGAAGTATGTAAACCATTGTCAAGAATTGTTCCCGCTAAGATTTAAACACCGGATACTTCAAACCATTTGTTAATGGTACAACTCACTTGATCAATTTCATTCTCCCGTGTAATTTTTCTTTTTCTACTTGAATTGGTGCATATATTTTCCTACACAATTTTAGACCATATATAGCCCTCCATTTTTTTTTTGCACAAGCAAAATTATATATATATTACACCACTAAACACATAAAATAATGCTTATTATATACATATATTTATAAAACAAAACATATGTCATGAGTGAAATAATGCTTAAACAAATCAAAGTTACAATTAGTATATAAATAAACAAATGGAAAAGTGTCATGATGATATTTCTAATTAAATAATAGCCAAAATCATACCTTTTTGCAGGCTTAGCTGTAAGTAATGGAATTTGGTAGTAATAATATACTACCTCCGTCCCGTTTTATCTGAGCCAGTTTGGTTTTTCACACAGATTAAGAAAAATGTATAAATAAAGGGGAAAATGGAATATATTGTATTGAGAATGATGAAAGTAGTATTAATTAGAGTTATATTGTATTGGGAATGATGAAAGTTGTACTTTTGAAACCTACGGATGGGGACACCTAGGTTACATTCTTTATGGGGGCTTGCTAGGTTAAGACAAGAGATCAATGCATGCATTATATATTGGTGGGTCTCCACCAAGCGGCGTTCAGCCTTTCTTCTCAATTTTTCTTACTCCCTATGTTTCAAATTATAAGCAAAATTCACATTTTAAGTTGATTCATTTAACGATGTATGTGATTCATAATATGGACCACATACATCATTAAATGAATGAATCTAAAAAATGAATTTTGCTTATATTTTGAAATGGAGGGAGTATCTTTCTTCAACTACTTTGTGAGTTAAATAATAGCACTTATATGAAGTGATTCTGATATTTTTCAACTTAACCTAGCAGTGTTAAAAAAAAAATTAAAGAGAATTTTGTTTTACCTTATTCATGCTAGTCTGCAATAAAGAGGGCATAATTTTGAAAGATCGGTGCTATATAGTGTGAGATAAATTCACAAACAACTAACCTTAAGTATTTGGCCAATAAAATCGGACATGTGAGTGCATTTCTTTCCACATCATGTATTAGCGCAATTAAAAGAACGAACACGTGAGTGCATGTCTTTTCACTAGTTTCATTATAAATAGAACTAAGTGCAGCCCCCCCCCCCCCCCCATCCATTTCTTTCCACATCATGCATTAGCGCAGTTAAAAGAACGAACACGTGAGTGCACGTCTTTTCACTAGTTTCATTATAAATAAAACTATGTGCAGCCCCCCCCCCCCCCCCCCCACACATTTCTTTCCACATCATGCATTAGCGCAATTAAAAGAGCGAACATGCGAGTGCACGTTTTTTACTATGTGCACCACCCCCCCCCCCCCCCCCCCCCCCCCCCCCACACACACACACACACACACAGAGACAGTTCACGGTAGACTGTGGTCATCGTCGTTACAAAACTTCCTATTCCACCGTATAAAACGTCATGCTAGTCTGCAAATAAAGAGGGCATAATTTTGAATAATTATGAAAGATCAGTGTTATATAGTGCAAGAGAAATTCACAAACTGCTAGCCTAAAGTATTTTGCCAATTAACAACGACAGGGCTATGTTAATGTTTTGTGAATTAAATTAGTTTTCACAATAGGGCTATTATAGGCCATAGTAACGTGTCTCATGTTGGTGCGTTTGGAATAAAATTTGTTGAAAAATTCAAACATTTCCATTTCAGTATCAATCACAAGACAATTAACCCCCTTTCTTTAGACCCACCATTGAAGGGTTTTGAGTTCATGTCCCTCTTGGTTCTAAGTATATTGTTCTTGTTCTTTTCATATTTTATATATATTTTAATTAATCTTGTATGTATTTTACTTAAGTTCTTACTTAACATTTACATTAATTATATAACTTTGTTAACCAATCTTAATTTTGAGGAATTAGTCCCTAATTTCATAAAAGGATATTTTGGGCTCACCCAATAATAGGTCGCGATAAACAAAAAAATTTGCGAATATAATTGATTGGAGACAACAATCATAATTGATTGAACAACTATCATATGTGCTAAAACATTTTTTTATGTTGAATTGTTTTGTTTTCTATATAATGGATCGAATTGCAATACACCAGCTTCTCCATTGTTTATGATATGTGCGGTAGGACGGGTAAACGATCTATAGTGTGTAATAATATAATGAAGCAAGTATTAGGGCGAGGAATTCTCAGACGTGGTTTACATAAATAATTGAAAATCACTCAAAACTTCTAGAACAACCAACATTATCACCTTTAAGACGAAGTTTAAGGTTCTTGTGTGTTTTATAGCCTTACTTATCTTACCTTAACATTCATTTTAGATCTACAACTCTCTTGACCTAATCTTGATTTTAAGGAATTAGTCTCCGACTCCATCAAAAGTATTGAAAAATAACATAGATGAGATAGAATCAAGCTTGCTACTTGATAAGGAAGAAGAAACCCATAGACCACAGTTGCTTGCAGTTGCAGCACAAGATATCATTGTCTAAGCTAATTTCTAGTTGAGGAAACAGTTTGTTAAGAGTCCCAAATCGGATAGGTGATGACCTGACAATGTGTTTATAAGTGGGGAAATCATCACCACGATTTCTAAGATGGTATCAGAGTCTCTCCAAGATCCATTGGGCCACCTTCCGCTATCGGACCACCCACCATTTATGTCCACGAACCCACCATTGTATCTGCTCTACCATGGATCGATGCTTGAAAATCGCTCAAAATTTCAATAGCGTCATGTTTTCACCTTTAAATAGAAGTTTAGGGTCTCCGTATACTTACCGTGAAGAAAATGACCTAGTTAATGTTAATTGAGAAGAAACTATATAAAATGGATAAATTTGAGTTTCCAAGCATTAATATTCATTTTGTCTCTTATTGTCGGCAATAGACTATATACCATTTTGTCATCCTAGAAGCCCCTACAATAAAATATCAAGTGGTTTTGTTTCTTCACCAGGCTCTGAAACATATGGCTTTAAGTCTATTATATAGATCACCTCAAGCAGGAGGCCTATATGTACGGGAAAACCAAAGATCTTCTTTTTCTTCAATAAAAGACTATGCTATTTTAAGGGTCAACTTAACAGTTGCATATATGGCATGCATGATCCCTTTAAAAAAAAAAAAAAGATGCATGATCCTGATTCTATAGTTTTCTTTGTTAGGGGGCTAGGGTTTATAAAAGACCCATTAAGTAGCAAATGTGACTGATAATTTTTTAAACTAAATTGATCACTTTATAAGAACTAATGCGTAGTTAAGCATTTTTACTCCAATTTAAAAAAATTAAATTATTAGGATTCTCAAATTATTTTTTTTTTTTATCAAACTAGATTTTAACCTGAGAATTGCATGTAAACTATTGTCAAAAATTGTTCCCGCAAAGATTTAAACTCCGGACACTTCAAACCATTTTTTATTCACTGAAATTCATTAATCACTAATCACGTGAGCTAAATTCTTTTGTTAAGGGTATTTTTTTAAGGATTTGTTAAGGGTATTTGACTCTTAATGCTTATTATATATACATATATTTATAAACAAAAACTATCTGATAAGTAAAATAATGCTTTAATAAATCAAAATGCCAATTAGTCTATAAATAAACAAATGGAGGAAAGTGTGATCATGATATTTCCTAATTAATAATAGCCAAAATCATGCCTTTTTGCAGGTTTAGCTGTAAGTAATGGAATTTGGTGGTAATAATGTAGTAGTACTTTTGAAACCTACGGATGGGGACACCAAGGCTACATTCTTTACGGGGGGCTTGCTAGGTTAAGACAATAGATCAATGCATATGCATTATATATTGGTGGGTCTCCACCAAGCGGCGTTCTGCCTTTCTTCTCAATTTATCTTATCTTTCTTCAACTTCTTTGTGAGTTAAATAATAGCACTTATATGAAGTAATTCATTAACTTTGTAGTGTTACATTTTTTTAAAAAGAATTTTGTTTTGCTAGTTTGCAAATAAAGAGGGCATAATTTTGAATAATTATGAAAGATCAGTGCTATATAGTGCGAGAGAATTATGAAAGATCGGTGCTATATAGTGCGAGAGAAATTCACGAACAGCTAGCCTAAAGTATTTTGCCAATAAAATTGGATTTTGAAATCACGGTATTGACTGTTTGAAAGTTTTCACGGTTTGTTTCTATACTCGGATATTTTCGGACTAACATATTTATTTATTTCAAATATATCTTAAAAAGTTTTTTTATCTTAATGTTATATTGTTGATATGTTATCAAAAAATATAAGAATTTTCCTTCAAAAAGTCATTGAAAAATATAAACATAGTTTGTTGGGTTTGTTACAATTTGAAATTTACATATATCTATAGTTATAATTTTAATCAAAACTAAAATTAATACCTTTTATAATTTGCATGTGTTTGCGCTATTAAAAAAGCGGATAAGTGAGTACCCGTCTTTCCGCTAGTTTCATCATAAATAAAATTATGTGTACTCGTCGGTGAAGTCTCTCAGATTGTGTGTTGTGGACATTGTCTTTACAAAACCTCCTATTCCACCATCCAACATCGTTGTTGTACACTTCTCCTTCATTTGTAAATTCTCATTATTCTAGAAAAATGAAATTTAAAAACTTTAGGACAATTAAAGATTCAAGCATAAGCATAGAGGAGTGTGATAAGTGTACCATGAGAAGAAAATCTTTGAAAAATAAATTTTGAAGTTATGAGAAAAAAAAATGCTTATGCTAATTTGTGTTGTTGGTTTTGATTTCTTTTTGTTTTAGGACAAGCAAAGATTCAAGCATGGGGGATTTTGATAAGTCCAAATGTATAGTGTTTTTAGTCTTTGAATTAAATAAAAATTGTGGGATTTTAGTTTTACTTTAGAGAAATTGTACTACAAAGTGTCAGTTTTTATTTTCAGGATCAAATGTTAATGAAAAGGATGAATTTTCAGAAGTAAAAAATGAAGCATGATTGCTTTGAACCAAAAGAAAGAGGAAAATGGCCGAAACTTCAAGCACGGTCGTGCGTCTTAAAGCAAAATTGTGCACCTTTTAAACGCATCATGATTTCAACAGTTGCATCCTGTGAAAAGACAAAAATAGTTATTACAAACTCTTATTATCATTTGGTTTTTGGCTTTTAACTCGTTTTTAATATATATTCTCTATGATTCTAGACTATAAGTATACCTAATTAAGAGGCAAATGGAGAGCTTGAATATATAATTGTAAACTTACTCTAAAGTTTAAAGCTTAATTTTGCATTGTTCTAAGTTCTTTGTTCTTTATGGTTCTTTACATTCTTGTTCTTTACTTTTTTGCTCATTACATTTACCAATATTTATATTTACATCTTTTACTTTCATGTCTTTATATTTTAATTCCTTGTCTACTATGATCATGTGTGAGCGGACTATTCTAGTCTCGAGATTGTTGAAATAATCTAATGATTGAATCCTAATCAACCCAAATAAAAACTCTATTTTATAAGAATCCATTTGCTAATCTAATCTCATCCTTATTAAATTTTATAACAAATATCAAATGAAGAACCGAGATATGAAGCTTGTGATAGATATTTGGCAAGTGTACCGAAACTATCAAAGTAATAATAAATCCGTATCCACGAGGATTGTTGTTAATTTCTACTTAGCAATTTCATTAAAGTAAAAGATGTATTAAAATTAGGGGTTGCCATAAGCAATTGGTTTAATTGCATAGAAGTAAGAAGAAGTGTGATTAAACTTGGTTTGAAAATTAGGGTTAACAGATAATCAAGCCTTTGAATCCTCTATTGTTCACTGTAAAATAATTTGCACCTCTTCTCTCTCAATGTTTACCTAGTTTTACGATGAATTAACATAATAGTTTTGATCAATCTCTTGAGTCAAAACCCTTTCCTAAATTATAACCCCTTAATATCTTAAGTTGATTCATAACCGTTGGAAGTATTACTAGTTTGTTAATTCTTGTATCATAACTCCACAATTTTCTATATCTAGCTTAATATATTGAGTCAAATAGGATTATTAGGTCAGATTTAACATCTATGGCTAGCAGTCAATTAAATTCTAAGATCAATTCATGTAATTAAGAAGCTAGGGAATTAGTAGTCAATCATAATCATATAAAAGGCATTAAGCATAAATAAAACTTAATAATACTAGGATTACATTGATATCAAAGAGAGTTCATAACAAATTACAAGATTATAGCTTACAATAGAGTCATCTCATGACTTAATCAACAGAAAACTTAGCTACTCATAATTAAGACAATCAATAATAAAGGAATAATGAGACATACATAAATCATAATCAATTATGAGTTGGTGTGAGGTTCACTGTGTGTTTCTAGGTCTCTAGTTGCCTTTTATGCTCTAAAGTCTCCTAAAAATCGAACCCTTATTTTGAATTCGCATTTGGATTTTATAGAGAAATTTCTGTAATAGCCTCAAACGTGCCATGTTACAGGTTAACGTGCTATGATTGATTCTCAACATGCCACGATACCGTAACAAATAACAAACTCCATATCTTGATGCTCCTTCAGACGTGCCATGAAACAGGTCCATCGTGGCACGATTTTTCCAGTAGCTAAAATTTCCAAAGTCTTCTCCAAATTGTGCAAAACTTGCCCATTTCATAGCCATATGACCTCTTAACATTTCTGACAACTTTCAGCTCATTCTAGCATTAGCTGAAGCTTCCAAAGTCTTCTCCAAATTGTGCAAAACTTGCCCATTTCATAACCATATGACCTTTTAACACTTCTGACAACTTTCAGCTCATTCTAACATGTAATTCTTAAAAAAAAAAATAAAAAAAACTCTCTATCTTGCTCGAAAAGGAATTAAAATGACTAAAAACAAGAGTATGACCAAGTGTTATCAATTTGATATTTTTATTTAATCATATCACAAATATCAAACAAAGTAGCGAGAGGTAAAGTTATTGGACCAAATGAGATTAGACAAGATAAACAAAACATGAGAATAGTTTTGTGAGTCTTGGTACAATAAGATTTCACTCAAAAGGTTTAAATGATAACCACCCATGAGAATAACCTTTTTTTTAGATACAATCATGTATTCTGAGAGGAAACATGAAATATCAAAGAACACCTTAGCCAAATAGATAAAGAATGCCAAAGAATAACATTATGATGAAAACCTAAATCCCATGACGATTTTTAATATCTAAAATTTAATCTACAAAATCATTTATCTTGGCCAAATTATTACTATTCAACTAATCAAATTAAAAATTAGATTGATAATTAATTTAACTCTTTGTGGATCGATAATTGTACTACTCGAACCGTGCACTTGCGGAAAGCTGTCACTCAACTTGTTGTTTTTTAAACGACCAACATATATCTATGGGGATCATATTTCAATTCTAATTCTATTTCTAGCTTGAAAAATATGTATGAAGCAACTTGTTGTTTTTTTGAAGAATTTTTTTTTTTTTTTTTTGCAAAAGAAGCAACAAATTATTCTATAAGTGAAAATGTTGATAGTGCTTACAATTACTTGAAGTCATTTGATTTTATATTGCTCTTTTATTTGATGAAAGAAATCATAGGGATAATAGATGTGTTTTGTCAAGCCTTGCAACTATATTCTCATGATGTAGTTAATGTTATATTTCTGGTTCACAACACAAAAACTCTTATTCAACAAATGAGAGAAGATGGTTGGGATAAATTTAGCATTATCATGATTCTAGTTTCTACTGCCATAACGAAGATATCTTTTTCAGCAATGAAGATTATCAAGACAAGGTTGAGAAATAAAATGGAAAATGAGTTTCTAAATGAGAGCATGATTGTTTATATTGAAAGGAAAATTAGTGCAAACATTAGTTCTGAGTTAGTTATTGTTGATTTCAAGTCAGTTAAATTGCATAATGATTTATTTTAAATTTTTAATGTATGTAGTTTAATATTTTGATCAACAGCCTTGTTCTTAGTGTTTATACAACATATATTTTTTGTTTATATATTAGACTTAATTTTTTTGACACATCCAAAATATTTTTTCTACCTCCGTCATTGGGAAAAACCTTATTCTTCTATCTTTTTATTGGTAAAAACAATATAAATAGATTGAGAGTAAATACACGATGAAAATATAAAAGAATTATATGAAAATTATTATAAAATAGTTGAACAAATATTATTTATTTTTTAGTGAGGGTGGTTCAATTCCTTTTCACCATTATTTATTTTTTAGTGAGGGTGGTTCAATTCCTTTTCACCAATGATTGAAGATATATTTTATTTCAACTCTATGAATTGATAAAGTATACAATCAAAATATTCTTAAAATAAGAAAAAGTAAACAATCAAAATAATCAAGGATGACTTTTTTCCAAACAAACAAAAGCGTGCAAGTCGTCTTCACTTCACTATTTGGCTTTCAATGCAATTATATGTAATATTCATTAGTTTTATGTACCAGTCTCATCAATATTGTCAAAAAACAACAAAACAGTCTCATCAAAAAACTCAATTATCAAACATTACACTATACTAATATTCCTTTTTTAGATTCATTGAGTAGTTAATGTATGTGGTCTACATTGTAAAGCAGATACATTAATTATTCAATGAACCTAAAAAATGAATCTTTTCTTATATTTGAGACCGGAGGGAGTATACATTAATGAGATTCAAAGTCTAGAATCTTTATATTATATTATAATACAAAAGCATACATCTTTGGGCAAAAGTACACGTGGTGTCTCAAGTTTCTCTCAAACATTTATTGCTCCTCTAATAAAAATGTTCAATGCATTGTACATTTGATCAAGAAAGTTGCCTTAATTACGTTTTGTGTATATTACATTCATTCCATTTATTTAAAATGAAATAATTATATGTATTATGTACATTTAAATTGAACCATATTGTCTTATCACCGTAAACTAAATTATATAAAGATAAGAACAAGAACAATAAATATTTTTTTTTCTTTTTCGACTCTAATTTCGAAACATTATTATTGAAAAATTTCACTCTCACAGTTCCATGTTCTATGCTAAATTATTATAGAAAAATTTCAAATATTCATTCTTCAACTTTCATCCTCATATATCGCCACAATCCCATGTTTTATGCTAAATTATTATAGAAAAATAATCAATGTCTTCAATGCTATTAGTGTAGAATCAATATTACCCTTGATTTCAAAGAAATCAATCTCACAGTTTATGCAAAGTATCATTCTACTCACGATTAGTATATAAAGGAAGCATTGCTACATTCAAGAACCGCCACATTCGAAATCACTATTTTCAACCTTATTCTCTTTTCTTTTATCCCTCAATACTCATTCTATGTATTGTTAATTTTTATTTCTTATTCTTAATTTGCTTTTTGTTGTGATTTCTTATCTTGCCATTTTCTTTTTCGTATTTTTCTTTTTTTTTCCAGTGCTTATACGTTTTTTGTTTTCGATCGGATTTTTATCTTAGACATGTGGAAGTCAATCAAGAGAAAAGAAGAAATGCATCATGTATCAATTGAAATGTATATGAAAGATTGCTATTACTACGTTCAAATATAACCGCTTTCAGCCCCCTTCTATTTATTTTAATACCTTAATATTCGCTAATTTTTCTATCTCTTGATACATTCATATGTTCTTTGTTTAACATTTCTTTTTGTTTTTTTTTTTATTTCTTATGTTTCTATTTTACTTTTAAATATTTTTCTCTTTTATATTTTATTTTGGTGCTTAGATTTGATTTATTCTTTATTTTTCCTATTTATACTTGAAAGGGAAACAAACCGGTAGACAAGAAGAAATGCATCACTCAGTTGAGTCGAGATCTAACTCGAAGTGGATTTTAACTTTGGAGTGGTGATAAGTGCTCAAAAGTGATATATTTCATGTGTTAGTTTAGGCATTTTAGTGACTTGTTTTGCAAGATTATCCATGAAAAACTTCAATATTATGCAAATATGTCATTTATGCTTTTGAGCCTTATTGTACCCTTTTTGTGCAGGAAAATACAAGCAAGGAGCAAGAATTGTCAAAGTGCAAGGAAATACGCTATTAGCGTGATCTACGCTGATAGCGAAAATTCTCCAGAGAGATACGCTAATAGCGTACCTGGGCCGAGATTCTGGAGCAAACTTGAAGAATTCGCTATTAGCGAATATTGCGCTAATAGCGTAATTACTCCAGACAGATACACTAATAGCGTATCTGGAGCGAAGCCAAGAAGAAGTTGTCAAGAAAGTCGCTATTAGCGACATCTACGCTATTAGCGTAAATGCTCCAGAGAACTACGCTATTAGCGTAATTTGGGCGAAGCAGGGCACAAGGACCAACGTGGCACAATTCCATTGGCCACCACTTAAGCCGACGTACTTCGCTAATAGCGTATATTTCGCTATTAGCGTAAGTGTAAAAACTCAGCCCATTTAAATAGCATTTTTACCTCTCTTTTAGGCATTCACTGTTTTATTAAGATATTTTGCTACATCTAAGAGAGAGGTTAGAGCTATTTCTAAGAGAGAAACACAAAACAAGTGGTTTAGGAGTAGATTCAACCCTAGATTCATTGAGACATCAAGGATCTTGGCATGAAATCTTCATCTTTCCTTCATCTTTTGCATAGTTTACATAGACATGTGTAACTATCATCTACTCTTGTAGTATTGAGGTAATCAAACAAGCTATTATGTAATCTTTTGATCTTTTAATATATGGTTCTAGCTTAATGATTCAATATTGTTGTTATTCTTGCTTTTAATGCTTTCAAAGAGATTCAAGATGATTTGTACACGAACTCTTGAATCTTGAACTAGAATAACAATCTATCTTAAATTATCACCCTTGACACATTTGTTAATCTTTGATAATCGCTTTTAATCAAGAACTTAATGCTTTCAGACATTTAATCGGTTGGACACGATCGATTAGGTTATCTGATCGACTTTATTATCTTTTAAATATTTGGACACGAATGTTTAAATGATACTTTAGAAATAACGATATCGCTTTGGACACCAAGGATATTTGTAGAAATGATTGTGATAATATTGGTTATAAAGCTAGAATCTGTTAATCGATCGAGAGATGTTGTTGTTATGCTTGGTTGATATCTCTAACCGCAAGCGAAATAGTTCTATCTCTTCTCGTTTTATTTTATTGTCGAATAGGAAAATAGTTTTACAAACAAACATTTTATACCCAAATCCTTAATGTGAAATATTGTGAAAATGCTTATGATTAAAGCAACTCCCTGTGGAAACGATCCTATATTATACTCACGTGTATATAGTTTTTAGACATGTAAAAATCTTACATCAAAAGTGGTAATAATAAAAAGAGTAGTGATATTTGCGCAATCAATTTTGTGACAACTTTTAGGATAATCTTCTTACTATCTCTTCTAATTGGTTAACCAAAATCAGTTAATGATTTAAAGATTGGGATTTTTTTTTCCTTTCTCATATCCAAATTCAAGTGTTAATATAAGATAGCATCTTATATACGCATATTCTCTCTAGCAAGCTCCATAAATATTTGGATTCTCTCTAACCTATTACTCCCTCTGTCCCATAATAACTGAGCCAATTGCAAAAAAAAAGTGTCCTAAAATAACTGAGCCATTTCACTTTCCAATACAATATTAATTACTTTATCCCCCTTTATAACTCTAATTAATACCACTTTCATCACTCCCAATTCAATATATTCCACTTTGCATTTATGATAGTGGAGAATGCAACAATACTTAACAAAAACACTTAAAACTATTTTTCTCTCTCCTTCATTTATACATTTTTCTTAATACGTGTGAAATGAGCTTTTGGCTCAGTTAATCTAGGACGGAGGGAGTAGAACTTAAATAAACTGCCTTAGTGGATTGTTTTAATATAGTTCCCCAATTTTTTTTTTAAATGGTTCGTTATCAACAAAAAAAGTAGAATTGCTTTAATAGCGCATAAAATAAAATTAATATCTAAATTTTGTAGAACGGCACTGCTATATATTGCAAGTGGTTCGTGAAACTACTATCACGATATTAAGCATTACCTTTAAAGCATAAAACATAAAGTACACTTGATACTATTCATTGGTAAACATGATTAATATGTTAAATTAACATTGTTAATACACCTCAATATGACTAATACACAAACCAAATAATCGAGTTCAAATAGTTAATAAGTTCTCTAAGGACATGTTGAATGAAAAAACCCGGATTACTATGGGTTAACACAAAACATCACTAACACACGCACACTCCTCATCATCTAAATAAAGCTTGCTTATTGGTTATTGCGCAATCACTCATTCATATTAGCACATATATTTTTTTAATAGGCTTCAACACATATTGAATCACATGCATGATACATATTAAAATTTGTCATTTATTCTAATTGCTTAATAGTGAAAATTAGCCAAAAAATCATTAACTTACAAGGTGCAAATTAACCAAATTTTCTTCTTACTTTTAATTGCTAATAAATGCATTACTTTTCCTAAAAAATGCATTGCTTTTCAATTCATGTAAGCGATCAGGAAAAGTAACTAATTAGCCTTTAATTTTAGCAGATTCCCTCACTTTTTCTATTCTACGATCCACAAATCATGCGCAATTGCTTATGTGATTTTTTAGCCATACTAGTATAGGGACCCGTGCCAAGCACGGGAAATAAAAAACTTTTTTAATCAAATGTATAGATTTTATATTATGTTATCTTAAAGTTATAAGTGTGGTTATAATTTAAATTTGATATGTAAAAAAATATCATCTTTATTTTGTTAATTTTGTATATATTTTGAAATATCTAAACATTGCACATAACGATTAAAGTATTTTGATTTATATTTATACTAATTATTTGTAGTATAAGATGTACTCTTTTTTTATTTTTTTGAAAATAAGATGTACTCACTGTTAAACTTAACATATATAATATTTTTGCAAATATATGCCGACGTACTGTATATTATTATTTGTTGACATAATGTATTTTATTAATCATAAAAACTACAAAATTTGTATTTTTTTATATAATAGTCAGTGTCAGATAGGCATGGCAAGAAAACCCATACCCGCGGTTACTCGCCCGAACCAAACCCAATTTGACGGGTCTTTCCCGTTTTTACTGGGTTTGAATATGGGTATGGGTTTTTCCCGATTTCAAAACACGGGTATGGGACGGGTAATGTGTATATAGGTACCCACCCCAAACCCAAACCCATACCAAATGTAAAAAATTACTTTATGTTGATATGTCATGTTATTTTGTTTGATGATTGTCATGTTAATAGAAACTACAATTGATATTTAAAGGATCAACTAAATCATTTCATCTAACAAATGTTAATGTGAGCATGTTGTTCGATAATGTATTACAACATTTCTCTTGGGGATGCAAAAAAACTTCTCTTTTTTATTTGAAAAAATTATTCAATGCGGGGACAAGGATGGGGCGGGGATACCCGAACTCGTCGGGGATGGGGATGAGATTCAATTTCTCATCCCTGTTGGGTATGGGTAGGATAACAGGAAAGTATATGAGAATCGGGTATGGGGACGGGGAAGGTAAAACCCTTCCCCCACTCCGCCCCATTGCCATGCCTAGTGTCAGATGTATACACCTAGTCTGTGAATGCAAACGTTAAATTTTTTACGGGTGTGTATAAATATAGTTTGGGCTACAGAAACGCCGATTGTTATTTGTTTTTATTTTTTACAAAACCAATGGTCTAATGTAAATATTGTATTTTAGGGTAACAACGATATAAAAAAAAGTTCCATGTATTATTATACCTGAAAAGTGCATCAATTAAAAGTCAATCGCAAGAGGATCTACTTATATAGAAATTGCATGGCCTGTAACGACCAGTACCCCTTACAAAGAAATTAAAAAAAACGACTTCCAAACAATACGCAACTTTAGTTTTCTAAATTATAGCAACAACAATTCTAAAACATAACAAATGATCATACTTTTTGAAAAACTTCACGATACACAACATTTGTGGTCTCCATGCAAACATTATTATCTTCATCCAAGATGAGCAGCTTCAAACCTTTTCTAGAAGTAACTCGAGAGACAGCGGCATTGAGTGGTCCATGCGTGAACTCGAATTTAGGAAGATAAACTCCCACCCGAGATAATGATTGACCCTGACTTTTATTTATTGTCATTGCAAAACAAAGCGTCAATGGAAATTGCATGCGCCTGAATTCAAAGGGTAGTCCTGGATCACTCGGAATAAGATTCATCCTGGGATGAATACCCTAGTACCGTCCCTTTTCCTGTAATTACGGTAGCAACTATCGTGCTCTTTCCTTGAAGTGTAACTGTCAGCCTCGCACCATTACACAATCCATTGGCCTGATCGATGTTTCTCTCCAGAGCTCGTAATACCATTAAGAAATTCCGTTGTTAACCACTCGCTTTGGACATCAGAATTTTCACCCGATCGACAAACAAAATCAGAGTTTAAATACTCTTTCTCTTCACCTGGAATCAGTGACATCATATATTCATTAACATGCTCAACTGAATCAAGCGTTGGTGGAGTATTCCCCATTCATGGAAAAATAACGGGTTACCAAGGTTATCATTCAAATCGGAATACTCGTGCTAAGCACGGGAAATTAACATACTTTTTTATATTTTTTTACTCAAGGAATTAACGTTAATGTTTAATAAAATATTATTTAAAATTGAAAATTAATTTACACAAAGTATGTGAGTATTTAAGTTATTTGATATATAAATCAATATAAATTTAAAGTAACTTTAAATAAATTATATAGTTTTTTTTGACAAAAAATATAACTTAATATTAATAGTTTTTGTAAAACAATATAATATTATATAGTTGTATCAAGATCTTTTCTTTTACAATTTTTTTTGAGGGAATATTTTCTTTTACAAATATAAAGTATATATATAGTTTACAGCTATATTTTATTTTAAATTGGTATTTTTATCCTAACGAATAAATTGTTTTGGGGGTTGAGTAATTCAAATGATTTGAGTTAAGGAATAAGGAGTTGGAGGTACTAGGTCAAACTCAAACGAATGAGTAATATTAATTTAACAACTAATTACTAACATTTGTCATTAAAAAAAGGGCAATTGTTTCAATCTCTCCAACATGATGATAATTGCCCCAA
Organism: Medicago sativa; assembly: GCF_051527215.1. Lineage (NCBI taxonomy): Eukaryota > Viridiplantae > Streptophyta > Magnoliopsida > Fabales > Fabaceae > Medicago > Medicago sativa. The sequence goes on from NC_140754.1 coordinate 84,257,565, forward strand.
GAATATATTACATTGACATTTAAAAAAAATTATATTTACTATTGTCAAATTCATCTTTTGAAAATGGATTTTTTTATAAGATCTATGGTAGCCTGTGTTCCTAGTATGATTGGCAAGTATTTAAAGATATAGATACCTATTTCGAACCTATACCGAATGTAGAAATATATTAATATGTAACATGCAAATCTCTAAATATTATCTCTACTTTTGAGATATTTTTGAACTTTTAATCACTGTAAACATTACCCCAATTTAAAATTGACTAATTACTTTGTGAAGAGGTTCGTTTGATAGAAAATATGGTGTTGTGTGTTTTCCTACCTCAAATGGATTAGATTAATAAAAAATGGTGGATATGAATTTCTAGTAGTAGGTTCGGGTTTGGGAAAATGTTTAGGTTGGGGACGGGTTCAGGTTTGAGGATGAAATTTCTCCACAACTTTTTTGCACTTCAATAGATTTATTTTCAAGCTCAACTACCTTATTGGTATAACCCACAAAAGCTTGTGCTCTTGTTGCGTTTAATGTCTTCTTTGCCCCTTTCTTAGCTCTCTTATAATTTTCCAAAATATTTGTACGTGTACATCTATACCACACTTTAAAACATACCGTCTTGATTCTCATTTTAATTTAAAAATGCTAGTGCCACCATGATTCTTTACTCCTAGTTAGGTCCAAAACCTATTAGTTTTTCTAGTGTCTTTTTTGCTACTTTTCTAATCTCATGTCATCTTGTTCCACTTATCATTTTCTCTTCTATGTAGCTTGACGCAACCTTCCTTTAAAATCTTTTGTTGGAAAACACTTTGTTTTTCATCCTTTAAATGCCACCATTTAATCCTTGTATCCCATCTGTGGCATCTCCTCTTCTCTCTTCTCTTAACCCTTCCATCTATAACCAATACTATATGTTGGATAGTCAAACTCTCTCCAGGTAAAACCTTAAGTTCATCAAATCTTATTGTCATAATTACTAATAAGAAATACATCTCTCTGAAAACATGACATCTCACTCTTGTATGTAATAAGACTCCCTTTTGTTTTCCTAAAGTAAGATTAGAAGACAACAAAAAATCTGGGATAAATTTACCCTGTGCATTTATCTCCCCGAGGCTATACCCTAATTCACACCTTCAAAACTTATCAAACACTCCTTACATGCCCATTTAGACCCCCTCCTAGAAAAATATTTTCTTCTTGTGGTATATCTTGAATTAAGCCTTTCAAATCCTTTCAAAATTTTACTTTAGGACATTCTTTCAACCATACCTAAGATGCGTAAACATTAATAACATTAAAGTTGTCTTATTTCCTTTCAAAAAAATAATAATTAAAGATGTCTAATTCAACTACAAATTTGTGGGCTACAATCCAATTTCCTATCCTCTTTACATCCATAATATCCTTTTTCCCTTATTTATTGACAATAATGCCTACACCATTTCTTAATCCAACTTTTTCAGTGTATCAATGCTTAAATCTTGAACTATCTAATTCTTTCGCCTTTTCTCCCACCCACTTAGTTTCTTGTTGGCACATAAAATTAACCTTCCTCCTAGTCATAGAGTCAACTATTTCCATATATTTTCAAGGGTGCTTTTATTCCATGTTCTAAAATGGGTCATACTCTCGTGAACTAACTTATTTACTCACACTCATTCACAAAGATGTTGAGACCCTTGCTTATTTTTTACTGCATCCAGGCGGCGATGTATCTGTTGGAACAAAATGTGTTTAACAATGAACCTTAAAGAGTTTTGATGATAACAAGGTATTAAAAAGAATGTGGTTGAACGGATGACTAGGAAGACAAGCTGCAAGTCATGATATATTATCTTCACCTTAAACTAAGTTATATTGTCATCATTTTATACATGATATCTAATTAATATTACAATTCATTTCCGACTTAGCATTTCCCCAATGAGACATCAAGGACGGTTCTAAAGGGAAAGCTGAAAACGATGACACTTATTGATGACCAAACTCAAAGGAGGTATAAGTGTCGTTTGATTACCGCGGAGAGAGCAAGTCATGAAAAGTACTTGGATGGCCAATGGTTCAACTTTTGCCGAGAACGTGTGTTAGAGGTAGGTGGCAAACTAATCTTTGATCTTGAACAGCCACCTAAAAACATGCACGTTCAAGTTGTTCCCAAATAGATCTTCATTGTTCAACATCCGCCACTTTGACAAATCGCCTTAACTCTAATCCAAAACTATCTTGACTTAGGGATGATGTTTCTTTGGTTCATTTTGTGTGACGTGAATATTGGTGTTAATCCCTTTTTAGTAACTCTATGACAGTACATCCCGCTTTTATAATTTTGACTAATATGTAATCGTAATTTGCACATAATTGGTTCCAATTAGTTTCATCTTAATTATTATGCTTAATATCAGTTTTGGAAGTAACAGGAAGTTGCGATTATAGCCCCTAACAAAATAAAATACAATTCAGCCCCCTAAGTATTGCTTCTTTTGCAGTTTTGGCCCCCAAACCAATTTTGACCAAGTCAATGCAGACGTGGACGCCACGTGTGTAATTATTTTATTTTATATATATATATATATATATATTTTTATTTTTTATTTAAAAAATTACACACATGGCGTTCACGTGTGCATTGACTTGGTCAAAATTGACCTAGGGATGGGCAATACTTAGGAGGCTGGGTTGTATTTTATTTTATTAGGGGTCAAAATCACAACTTCCTATTAGTTAGGGGGCCAAAACTGCTATTAATTCTAATTATTATGATGATTTCCTGGCATCATGAACAAAATATATGCACTTTTCATGAATCAAGAATTGAAAAGGCTTTCATTTGGATAAATATAAATATGGTTAATAATTTTCAAACATTGACGCAATAAAATGAACAAAAAAATGGACACCTTAGTACCACGTCTTTTCACTAGTTAATACTCCCTCCGTTTCACAATACTTGTCCATTTTGGAGAATAATTTTGTTTCTCTTTACTTGTCCCTTTCAAGTTTCAATGCAACATTAATTATTGCTTTATCAATAATACCCTTAGATATTTATTATAGAGAGAGAAATAATAGAATGAAATAATAGATGAGTAAGAGTATTATAGAAAAAACACAAAGAATTGCATCAAAAATGACAACATTTATTTGATTCCTTGGTACGTGTAATTTCTCTAAAATGGACATGTATTTTGAAACGGAGGGAGTATAGTTTTAACTAAACAAACTGCCTAAAAAACTTAAAAACATTGAAAATTATTTGGTCTGCATAGTTTTTACATTTTATAACTCAATTTTCTGCGTCTTTTGTCAAAAAAAGAAAAGATTTTTGTCGGCTTGTTTTTATTCCTCTTCCATCCAAATTTCTAGACCAAACGACAACTCTATCTTTTAAATAAAATAACTTATTGGTAGACACTTTGGTTGGGGAAGACACGGCAGGATGGAGCTCTTCCGGTAAAATCTTACAACACTTCTTAGTTGTATCACAAAGCTTTTGAATCTAGGACGAAAGTAACAATCTTTGAGTTGCAAAGATAGGTAAATTATGATAATATTCAACTATTTGATAGATAGGATGACCACATATATAAGCACGACCCACTTTCCATCCTTCAGAATTTGAAATGAAAGATTATGGAATAAAATCAAGGTACACATTGATTGCAGAAAATTACCACAGCATAAATGTAAAGCCACAACATACATGTAACGCGTGAATTTATACATGAGAAATGCTGCTAGCAACACACATTCTCTTTATATAAATACACCTCGCCAGTTCTGTAACTTGAACTTAAGAGTGAACCCTATCAATAATAAACACGCCGCCCGTGAATACTATAGTGCTGATAAGTAGTTCTGTGCAAATTCTCCGTATTCGATCTTCAGTATCGGACATAGGCTTCGTTTCAATACTCCCTGTAAACAATTAAAAAGAAATTAATTCAAAAATTGAAGAACTAAAAATTATTATGAAAAGTAAACTATATATAATAGGGAGGTTTGCGATACTAACCTGTTTTGCTTTGCTCGGCTTTTTCTGTCCATTTTCTGTTGGGTGTCTTGCTTGACAGAAAGCGTGTGGAAAACATGCCCGGGTAGGTGGATGACACCCTCTGAATCTGTAATCCAATATAAAATAATTGATACTAATCCAACCTACGATAATTGGTATTGATAATAGAAATTCTTGGATGGTTGTCAGATTAACAAAGCAAGGATTCTTAAAATTATTTATGGAATTATCTTCTTCATATTTCAACTAATATAACAAATATGTTTTATTAAAATCACAACACAAACAATAATTGGTTCGAAAGTGCGCATCATATTCACGTGGATATCCACCGTAATTCCACATACAAACATTCCAACTAATATAAGATTTTCTAGAGAATCCTGAACATACAAATCATATTTGAAATTGTCAATAGAGCTTACACTAATTTAGATAAATAAGAGACTGAAACAGAACAAAATATTTCAACAATAAACAAATTAGGGTTAAGAGAAAATGTCTCAACTAATTAAAGGAGAAATAGGATAGATAACGGATCGAAACAGAACGAAATATTTCAACAATAAACAATTGATTTCGTAGATAGAACGTTAAGAACGATTAGAAAATAAAAAAATCATAACAAAAACTGAATCAAACGTGATTAAATACGTTTTGAAACTAACCGTACAAACCCTAACACCACAACGAAAAAACTGAGATCTAAGAAAATGAAAGAATGAATAACCTTAAATATCTGTCGCACGGAGGCCATGTGTTCTTGAAAACGGTGCAGCGAGAAGGAGGAGAAGCAAGTGTTGTGTGTTGTGGAAGACGGACGAACGAAGAGGTGGAGCGTGAGCTTGTATAATAGGCAAAATACCTTTTTTTCTTTTTCTTAAACCCCATAACTTTACATTAATTACGATTTTGGCATTCTATTAAAAAAATATATTTCAGCCCGTTAGGTGTCTAGTCTAACCTTTTTTAACTTTCAATACAAATAACACACGTAATAAATAGATAAGAACAAATTTAAATATTAAAACAAATGTAACAAACATAATATGAATATATACACATGTATGTTTTTTTTTCCTTTATCATTTAAAAAGTGTAACAAATTATATGAGTATATTTATACTTATTTTGCCAACCCACGTGACTAATGAGTAGTTTTGTATTACCTTTACTAAGCAATCATTATAATCTACCCAACATTTGAGGCCACTTTAATGAAATTAGGGTGTGATGTTTTGGTGTCAATGGATCATAACTCTATGTGTGTAGTACGTTTATACAATTATAAACCACTTTACATTTAACTTAATTTTATTCAAAACCAATTTTACAAAATCAATTTATTCAAAATAGATTTTTTTCAGATACATAACCCAAACATACCCTTAAAGAGGATATCTCCTTTGAAAGAAAAAAAATTACGTGAAAATATAAAACATACTAGCATGGAAACCCATGCCAAGCACGGGCTAGAATTCTGTCAAACTTAAGAGATAATATTGCGATGTAGCAAAAGCTAGTTAAAGTTCAACATTAGATGAAAGAGTGCAGGTTGAACATCAAAAGAGTGAAAAACTCATACTTAAGCCTTAAATTTTTGGATGAAACTATAGTCTCATTTTCACCGTGTGGTTGCCCTTTCTCCGATGAGTTGAACCACATTATTGTTGGCTCCTCCAGAAAGTCCAACTGTGGTATGATATCATGGTTCAACGTTGTAGGGGAGCGGGAGTGTTCTAGGTGGTGGATCACGAATACGGAGAGTCTGACACTTAATGGAGAGATGTTAATGTGTTAAGTGTAAGTTAAAATTTTACATTGTATGCAAGAGTAGATGTGACCAACATATAAATAATATGATCCATGTTGTAATGCCTTGAGACATTGGATGAAGGTGTGATGTTAAGCTCACTAGTGTGATTGCTCTTAACCTAATGTGATTATACAACTCAATTTTGACTCTCACAGAAGTTCCAACGTTGTGATATTTTTATTTGTTAGTTTTTAAATGTCGTTTTGTTTAATTTTTTATCTTAAATGTCAAAAAATTATTCAACCTCTGTTATATCTGATTCATTCACTTTTGATCTTTGGTAAGATCTGACAATAGTAAAATGTAGATGTGTTTTGTTGAGATAAAAAATACATACATGTTTATTAGAAATTTTAAATTGTTGTGGCATTTTTTTAATGAGTCTAATATTTTGGTAAGATAATTACAGATTAATTCTTATCTCCTTCAATAAATGTATAATACTAACAATAACTCATTATATACTTTATTATCTTAGATAAAAACAATCACTCCTTACTTGTTTCTCTTTTCATTTCTCTCATGTTCAAATTTCTTTTTCGTCTTCTTTATTTTTCTAATATACTTTCTCCTTTCTCATGAAAGAAAGGAACAAAAACATTTCTCTATAAAACCACTACCAACCCATATTTTTTAACATGTTATGCCTCTGATCTTATTTGGCTCTCTCACCAGATCAGAAATACGGACTATCTCACACATAATAGAGATATGTTTATGTGTCATGTGTGAGTTAAACTTCTACCTTGAAAGCAAAAGTATATATTGAGAAACATGAATGTGAGATGACCAATATACATAATGTCTTTCAGGTTTTGTGTGAAGATGTGGTGTCAATCTCATTTTTGGGATTTCTCTTAGTCAAATGTGATGATCAATCCATTATAAGCTCGCTCAAAACTCCAAACACTATGATGAATTTTTTTTTTTTTTAGTTTTTGGATGTCATTAGTTTAATTTTATAATATTAAATATAAGTTTTTAGATGTTCACTCTCATGAAAGGAAAAAAAATATTCAATCTCTACTATTTTAAATACCTTCACTTTTGGTCTTTGGTGGGATCTAGTAATAGAAAAATGTAGACGTGTTATGTTAAGTTACCAAATCACATACTTATCTCCCTAAAAAAAAAAATCACATGCTTATCAGACATTTTAAAATGATATAATATTTTGGGTTAATTAAGTAAATGGTCCCTATAAATATTCAGAATTTTGTTTTTAGTCCCTACAAAATAAAATCACACTTTTTAGTCTCTATAAAATTTTCCATCAACATTTTTAGTCCCTATAAAATTTTCCAACAGCATTTTTATTCCCTATAAAAATTTTCCATTAGCATTTTTAGTCCCTAAAATGCTTAAGGAAAATGTCACAGGGTCTAAAAAGTGTGATTTTATTTTGTAGGGACTAAAAACAAAACTGTGAATATTTATAGGGACTAAAAACTTAATTAACCCTAATATTTTTTTAATTGATTATCTTTTTGGGTGAAATAATTACTAATAAATCTTCAACTATCTCATAAAATTACCAGTAGCCCGCTATATTCCTAACACTTCAATGAATAAAACACACTACTTTTTTCCTTTATCATTTCTATTATCTTTAAATAGATTTTTTATATTCTTTCTTTTTCTAATTTCCTTTCTCTTTTTTTATGAAAGATGATCATAAACCTACATCCATCAAAATACTATCAACCCATATTTTTTACCATGTTGTGCCTCTGGTTGACCTTATTTGGCTATGGCACCAGACCTCATGTGCAAGAGTCTCACACTTATGGGAGATATGTTAAAGTGCCAATTGTGACTTAAAATTCCACAATATATGCAAGTAGATCTTTAAAAACATATAAGTGAGATGACCAATAAACATAATATTTTAAGGTTTTGGGCGATGATGTGGTGTCAATCTCAGTTGTGTGCTTTGTGATAATCTACCTCATTGTAGGTGGCCATGAAACTCTAAACATTTTGATGAATTATTTTGTTAGTTTTTTCAATGTTGTTTGTATAATTTTTATATTAAATTGAAGTTTTTTGATGTTGTTCGCTTTCATGCAATATTTTATAATATCAATCTCTATTATTTTAACTTCCTTCAGTTTTGGTCTTCGTTGGGATTTCACAATAGAAAAACGTTGATGTGTTATGTTGAGTTGACAAAATACATGTTTATTGAACATTTTTAAATGTTTTGGCGTATTTTTAATTGAGTTTAATTTTTTGGTAAATTGTTTACCCAAATATCTCAAACTCCTTCAATAGACCGATAATATTACTATAAAATCACTCTATTTTTTTTTTGAAGGAATAAAATCACTCTATTTGTTATAACCTCATGGACAAAACACACAATTCTTATTATTTTTTTTTACCACTATCATATCTCTTTAATCTCAAATTTATTTTTCATGATCTTCTTTCTTTTTCTAATTTTTTTTATCTCTATTCTCATGAAAGATAGGAACATAAACCCCAATCCATTAAATTACATCAATCCACCTTTTTGACCATGTTGTGCCTCAATTTGACCTTATTTGACTATGTAGTATGTCACATAATTAAGGACACAGAGTCGCACATTGGGGAGAGAGAGAGAGAAAGATGTGAATGTGTTTGATATGAGTTAAAGATTTTGGTGACTCATGTTGTAATATCCCGCCTGTCAGTATCGGTATATTACCCGTGATCGTGTCAGAGGAATTATATTCAAGGAAAAGTAAGTTAATGGAAATATTTTATAACATGTCAGCTTTATACGGATGAAGTTTCAGTGTCGTATTGAATACGCTTAAGGCAAGGGCAACATGGTAAATTCTCGTGGAAAGGATATTTAATTGGTTTTACCCAAAAATATCTCATTTCCCTTATCCACTTCTCTCTCTTCAATTGTTGGGAAACAATTCTCTCTCCCTTCTCTCTTCTCTCACGCCACTTCTTCCTCTCCCACCTTTCATCAAGTTTCCAAAACTTCTTCTATACTTGGCAAGCCTCTAAGCTATGTTCCTCATGATCTTTCAAGCTAAGGGAAGTTTAAGTTATGTTTGATTTCCTCTACATCTCCTCTCAAGAAGTGAATCAAAAACCTAGGGTTTTGGATTGCAACAAGAAGCTAAGGTTTATGTTGTTGTTTTGGAACTCTTGTGGGTATTACTACATGGAATGGAAGGTTAAGCAAGAAACAACCTTGAAGTTGGTTTTGTCTTGAAGTCAAGAGTTAGGGTTTGGCTCATGGTATGATGGAAGAGGTTTTAAGCTAGGTTTTCTTCAAGATCAAGAATCATGGTTCTTGGATTGCAAGAAAGAGCAATAAGATGGATTGGTCTAAGTCAACGAAGCATGTGTTCAAGCTAGGGTTTTGGCTTGATTGGGCAAGGAACTTTGTGATGCTTCAAGAACTTGTTTTAGGTGAGTTCCATAGATAGTTTTCCCACTCTTTGGGATCATGATTATGCCTTGATAGATTAATATGAATAGCATGAATTCTTCTAGGGTTTTCAAGTATATGTTAGTTGCCCCTTTTCTTGCCATGCATACTAAATATAATCATACTTGCCAAATGAATGTTTTACAAGTATTCAATGATCAAATATGTACCAATATGCTTAGAGACACTTGGTTTGAGGTTTTTGGGCTTAAAATACCATTTTTACAAGTTCTGGATTGTCATAACTCGCCACAGCGAGCTATTACTCGCCATGGCGAGCAAAATGGCAGATCTGGAGGTTTGCTCGCAACCAACTGGCAGTGGCGAGTCATGTAACTCGCAATGGCGAGTAAGGGAACTCGCAGTGGCGAGTAAGTGGTACCTTCTGGTACTGCTTGCTCGTTCTGGCAGATTCGGTGTTTTCCGTTCCGGATCTTTTGTGCAGTCTTTTTATAAAAGTAAACCCCTCAAACCAAGGTCCTAAATGATGATCATTGTAAGCAAGATTTCTATAATAAAGAAGCAAGTATTAAGCATATTAGTAAGGCATGGCATACGAGAGAATCATGTCTTGAATCGGGTAGCAAGATATTAAATAAGCAAGGGAAAAACTAGAGCCTCGGCATAGTCGTCGAGAACTAGCTAGTTAGCAAGAATTTCTAGAATGATAATATGCGAAGTATGTTATCTTCGCACATGATTAAGTAAGATATAGCAAGCATGAGTAAGTTATGGATTGATTAGTTAATCTCTCCACCATGATCAAGTACAAGCATAAATAAGTAAGACTTTACCACTAATCGGATCGATCAAGGTTCCGAGGTAAACATGTATGTATGATTAGGTTTAACCTAAATGAATGATAAGTCCATGACATGAATAAGTAGGTGGCATGTCTCTTGCAATCCATGAAGGTATGGATTCAAGGGGTTCTCATCATGAGAACGATTCAAGCCGTAAGGGACCCGCATGTAACCGAAAACGCAAGACTAAGATTATAACCGCATGTCGGTGTTCGTGTCTCTTGTTATCCATGAAGGTATGGATACAAGAGGTTCTCGACTCAAGGGGAACGATTCAAGCCGTAAGGGACCCGCACGACACCGAGGGAGTCCGATGTACGTACATCGGTCATGATGGGATTGTTCTCGGGGTTGCTCCACCCGGGACTCTCCGTAAAATGAACCAAGATAATGATTGTTTGTTCAACGCTAACATAATAATGAATGAACTTATGTACGTCCATGCATGTTACGTTTATGATTAGATGCAAGAATGAATCCATGCACGATTATGTTTAAGAACAAGAGCACTAGATGCTATATGGCAAGTACAAGGCATGGAATAGAACAAGTAAAGAATGATGTACCGATGACGATTTTAGGTTTCCCCTAATCGTCCGGTTTAGATTAGTGTCATGATATGTTATGTTTAGGCCTCGATACGTAGAGTGTATCCTTGGCAATGCGGTCCTAGATTTCCCCTCGGCCGCCATGACACGTATAGGAAGTGAAGCCTATAACAAGTGAGATAAGCCTATGACGGGTCTAGCATGCACTACCGTCTAGGAAGCATGACCACACACGTATAATCAACCGTGAGGTTGTATTGTAGACACGTGGTGACTGTAGGTTTCCCCTGAGGTTACCTATAGCCTAGGTTTTAGGGGAACTCACTGAGACATTATGTCTCATCCAAATCCTTATTTGTTTCAGATATCAGGTTGGACGTCAAGGTAGTAGCCGGATGGATATTTCAGCAGGAGCTCGTTCGTACCTAAAGCATGAAGAATATGGATCTCAAGGATGTATTTATTTTAAAATAGTTAAGATATGATGTATTGATAATGTACGAACATGTTTTGTTGTATATAAAATTCATTCAAAGCTTTTATGTTGTATATTTTAATGTATTCAGTACTAAATTCAACGCACGTGCTAGACTTTCTAGATACGTCTAGTATGGGTGTTACACATGTGGTGCCAATATACATGTATCTAAAGATTTTGGATAAAAATATGGTGTCAATCTCATTTGTGTGATTTCTTTTATTCTGATGTTGAATATAATTCAATGTAAGCTTCATATGAAGTCCCAACATTACAATGATTTGTTTTTGTTAATTTTTAGGTGTCATTTGTGTTAATTTTATTATCTTACATTTTAAACTTTTGATGTCATTCACTTTGATGGAATTATTTTTTGGTGAAAGCAATATTTAAAATTCCTTCACTTTTGGTCTTTGGAGGATCTGAAAAAGGAAAAATGTAGATGTGTTATGATGAGTTGACAAAATACACATTTATTAGACATTTTAAATTTATGTGACATTTTTTTAATGATTCTAATATTAGGTAGAAAAATTACCCAATAATTTATAACTTCATCAACAAACTCTAAATTATCAAATACTTGTTATTTTCCCTTACCATTTCTCTCATGTTTAAATTTCGTTTTCATCTTCTTTCTTTTTCTATTTTACTTACGCTCTTCTCATGAAAGAAATGGGTAAAAACGCCCCTCTAGAGAGAATAAGTTAATGTGACATGTGTGAGTTAACCTTTTACATTTGATGCAAGAGTAAATATTGAGAAACATATAAATGAGATGTCCAATATCCCTAATGTCTTAAGATTTTGAATGAAGATGTGGTGTCAATCTCATTTGTGGGGTTTCTCTTGTCTATGATGTATTGATTACGGAGATATTCATTATCATTTCTCTCATGTTCAATTTTTTTTTTATCATCTTTCATTTCCCTAATTTAATTTCTCTTTTCTCATGAAAGAAATGAGCATAAACCTTCATCCATTAAATCATACTAAGTGGTGCTAATGTGTCATATGTGAGTTAAAGTTTCATATTGAATGCATCAATAGATGAGGAGAAACATATAAATGAGATGATCCATATATCTAATGTCTTAAGGATTTTGACGAAGATGCAGTGTTAATTAATGTGGTTGTTCTTAACCTAATGTGATTATACAACTTAGTTCATGTTAGCTCTTTTCTTGGATTCGATTTATGTCCCTAAATTTTTATCAGATTAGGTTTAGGTCTCCTAGTTTTTTTTTTCTCCATAAATTTTTATCTTAAGAAAACTTGTTTGAAAAGATCCTTAAAATATCAATTATTTTCTATTTTTAATTTAATAAATGTCTAGAATACTATTTAAAATGAAAGACATAAGATTTTATTGATCATCATAGGTTAAAAGTTATATATTTAATGTATTTAATTAAGAAAAAATATATCCTATTAAACAAAGGCTTTTTAATGGCAAATTTTAATAATTAGTTGTTATATTAATTTTTCTTTCTTTCTCAAAACAAAATTAATTTTTTCTTCTTCATTCGAGTTTGTACCAAGAACCTCTAACATTGTCTGAAAAACACAATCAGAGAAAACCAATAAATACATTCAATTAGACAATTGATATCAAAACAAATTGACCAGAAATAATTTGAATTAATTCAATTTTAGAAGCAATTAAAAGGTCCTTGCAATGACATATACTCATACTCTCACCCCATGTTCATATCTATTTTTCAGGTATAAGTAATTTTCAAAGTATCATCAGAGGCCGGATCACAGTAGAGTCTAGTTTAGGGTCTCATTATTCGTTGTATTTTTAAAGGTGTCTTTTATGTGTAAATATTTTGTAAATCTTTCTTCTAAATAAAGTTATTCAAAGTCATTTATATGAAGTTTTATGTTGAATTCTTAAATTAAAACTCCATTTGAGTTGAAAAAGTTTTAAATTTTTAATACTCAAATTGGAATGTTACACATACTCATTATGTTATATCATATACTCGTACTCAATGGTCCTTTCATTTTAGAAGCAATTCAATGGTTCTTGTAATGACATCAATGATACGTTTCATATTTGAGAAACCAAAAAAAATGAAAATGAAAGCCCAAGAAAAAAAAATGTCACGTCACCATGCTAGTTGAAAGATGAGCAGAAAAACATTTAAGATTTTGCATGTTAGAAAGTTATATTTGTTGTGTGTGTGTGTGTGTGTGTGTGTGTGTGTGTGTGTATTTGACTTACTTGTTAACAAATATGTGTATGTTTGAAACCAATGATGACTTAGTTACTCTAATTGGTAGAAAGTTAAGGTAAAGAGTACATGACTCCATTTGATTGGTTGAGAAATCAAACAACGATGATAATTTGATGGTTGCCTTTGAAACATGATTAATAAGTGATAAAAAATTCAATTAGTTTTTCATTGATAAAAAATGAAGCTATTTTTTATTTGTTTACAATGGTGAAATTTGCATATACCAATTTTTTTTAAAGAAAAACAATTAAAAAAAACTTTATATTTTGGTGCGTCTCACATGGATTCAATCCAAATGTGATTGTTACCATTTTTGGTAAAAAATAAAATTTCGCGGAGTAAACTTGATAATATTATACAAACAATAATCAACTCATAAATAGTTTTTTCTTAACAATTTTTTTTGGTAATGAAATGGGTATTTCTTTTAAGGAAAAGGATCCTTAATCCGCGGTAAAGGGTTAACGTCGTTTTATTTATTAACTTAGTGAAATTAAAAATGAAAGAAGATTTGCATAGGATCTTTAGTGCACTCTTGTTGAGATTAAAATACTAAGTAAAATGTACCAAAAAACAAATATTACTAAGCAAAAGGATTTGTCCAATGTAATTGTTCTTATTTGGATTTTTTTTATAAGTTTTATTTAAATAAAAAATTTCATTAAGCTTTTTTTTCCCGAGAGAATTAAGCTTTATTTTATAATCTTTATTTTAACGTTTATTTTTCATTCAAACTCATTCATGAATTTTCATTGTCATTTAATCCTTCATTTAATTTAATTATACATTTTATTTGATGTTATAAAATTTCTGTTTTAAGCAAGAGAAGCAAAACACGTTGTTTGATTAATTTTTTTCTAACGTTAATGGTTGATTCATATTTAGAAACAACAGAAATGGAACATGTGTATGGTACCATTGCAATTTTTTAAAGGTAATAAGATCGTATGAAATGAATAAGCAAGGGAAAATGATGTAAGATGATCAAATATATATAGGGAAAAAGGCTAGCAGATTATTGAACATTAAACATATGATTAAAAACGCAAATCATCCATTTATCATGTTGAAGGAATTGAACAAATTATTTTTTAGAGGAAAAAGGAATTGAAGGTAAATGATGATCACCATTAAGAAATTGAAGGTAAATGTTATGAATTATCTTTGACGATGCATATTATGTAATCAACTAAAATCAATGCATATAATTTTCATTCAAAACAAAATTCTTGCAGTGATAATGTATGATTAAATGGACACTTCTTAACCAAAATTCTTGCTTGTTCCATTTTTTAACAAAATATGGCCTAATAAGTTTGATTGGAAAATCTTTCTACTTTGATTTACTTTTCCAAAAATTAAAACAAATTTTTGGAAAATTATTTTATTAAATTTTTCCTAGGAAAATTAATACGTAAAAATGATTTTGTATTTACTTAGGATGTTATTTTCATAGATTAAAAAAATCATGAAGAAAATACAACGATTAAGTTATAATTGAGTAATAAAATAGAGTTGAAACTGTATAATAAAATCATAATAAGTTTTTTTCCAGTTCAATTTAAATCAATAATTATTCGCCTATTTTGATTTATTTTTGCTGTGCATGCCTTTTGTTTATTATAGAGATTCGAAGTAGATATTTTTTTTTATTTTGTTTAAGATTATTAATTGAATTGTTAGCATGTATAAAAATTATTGACAAAAAATTAGTATAAAATTTTCACCATAAAAAAGGACAATTGCTTTGGCACGTGAAAATCTTCTCATTCTTGATTTGATTATGAATATTCATAAAAATTACTAAATTAATATGAGTAAGTAATAATAACTTTGAATGTTCATAAAAATTATTAAATTAATATGAGTAAGTAATATTTACAAAAAAGAAGTAACGTGTTTATTGTAGGAAATTTACAAATGAAGAATTAAGAGCAATTAAATCTTGTAAGCAAATTAAAATGTCATGTGTACTATTTTTTTATCTTTATAATAATATAGATTCGTAATTTCGTATATAGTGAATGAGTTATCTTGTATATACCAACAATTTTTTTATTGATATATCAAATCACTTTGTTTTATTGGTGCATCTAATCAAATTGCTTTGTTTTAAAATATAATTAAAAAATATGAAAATATAAACAAAGACAATAAAAACCAACCAACAACATTCCTTCAAAAAAAAAACCAACAACATTAACGTAGCAAAATTATAATTTGAAACGACCAAATTATTTTTTTAAGGAGAAACAACTAAATTATTCCTTCAAAAAAAAACTAAATTATATATGTCAGCCAAAAACAAAATTATCAACAAACAATTTGATGATAATGCCAGTAAATACTAAAAAGAACATTAGTACGTGTTTATATCCATGTTTCATAGAAAGAGAAAAAAAATCTCCATGTTACATAGATCCTTATCAATCCTTCTCAATATTAATATTCTTCAAAAATTCTTGGACGAAATTGTACTGCTACTACGTGTTGATCCTGATATCAAATGATCGCTTGAAAGGTGTAAGTTCAAAATTTAGATGTCTAATTTCTAGGTCTAGCCTCCACGTTACATATTAGATCCATAATCCCTGAATTTTGATAAAGAAGTCTAGAATTTATAAGTGAATTAAAAAAAATGATAGATAATACTATCAAATAAAAACAATACAATGAGAGAAAACTAACAGAAAATAGTATAAATGAAAACACCATTTTACCCGAACCACGATCAAATACAACTTTCGTTACGATGTTTGGAAAGAATTCTGAATTCTTTGAATGAATATGAAATGGTGAAAGTTGAACTAATATTTATAGAGAAAAATTGAGCAATACAATTGTTGATGTAGATCTTAAATTAAAACTTTTTTCACACGCAATTATAAGACATTTATTGACATTAAAGAGTGATTGTTTGATCAGTGGATATACACATACAGAATGAAATGGTTGTAGGTTCAATAGAGAGCATATTCTTATAGGATGCCACTTTTGTATTGGTATTCATATTGGTATCAATTGTAATAAAAGGCAAGGTCAAACATGTGTTAATATGTAACAATAATTTATCAATAGCCAATAATCAAGCTACAATTAGATGATGAGGTGCACATGTGTATTAGTGATGCTTAGGTGTGTAATACATTAAATGAAGTTTAACATAGAAGAGTGTCAAGTGTACTTTTCAAAAAAATTAAGGCAAATATATATAATAGAGATGTGGTTTTTTAACAAGACCATAATCATTTATAATTACTGAATTCTTTTCTAACGTGTCTCTATTAATCTTAAGTTACTATAAATATAGCTTCCAATCTAAACGTTTGTCATAGAAATAGAATAGTGATCTATCTTCTACCAGTTTTATATTTCTTCAACCTGTTTTTTGTGTGATAGTCAATAATTGATTTTTTGGTTTTGCTTATTTTTTCTATTTTTCGTGTATGGTTGATTTGTGGTAACTATAAACTAGCATATTATTCTACTATAGGTTTGTTTAACTATTGTTGGTTTATCAATTAAACCATGTGTACTTAGTTGTATCTCTCTCTTTGTTGTCTTCACTTTTGTGTTTAGATGCTATCTTATTCGGTTTTAAAAAAAAAAATTTGCTAACTACTTTGTTATTTGTTCACTTTGTTTTCATGATAGCCAATATACCATATAACTTAGCAGTTAGCAATTCCATCTCACGTGATCTTAGGGCCTTTTCCTCAACACACTTCATAATAGATCACAACAAGACATAATTGAATAATTCAAGGATGTAAACATTAACTCACAATTCTCATGATATAGCTATATATTCTATGAAGCCAAACGCAAACACAACACAGACACCAATATGGATAATAATCTGAGAAAATGATGTAATTCAGTGTCACCATAAGTGTCATAGGCTATATGGCTATATTTTTTTTTTAATTTTGTGGAGAAAAAATAAAAAAAAATAATAAATAAATAACTATACGTATTCTAAAGCGTCAATGACATCAAAATATAAAGTCATGACTTTTGGAGTGAATGACTAATGACAAATCTTATATGCAGAAGAATAAGATCATATATAGTCTTGAATACGGTAAGATTATATTGAAGGACTTCATGTTGGCAAGATTTTTTTTTAAGGATGTTGTATTTGTGAGATAGGAGTTTTTTTTCTGTGGTGGCCGAGGTTTGAACCCCGGACTTTGCATATATTATGCATTATCCTTATCAACTGAGTTAAGCTCACGAGGATAGATAGGAGTTTGAAACATTGCAAGTTACACTCATAGTCGAAATAAAATGCTAATTATCACTTTATGCTGAAAGATTTAAATTTCAAAGAAAAAATGAAAGCAAAACTCCAGTTAAAAAAAAATAAAGAAACTTCATTTCACTTCTGACAAGTACGTTCATTTAGTGTTAGATAGATTTCTAGATTCACATGTTCTTTCTTCGTGTGTAATCAAAATTTTCTAAAGGACGATGATTTCAAAAATAACGGTTATTTCAAGAATAAATGTAATCAAGTAAAAGAGGTAAGGAGATCTTTTCCATTAATCCCCCCTTCAAGAAATTTTTTTCCATTAATTTCAGTTATTTTCCTTGACTAAATTGTTTTTATTGTCATGTTGAATTTCATTTGACAATAATATTGCATTTTGAATTATCTCCCTTTTACATTTCTTATTTGTCAGTAATTAATCAAATGAACTGTATTCATCAATAAGACCAAATACACCCACAACAATATACAAGAGTATAAATTCCCTCAAAAAAAAAATATACAAGAGTATAAATATGGAAAAAAAATCATATAACAACAACAACAACAACATTTTGAAGGAGAACTAAATGAGACCCAGTGATTTTTTACTGATTTTCTATAAAATTTGACTTGAAAAAAAGAGCAAGGCATGTTTTTTCATAGCACGTATATGCCTTTTAAGGTAATTTTTATATATTTATGACTAATTTAATAAAGAAAAAGGTATACTGGATAATTCTTTAATGATCATTGCATGATAATGACTATTGAGGTATAACATTTGATGTTTTTATTGAATAAAACAAACACCATAAAAAATTCATGAGAAGAGCAAAAGGAAGTTAGAAAAAAGAAAAGGATTTAAAAATAATTTGAACATGAGAAAAATGATAAGGAAAAATATAAGGTGTATGGTTTGATTGTGAGAGTATCAGGAATAAAGTGATTTCTTGGAAATCTAATGAGTTTGTTAAAAGAGTTGACGATTTTTGGATAATTATATTACCAAGAAATTAGACTTAATTAAAAAAACTCCACCAAAGAGCAAATGTGAAGGAATTTTTAATAATAAAGGTTTAATAAAAAAAATAGTATGAAACCAAATGACATCTCAAAACTAAATTTTAGGATAAAAATGACATCCAAACACAAACAAAATAATTCATCATAATGTTGGAACTTCGGGGGAATCTACACTAGGATGAATCATCATATTTGACTAAGAGTAACCATATATGTGAGATTGATATCACATCTTCGCTTCAAATGTCTAATAAGCATCTATTTTGTTAACATAATACATTTACATTTTTCTATTGTCAGATCCCACCAAAGAACAAAAGTGAAGGAATTTTAAATAACAAGGGTTCAAGAAAAAAAATGCACCAAAGTTAATGACATACGTACAAGAACTAAAATTTAAGATAAAAGAATTTAGCATATGACATCCAAAAATGAACAAAAGAGTTCACCACAATGTTGGGACTTTTAGTGGAGTCTATACTAAGTTTGATAATCGCATTAGACTAAGAGCAACCACACAAGTGATATTGACACCACATTTGTATTCAAATCTTTAAGATATATATTAGGTATAAGGATCGTCTCACTTATACGCTTCTTATCGTCTACTCATGCATCTAATGTGAAACTTTAACTCACATATGACATATGACATATTAACATATCTCTCCTTAAATGTGAGACTCTCTGCATCTGTGATCTGGTAACGTAACCAAATAAGATAAGATAAAGGCATAACAAAAGCTTAAGATATATAAATTAAATAAATGACATGTAAAAATTAACAAAGAATTTATCGCAATGTACAATACAAGTGAGATTGACGCCACGCCCTCACACAAAATCATAAGACATTAGGTAAATGAGGCGTCTCACTTATATGTTGTTCAAACTCTTTAATAAGGTCAAACAGAGGCACAACATCTGTAAAAAAGGTGGGTTAGTACGTAGTGGTTTCATGAAGGAAGATTTATGTACCTTTCTTTCATGAGAAGAGAGACAAAAATTATAAATAAAAAAAAAATACGGAGGTTTATGTACCTATATTTGTCATAATATTCTACCCATTTCTGGAAAATTTTATTAAAAAATATAAAGGTTAGACATGAGTTGACTGAAAAGTAGGGACTAATTTTATGGATGAAAAAAATTTGGAGGGACTAAAAACCTAAAGAATCTTTTAGGGGAACTAAAATCAAATGTTTGTATATTTAGGGGGACCATTTACTTATTTGACCAAAAAAATTAAGCAAATGGAATCCAAAAACTAACAAACCTACAATCATAAAGTTCCGAGTTCTGAGGGAGTCTACAATTGGTTGGATCATTGTATATAGCTAAGAGAAACCCCGCAAATGAGACTAACACCACATCTTCCTCTAAAAACTTAACTTATATGTTGCTCAATATCTACTATTGCAAATAATATAGAACTTTAAATACATGACACATTAACACCTCTCCCTTAAATGTGAGACTCTCTATGTCTATGATCTGGTTGAATAGCTGAATAAGGTGTCGTAGGTACAAATGGTAAAAAAATGTGGGTTGGTGGCGATTTCATAGAAGGGTGTTTTTGCTCCTTTCTTTTATGAGAAAAGAGAAAGTAAATTAGAAAAGGATATAAGATGAAAAAGGAATTTAAATATATAAAAGAAATGATAAGGGAAAATAACGAGTTATTGGTAATTTTATGGGTTTGTTGAAAGAGTTGGATATTGTTAAGTAACTATGATACCAAAATATTAATCTCATTAAACAAATTCAACATCAATTTAAAATGTCAAATAAGCATGTATTGTGTTGACTCAACATAACACATATTTGGTCAAATTTCAGATTGACACCACATTTTCATTTAAATTCTTTAGGTTTATGTATATGATCATCTTACTTATAAGTTATTCAACATCTATTGTTCCATCCATTGTAGAAATTTAACTCAAATTTGATACATTAACATCTCTCCCTCAAGTGTGCGAGTCTCCGTGTCTGTGATTATGTGACATAGTCAAATAAGGTCAAACGAAGGTACAACATGGTCAAAGTAGCGATTTGATT
The DNA here is from genome assembly GCF_051527215.1 of Medicago sativa. Classification (NCBI taxonomy): domain Eukaryota; kingdom Viridiplantae; phylum Streptophyta; class Magnoliopsida; order Fabales; family Fabaceae; genus Medicago; species Medicago sativa. Next base: position 84,278,243 of record NC_140754.1, read on the forward strand.
CTAATTTAATATAGGGGGTTTATGTTCTTTTCTTTCATGAGAAAATAAAATGAAAACTAGAAAAAATAAAGAAGATGAAAAAGAAACTTGAGATCGAGAAATATATATGTCTAATAAAAAGGAAACTTTAAATTGAGAGATTGAGTGAGTTGCCGGTAATTTTATGAGTTTATTGAAGGAGTTGGATATTTTTTTATGATTAATTTAGAAAAAGTTAGACAAATAAAATTGGATTTTTAATTGTGTCTAATGTTTGGATTTTCATGGGAGACTACGTTGGGTTGTTCAACATCTACTCTTTCTTACACTGTAATTTTAACTCACTTGACACATTAACATCTCTTCATTAAGTGTCAGAGTCTTCGTATTCGTGATTCATCACCAAGAACCACTCCTTCTCTCCCACAATATTAAGCCGGGACATCATACAGTTGTTGGGCCTTATGAGGAGCCAACACTGGGGTGGATTGACACATTTGAGAAAGACCAACCACACAAGTGAGAGAAATATCACATTTTATTTGAAATTCTAAGACTTAAGTATGTATTTTGTCACTTATTTGTTGTTCATTGTGCACTCTTTTTATCCAATGTTAAGTTTTAAATGACATTTGATACATCACAATATCATCTCCCTTAAGTATGACGAAATTATAGCCCGTGTTTGGCACTGGTGTCCATACTAGTGTTTACTTAAAAAATACTACTAAAATGTGTCTTAAGGACATTTATTAATGAATTATATATACTCCCTCCGGTCCTATTTACAAGAAACAATTTACTTTTTAGACACATTAAATAATTTATGTATTTGGTTTAGATTCTTGACTAGATACATACATTATTCAATGTATCTAAAAAGTCAACTTTATCTTGTAAATAAGACTGGAGGGAGTAGTAATTATGTTTTGGATTGTGTATAATTAATGTTCAAAAAATTTGAAATATTCATTTTCCAATACAAAATTATTTTTTTATGTTAATTAGTATCTAAGAACATTTATTAAGAAATCACTTACCGTTCGGGGCGTATCCGTTATTGTTTTAGGTGTAGCTAAATTTTACTCACATTAAAAGTCGTAGATAATGATGTCGGACTCAAGCATAAAACACAACGTAAGATGCAGGACAAGGATTAGTGTCATTAAAAAAGCATGACAATGTTTAACAAAAAGCAAGTTTTTTAAGAGGAAAACAAATCCTTACTTTGTATCAATATTTTTTTTTAGAAAACTCTTGTGTTTTTATGTTTGATACTTGCCACATATACGTTCTACTCTTAAGTATAATTATCGAAGGAGTGAATGAACGAAATAACAGCATTGTTATATTAATGCATTGGGTGTAGGCTTTTGGTGAAAGTGTTGGTCTAGTTGAATAGTATAGTATTAGCATTTCGTGATTTCTTTTTGTTAAGAAAGCATTGTTCTGGTATTGTTATGTTTGATGTTTATTTGTATATTCATTTGTAAAATTAGTTGTTTTTTATTTATTTATTTTTGAAAGAAAAATGAATAGAGACCGAATTAGGAGCTGGTTTGGTTTTATAATCCGACATATTTGGTCTCTGATCTAAACCCAGTCACTAAATCAGTTGCTACATCGGTCTCTAACTAATTTAGTGACCGAAAATTTGGTATCTGATAGAGTACTATTTTTTTAGGGATAACATAAAATTTGAAAAACAATATGGTGTGACTATAGCCGCACTAAGCTTAACACTAGATCCAACCCATATGGTACTTAATTTTTTAAAAATATGTAGCAAATGTTCTAAAACTCTAAAACATATTTATATTATGTGATGTTTCACCGTGTGAGTTTGTCCAAGGAAAATTTTAAACACCTATTAAAGAAACAAATATTACCGTCTCAGGTTCTAAGTCAATATCACCACACCAACTTAAGTTGGTTAGAAAACATAGTAACAATGTATCAAAATTTGTATAATCAATTATTTAAAAGTCTACAAATATCATTTTCTAATACAAAACTTTTATTTTTAGATTCAACGTTCAACATGACCCTTTGTCTATGGGGCATGTCCCAACTCATAGCCATTTTAATTCTACTCTTGTTATTTTTGCATTTTAATGAAGCTTATTTACCGTCAATAAAATTATGCCATGATTGAAAGACATCCAGTGGTTGAGCTCAGGTAGGCTACGACCCACTCCACCGTAATTAATAGCCTTGTATGCATTTTTCTTTGTTTTTGGAGTTTAAGTTGGAGATTTTTTCTGCGTCGCATCAATAGATCTCGTAATTAATAGCTTTGTATACATTTTTCTTTGTTTTTATAGTTTAAGACAAGTTGGAGATTTTAATTTCTCAATATTTAATATGTAGACTATCGATCACCCCAAAAATTATAGGGTTAATTATGTTTCTAGTCCCTATAAAATAGTGACCTTGTAAGTTTAGTCCTTACTTAATTTTAATAGCATTTTTAGTCCCTAATTTTGTTTTTTTGCCCTGAGTATTAGTCCCTACTCAATTCAAATTTGTTTAATTTATGCTTAAACTCTTCAATTTTTGAACAATTTTTTGCAGACATGTTTAGAACATTACTAAAAGTTCCTCCGCAAAAAATTATCGCAAAATTTGATTTCTACATCCAGATTTTATTACTTTTTATCTTTAACTTTTGTCGTTTTAAAAAATTCATATTTAATTCATTTCATGTCTGAAAATTTTAAATTTTAGTAAACGAACCTTTCATAGTGTTCTAATCTTGTCTCAAAAAAATCGTTCAAAAATTTAAGAGTTTAAGGATAATTAATCAAACTTTGTTTTAGCAGGGACTAAAATTATAAGTAAATTTTTTTTATAGGGACTAAAAATGCTATTAAAATTAAGTTAGGACTAAACTTACAAGGTCGCTATTTTATAGGGACTAGAAACATAATTAACCCAAAATTATAAATGATTATCTATCATATAGTTAGTTGCAAACACTTCAATAATGTGGAACGAATAAAACCGGTGTATACATTATCGTAAGTATCATAAGAAGGAACTCAATTTTAAAAATATATAATTCTTTATAAAACAACAAGAAATCGAGAAATGTATTTTTTTATTTAAGAATTCACAGTTTTTTTTTTAAAATATTCACAATTCTTTTGTTGTTATCATATTATCGTTACGAAATTTTCATCGTCCTTTAATGGTCATTTTTTTAAGCAAAGCAAATTTAAATAAATTAAAATGAAGTACAAACAAGCTGAGAGGACATAGACCTAATCCAACAACCACATAACCACAAACCACTGAAATCAATTTACATAACACAAATCCTAAATTGAATATTTCTTTCTACATTTGAATCTCAAAATCCACAGGCCCTTTTTTAAGTGATTTTTCGTAATGAGTAAAAGAAAAGGAAAATAATGGAAAAACATAAGAGATTCTGTTTTAACAAAAAAATTGTCAAAAAGAAAAAAACACACAAATTTATATCCATACATGAATGTTGTGTCAAAACACAACATGTGTGTGTTGTTGATACATGGAACACACATCCGCAAAATTCCTAAAAAACAAGTTTTTGACAAAACATGTTGTGTATCAATAGATACAATCTTTTTTGTTATCGAAACATGAATGCTGTGTATATAACGAAGCATGGAAGGAATGTATCGTAAAAATGCTTGTTTTGTTCTCAAAATAATGCATAGTCATGTATATGCAAAATAAATGGTCTTATATGTCACATAAAATTGTAGAAAGCAACATATAAGTGCATACAATTAATGATGGAAGAGTTAACGCGGTTTAACAAATATATAGAAAGAAATTAGCCACCAAAGATTCTCGATATTTGGCAATCTTTATTCTGTTTATACATAGTTTTGGTTTTTCTTTTCATTATTTCATTTTTACCTTTCATTTAAACTATTTTATCGCTTTTATAGTACATTATAAATTATTCTTTCAAAAAATAATATTTAAATTATTAATTAAAAAATAGTTAAATCACATTGAAAATAAGATGCATGTTGTTGACGCGTTTCTGTGTTCATCCATTTGGGGAGCTCAGGTGGATTATTGACTGTGTGGGATAGTTCAGAGGTGGAAGTGTGGTCGACATTCAGTATGGAACATGTTGTTATTATTCATGGATAGGATTATCAGAAGCAACCAAGAGTTCTATATTTAGCTAATGTCTACGCTCCCTGTGATAATGTGAATAAACAGTTGTTATGGGAGAGGCTTTCTGTGTGGTTTGGGAATCATTTTGGAGCAAGTTTTTGTGTTTGTGGGGATTTTAATGCCACTCGGTTTGAAGGGGAAAGATTAAGTTCCAGTTTGACAATTAAATTCTTTGATGATGAACCTTTCAATTGATTTATCGAGGATAATGCTTTGATTGATCTTTCGTTGTGTGGTGGATGTTATACTTGGTATCGAGGGGATGGTCAGACTATGAGTCGCCTTGATAGATTTCTTTTGTCTGAATAATGGGGTTTGATTTGGCCGACTTGTATCCAAATGGCCCGGTCAAGAGGGTTGTCAGTTCATTATCTTTTGATGTTGTCTATTGATGAGGAGAATTGGGGTCTAAGACCGTTCTATATGCTAAAATGTTGGGCTGGTCTTCCAGGTTACAAACAGTTTGTGAGTAAGGATTGGCAATCCATTCAGGTGGAGGGTTGGGTAAGTTATGTCCTAAATTCCACATTGAGGAGTGGGTCTTCAGTCATAGGCCCTTATCAAATGCTTTCTTCTGCGTTGTAGTTTGATAGGTCCAAATTTTTTGACACTGTTTCGCATAAAGTGGCACCCTTGAAGGTTTATTTGCTCATGTGGCGGTTGTTACTAAAATGATTGCCAACGAAAAATCTCGTCCTCGCTTCATTTGGTTTTGTGAGAGTTAACTTAAAATCAGGTTCTGGAAAAATAGTGCCACGATTCAGAAGCAACGTGCCACGATTGTTGAATAAGTTCCTGAAGCAAGTCACTGGAAAAATCGTGCCACGGTGGAATCGTAACGTGGCACGATGGGACGCTGAAGACGGAAAAGGAAACATATTTTTAGTGTAGATTTGTTCCAAATTTTAAGGGTTGCTTTCCACTATAAATATAAGCCTTGTATCAGATGTGAGAGTGTGCAGAAAACAAAACATTGTGTAGAAAACAGGGTTTAGAAGCCAACATAAAACTAGGGTTTATAGAGAATTTATCTTGGCAACGAACACTAGGGTTGGGATTGTTTTGATTCACCTTGAACAAAACACAGTTAGGATTGAGTCTCTTGGTCACGGGAAGAGATTGGGACTTTGGGTAGAATTAGGTTTGAAGACTAGTTCTTGTAACCTTCTGATATCTCTTTGTAAAGAAACTCATATCATTATAGTGGAACGGAGAGCTGCTCTCTCCCCCAGAGTAGGTCATCATTAGACCGAACTGGGTAAACAGATTCTTGTGTTCTCCTTCTTCCTTTATCTCTTGCTTTTTATTTTTGTTTGAATTATTTTTTTGTCACCCGCTTGATTTGATTACTTGGTATTAATTTGCTCCAGCATCAAGTTTATTATTGGTGTGTTTTTCACAACGAAGTCACAACAGGTTTGATGGCACCTATTTGGATTCTTTTAAAGGAAAATAACTATCCGTATTTTTAGACAAAAAGAATAGTCATTACCACAACTAGAACGCCGACCCGTGCGTCGCACGGGTCTTTTAAAATTACAAACTGTAGTATATTTTGAACAATCGGTATTTAGTTTTTTTTAATGAGAATAGATTTCTTTTAATGATGAAGGAATATAATATGTTATTGACATATGAAACTATATCATATTTTTTGTATTAACCATCTGGTTCGAAGAAAAAAGGAGATATGGTAATCTGGAGTTCGGTCGAAAAGTAAGAAAAGTTTGACCAAAAATTGTCCTCCTAAAATCAAATTCAAGTTCTCTTGAACAATTCATTATTTATGGAATTTAGGACTGAGCAAGTCAACCGAACCCGCCCAAGACCCGAACTATCCGAGCCAACCGTGGGTATCACGGGGCGGGTTAACACGGATGTCGGTTTAAAAATGAGGAAAATTTGGGTTTATGTGGTTTCATACGGTCGGAATCGGTTTTACCAAAATCCAAACCGTGCTACCCGCACCCGACCGTTAGTTTACTAAATCTACAACAAAAGTACACATACAAGCCCAGTCCAGATAAAAATAAAGTAACCCAAGCCCAATGATTATGTGAATCCAATTAGCCAAAACCCTAATAATCCATAACATTACTGCTTCTCTCTATCAGAGCTTCTTCTTTATCTGTGGTTGACTGCTGCGCCTCTCTCCACTCTCCCTTTCTCAAAATCAAAACTTCTTCTTTCTCTGCAACGTTCTCATGTCTCCCTCTCTCAAAAACGGAAACCCCAGATCACATTGTCTTGCTCGATTAAACTGTCAGTTGCTCTCCATTCTCCATCTCATAAGCAGATGTTCCATTAAACTGTACTGCTCATACTTTCTTGCTCGCCAATCTCCTCTTCTTCATCTATATTTGACTGTATTTTTTTTTCTTTTGAAACCCATAACCGATTAAACCCACCCGTGCAAACCGACGAACCGACAAAGCCGAAACCGCTAAAACCGATCCCAAGAACGGTCGAAGTTGGTTCTTTATTTGGTGCCATCGGTTTCATCTAGTGCGACGTTTTCGGGCCCGAACCCGTCCGATGCTCTACCCTAATGGAATTCATTAACCATTCAAACCCAATTGTTTGATTTATGAAACATTATCATATGACATTTACGATTGCAATGAGAATAGAAAATATAGAGGTGGAAGACAATACATTAGAAGAATCGTCTTTAAGAAAAAAAGATTGATGGAGAGCATCAAGATCCGGTCACTATGCTCGTTTACCAGGAACTTCATTGGAGTATCAAATATCCAATAAGTTTTGTTCTTGCCAACCATGTCCTTGATAATAATGCCAAATTGACTGATGCCAAAAATAAAAACATAGGTATCCCATTAAAATCATGTAGTGTTTGCCAACCATTAGTTAAAAAAATATGACAGCATGGTTAGCCAAGCATTTAGCCAACATGACAACACCCTTAAAAAAAATCAAAAATATCAACAAATATGAAAAACATCGTATAGCATACTATTAAGAATTTAAATGATGTAAGTCACCAAAACAATTTACCAATGACATATAATAATAGCAAAAAGATTCAAGTCACCAAACATTTAATTAGCACACTTTATTTCATATGGTACAAAAATTTAAAAAAAGTAACCTAGAATTGCATACTTTGTTATATACTTGGTTCTATATATGTACAACAACAGAAACTAATAACAACAATGACATTCGAAACTTAATAGAACCAATTTTAAATAAAAAGGATTCAAGAACAAACACTTCAAGATGATCATCTCATCACTTAAACAATATAAATTCATGTTTATTTATGATGCAAACAACCACACTCTGATAAAACTCATACACAACACAAAAATTACAACATTTGAAGAATTATTGTATAAGGCAATTGGACATGATGAGTTTATACTTACTTCTTCAGTATTGTACTCAACGTAATACAATACTTGATCCACAACTTGTTAACCAACTTTTCTAACTCAATGACTGGAAGAATCCTTATGTGATTACACGAAAGAACCTCAACCACCATCAAAATCCTCCCTACCTGCTCCAGCAAATCTGCAATCCCTTGCGGTCGTATCAGATTCAATTATATAACTGATATAGCAAAACCAGACAAAAATCTGAAACCAATTTAAGATTATTTAAGAAAATAATGTGAAAATAAGACTAAAACTGAAACCAATTTAAGATTATTTGTGAGGAATTGTCACCTTCCGCCACCGACTTCGCTCCATCTGATCACACATTCAAGAATTCTGGTAAACTATCACTCCTCATTCGATTCCGCTCCATCTGATTACATATTCTGGTAAACTATCACTCCCCATTCGCTTCCGCTCCATCTAATTACATATTCTGGTAAACTATCTTTATTTATTTTGTAAATATCACAGAAACAAATTTCTAAACTCACAGTTCTTAACCAATAATCAATTGCACCATTCTTGATGGCACCAAACATTCATCATCAATTCCCAACCATTCCGAAAATCAAAACTCAAAAACACAACAATAAACAAATGTCGTGAAATTTACTAAGAGAGGAGAAGAACTCCCCAAGATCGATACCAGAAACGCAACCGTTCGTTCATGACAAAGATACTGATAGTGAAACAGAACCGAACAGAACACCAAAGGTGAGACAGAAGGCGAAATCGAAACTCTACTGGAGGTGTGGAAGGGAGCAACCGCAGGTGCCGGCGGCGGTCAAATCCTTGTGGGGTACTGTTCATCGAAATCACCTAATCAGAGATGTCATAATCAAAACGTGAGATTAATTCAAATGAAACGTAACCAAACCAATATTTTTTTTAAAAAATAAAAAGAAAACAATTACAATGATTACTAAAAAAGACTTTGATAGATCGATAACCAGGAGAAAGGGAATTAGGTCATCAAATCCAACAGATGAGTATTCTGAAGAATAACAATCTAGATCATGATAATCACCGTCCGATGAATTTTCTAAAATCCCTCTGATTTCTCTTCTCGGTTGAACAATCACCTTACACAAATCTCTTCGCTTCATCAGATTCAACATTTAAAAAAATCCGACCAACCATCACTCGATCTCCTTCGCTTCAGCTTCGTCCCGTTGTGTTGCCGTATCAAATTTGCGATGCATACCGATGAGAGGGAGAGAGAGAGAGAGAGAGAGAGAGAGAGAGAGAGAGAGAGAGAGAGAGAGAGGGGGGCGTTAACAATTGATAAGAGAAGAGATTGTGGGAGCTGTTAAGAATGAGAGAAAATATGGTCATGGGAAAGAGAGAAAATTTGAATATGCATGGAGAACACAAATGCCACGTTGGGAATAATTAGGGGGAAAAATTAGGGTTAATGATAGCTTAGGGGATAAGCTTTAGTAAGTAAGATAACCAAGTTTACATGGAAATTAGGGTAGAAAATATTTGCTTCATAAAAAAAAGGCAAGAGGATAGGAATTTGTTATGCAAACATAGACAAGGATCATAGATTTGAAGACTGAAAGACCATAAGAAAATAAAATCATGAATTTTAAGCTTAAAAATTCATATGTAAATGGATCAAAAGGACAAAATTGAAATGAAAAAAAGGTAAAAGACTAAACTGTTACCTAAAATAAAGTTAAGGGACTAAAAGTGTAATTTTGCCTATTTTCTATTTGGTGATTAAAAGTAAAAAAACAATAAAAAATCCAAACTTAACTTTCAATATTCATCATTAATGGATTAATGACACACTGTATTACTCTTGTTACGTACCTAATGAGTGTGTTGATTCATAGCTTGCGGTGTTTTTGGTTTGAGAATTGACGTATGTATATCTACTTTTTGACAACTTTTGAAACAAATATTTCTCTTATACTCACATGTGGTTTTATTCTCTATCTTCTTCTTTCTCTCTCAATTGTTTTTGTCCAATAAAAAGAGGAGAAAAATAGATGTCACAAGAGTTGTACAAAATTGGTTGTACAAATATCACTTCTCTTTTGATTTTTATGTGTAATTTGTTTTGTAAACTCGCTTAAGTCCTAACCTAATACGCCTTATGCCGATGTGGACATTGATTAATATAATTCATTTTGTCTTCTTAAAAACAATTATATGCTCAAAGATAAGATACGAGTATGTATTCTCATCTATATAAATGAGTCACAGATAATTGATGATATTAATTTGATGTAGAAGTTAAATATTCCAAAACAAAAAAAAAAACAAAAAAAAAACATGGTTGCAATCAAGCCCATATTGATCAAATGTCATTATTGAGTTGATATCTCAACTATTCATCCGAGGGCCTTAGCCATATAATCAAGTGATCTAACTTACCCAATAGAAGTTCATTCAACATGTAAGGGAATGGTCAAGGGATTTGGTCAAATTTGAATGTAATATCAATATATGCAAATTAATTAGCTATAAGATCCATTGTATAGAGCTTGCAGGACAAAGAGATAATGATGGTACTCTTGCAAGTTCTTTGCAATTTCTTGCATAAAATGATAATCATCAAATATAATTATATATTCAAGTTCTTAATGAATGAGATTGGAACATGGCATGGATGTTATAGCATACATCAAACACCAAATAAAATAATCAACTATTGACATCCAAACCGACAATATCATGTTCAACTAGATGATTTGTTGGATGAAAAAAAATCACTTTTATATATATTCTATACCCTTATATCTGTCTCATTTAAAATAGTGATGGGGATGTTTGAGGCCATCCCATCCAATCCATTAGAATAACATGAGTAACTCTAAACTTTTTCCTACCATTCCATTTGTTTGTTTTTATCTGTCCCATTAAGTTATACGTTGGAGATGTTTCCCCATTTTTTAGGTGCTTGCCGGAACAATCCGTTACACCTTTTTCCATTAAATTGAAGTGGTTAATTTACCATCACTAAAGATGCTCCTAATCTCGTTGGTTATGGAGAAGTGTCTTCTGTACGAATGCCCTTCTGTATGAATAATTAGTAATAATGAGTAATTTATGCATGATACGTTCATGACAAAATAGGTTAGATATGAATAAGTTGAATTTTGATAGTGACGCATTACAACATCTATATGTAATGTAGAGGAAGTTTGAATTTAGATTATAAATACGTAAGATATACAGAAAAGAAACCCATCAAACTCTCACACCATAGGATGCATGTATGTGATTTTCTAAGTTTAATTATTAGTTCTTGAATACTAGAGAATTTTAAACAAGTCCTTTGTTAGAAAAACGGTTGTTGGGGAAAATACTAAAACATTTAAACAATGAAGATTGTATTTAGAACTCATATGTGTTTTAGATTTGATTCACACCATGCTGTTATGATTCAATATGACATGTGAGGAAGTACACTTGGCATAATATTATTGGTTGAGGCAAGTTGACATGTGGTGGTTCTAAAATTAACAAACCTTAAATTGTGCATAAATAGAGAGATGATGGTCACTAAGGGGCATGCAGGAAAATGATGAAGTCTCCCCTCTCTTTTTTTTGTACTCTCTAGAGTAATGACTTAGGTCTTAGGACTAAGTTTTCTTCTATCTTTCTCTTTCTCTTCTATCTAGAAGAGTGGTTTGCAAGACAATAGTTGGATCAACACCATACCCAAAAAAACACACCAAATGCCAAGGGTGCACCCAAACATATAGCTAACGAGACACATAAACGACAAAAAGAAAAAACAAAAGCATCTAGAACTAAAAAACCTCATGGGGCAATACCATAACACGAACATCAAAACACAACACCACAACACGAAAACCAAAACACAACGCCACAACACGAACTCCTCAAAACCCTAGTTTGTTGGAACAAAATGTGTTTAACATTTCCACTTTAAATTTTGATGATAACAAGGCATTAAAAGTTCAATTGGATATGCTAATATTTGTTCAAGTGTGCAGGATCATAGACTAAATTTTTATAAGTCTTTGATCAAAGTATTAGTTCTGGAAGAACAATTGAGAGCAAAAGATTTTTCAAACGAAGTCATGTTGCAAGTCAGAGTCTGAAGACCATCAGTAGCTGACAGTCAAAGTCTGAAATCACCCACAGTCTGAAGTTCATCAGAGTCTGAAGTGAAGAACCTGAAGTCGATTATTTTGGTTATTTGAAGACACAAGTTTGCAAAAGGATTAAAAGCCTGGAGCAACGACTATATCAGAGGAATTAGAAGGCATTGAATGTTTATCCACTGAAGGAGCACATAGAAAGGACAAATAGTACAATTGTACAACCACTACTCCACTACTCCACTCTTGTATGCGCATAGAACTGCTACAATTGTGTCCCTGCTGGTTAATTCTCCAAACAAGGAATGGATTTCAAATTATTTTCTCCTAGGACATTAACCAAATTAATCAACAAATCATTGGTGATTGATCAAGCGTCTACAACGACTATTTGATGCGCTGACAACTCTCAAAGTCTTTTTCATATCTCTATATAAAAGAATGAAGACTTGAAGTTCAGTAGAGACTCTACAACAATATAACTGTGCCAAAACTCGGCTGAAATTGTTGTGCATCATTTACTTAAAATTTCTTAACAACTTTCATATCTTAAAAATTCTAAAGTCTTAAGAGTCCAATTTGATTTGTATTGTGAACACCACTAATTGTGTATCAAGTGTTCAACCCAAACTTATTTCTTTGTAATTTGTTTGTTTAGAAGTCTCTTGTTTTTGTGCTTGAGCATAGGAAATCTCTTGCTTATGTGCTTGAGTATTTGAAGTCTCTTGTGTGCTTGAGCATTTGTAATCAGAATTGGGTATTGAAATCTCCTTGGAGATGCAAGGGAGACTGGACTACTTTCGGATTATGGAAGGAACCAGAATAATTGCTTTGTGTCTCTCTTCACTCTCTCTCTCTCTCTCTCTCTCTCTCTCTCTCTCTCTCTCTCTCTCTCTCTCTCTCTCTCTTCTCTCTCTCTCTACTTTATCCACTGCATTAGACTCTGAACATTGCTTCAGAATCTGAACTCTATAAGACTCTGGACTTTGAACTTAGTCTAAAAAAAACGCTAACACAATTCAACCTTCCCTTCTTGTGTTTTTCTCACCTTCATAGTCTAGCCATCTAACCAGAGATGACCCTTCCCTGAAAGACCAGAGAGAGGGACCCCACCGGATGGTCATCCAAGGACCAGGAGCGAAACCTTTGAAACCCAATGAGGACACCACACAACTCTAGCTTTGCCAATGATTCAACCACCTCAGCTGACAATGCTTCCTCAACCTCAACACTCTTAGCCAGTACCCCATAGGTAAACTTAACCGAGAACATCCTCTTCGGGTCGTGCCTCCACCACCAAGAATTCACCCTATTTGGAGGCCCGGCCTAAGGAAGCAAATTGAGAAGCTCGTCCTAAGGACCCAACTCCCAAATGAATAGCGGTATCCTTCAGGTCAAACATCACCTTCACATACCACCCTCCCAATAACACAACTCCCTCATACTCCCAAATTGCTTATCATACACTTGAAACAACCTATGAAACCTAGTATGTAAAAGTGACCCCCTACCCACATATCATGCTAAAAAGAAGTTGATATACCATTACCAGTTCTCCTTTCAACCCCTAACGAAAACCAATTAGCTACTACGTCTCCTAAACCATCCAGCACAGACACCTCTTTCCGCCCAAACGTCGCCGCCTAGAGATCTCGTGGAATACCCCCAAGGTGACGAGATTGGGGAAAGAGAATTGTATCTAGCCTTGAGGATTTCTCTCCAACTACATGCTCCTCTATGGAGGAGTTGCCACCTCAATTTACTGAGGAGTGCAAGATTCACCAGTCGTAGGTCTCATACTCGATGGCCTTCATTGCATTTTGGTTTACACATTTTCTTCCGCTTAACCCACGCAATCTTCTTCATGCTCCTAGTACCACCTCATATAAAATACCTTTAAAGTCGGACCACTTGTTTACAAACCTTTATCAAAATATTCATAAAGGAGGGGTAGAAATCGATACAGATTTGAGGAACGCTTTTAGAACAACTACCATACCCCCTAGACTAACACATCTATTTCCCAAGAGTTCAACCTCATGGATAGTGTCTAGAGGGGCTTCTAGGTCAACTCCCTTTGAGTTCGGGTGAATATTGTCACTCTTTATAAAACTGTTTTCAGAGCCCTTTTTTTAATGTGGGCTTTAAATTTTTCCAACAATTGAATAATTTATAATTAAGTCATATGAAATTTTAAATGATTTCTAATTATTATTTTTTTGTGGTGGTTGGGATTCGAACCTCGAACCTTGCATATATTATGCATTGTCCTTACCAACTGAGCAAAGCTCAGGCGGACAAATCATTTCTAATTAGGTTCTAAATTAATTATTTTACAAGCATAACAAATAATGTTTATTGATTCTTTTCCCCGTATCTCTAACAAACATATTCTTTTCGAATAAAGTAGGGAAACTTTCATTATTTTTTTCCAAAAAGAGGGAAACTTTCATGAAGATATAGAGAAAGTACACCAAAAATATATATGTGTATATGTTGAAGCCCGAAACCGATAGAGGAAAATGACATTTCTAGCGTCACCTTCAAGAAGCAGCAATTCAAGTACAGGTGTACCAACCGTTAACTCAAAAGCTATATCAAAACAATTTGGTGAAATTGGAAGGGTCCATGATTAATCACTTTGGGCTCTTCCATAACTGCCAATATATATTATGCTAATATATTTGATAATACAAATTATTTGGTTGTGATTTATGTATATAAGAGTGTGGTTGGCATACCCACTTTGAATATCTATTTATTGATTGTATGTGTGTAGTTTAGTGGATAAGTTTTCCTTTAGATTCCGAAAAAATTGGCTTTTGTCATGTGGCCTTAATCTGATTAATAACGACAGGGCTATGTTAATGTTTTGTGAATTTAGTTTTCACAATATGGCTCTATTCTAGGCCATAATAGTGTGTCTCATGTTGGTGCGTTTGAAATAGCACTTGTTGAAAACTTTCAAACCTTTAAATTTCAGTACCAAATACCAATCACAAGACAAGTCACACCCTAATTTTAGTCCCACCAATTTAGAGTTGAGTTCAAGTTCCTCTAGGTTCTATATATATATATATATATATATATATATATATATATATATATATATATATATATATATGAGACAGGATCCATTGACACCAGGTGTAAGTCATACGACTTACACCAAATCTCAACCATTGAAATTAATAAATCCTACGGTTATGATAAAAAAATTAGATATTGGCACACCATAAACTCCTTACCCTTCCTCAGCCTAATTTCTTCTCCAACTGTGAAAGTTGTAATTCTGTTTCTTCTCCAATGGTTGAGGAACAAGAGCGATGCACTGCTGCTTGAGATCCATTTCATTGCCAACAATCTCACTTGATTGGCTCCATATCTTCATTGCCTCAATACCTAATTATTCATTGTCTTCAATAAATCTCCCCATTGGACATCAAATAGATGAACAATTATGAGATTTGAATCAATTTTATCAATCAAATAATTTCAAAAATTATTTCTCAATTAATCTTTTATATTACCCTTCTAGCGTTTCTTTTCATAACATGAATGGTTTTGTGCTATATATGATTACTTAATGCAAAACTAAAGGTTGTGGTTGGTGTTGAGGAAATACTTTATGTTCATTAGAAAAGATTCACGATCAAGTCCATGAAGTGATGGAGATTTCCGATCGACTAAAGGTTGTGATTGAGATTTCCGATGAGTATAGAGATACGCTTGAGACAAACAAGTCCAGGAAGGGGAAATATTATATCGTGTGCCAATATCCAATTTTTCATCGTGACCATAAGATTTATTAATTTCAACGGTTGAGATTTGGTGTAAGTCGTATGACTTACACCTGGTGTCAACGGATCCTATATATATATATATATATATATATATATATATATATATATATATATATTTTAAATATTTTACATCTTAATTTATCTTGTATTTCACTCAAGTTCTTACTTAACATTTAACATTAAGTGTAGAAATTTAAACCCACTTAGATTGGTATGGTGGCGTTGTCATGAGATCTTGGAATGTATTTCTTTCAAAATCTCAAGTTCGGTTTTTTCCGATGTCAATTTCCGAAAATGGAAATAATAAAGTTACATGTTTGAATTGAAATAATTGCTTAAACAAATCCAAGTGCCAAAGTAATAGATAAATAAAAAAATGGAAAAGTGCTATCATGATATTTCCTAATTAATAATAGCCAAAATCATGCATTTTTTGAAGGCTTAGCTGTAGGCAATGGAGTTTGGTAGTAATGTAATTTATTAGTACTTTTGAAGCCTACGGAAGAGGACACAAGTCTACTTATTTAAGATATACAAGTTCAAATCCACTTAATGTTGGTCTAGATTGATCAATTTAAAATAACTAATTTGCTATTGATCACTTTTAATTATAAAAATATATTTAAATTTAGTTACTTTCAGATATCAAGTGTCTCCGTCCTCGTGAGCTTAGCTCAGTTGATAGGACAATGCATAATAAATGCAAGGTCGGGGGTTCGAAACTCGACCACCACACACAAAAAAAAAAAAAAAGACCACATGCCCCAAAGGAATAACCTAGTGGTAGGCTTGAGACACTTAAGGAGTTGTATACATGAGCTCTAGAGATCAATCTTTGCCACTCTCCTTTTGATCAGAAAAAATTCATTTGACTCCTCAAATTCAAGTGTGTTAATGGAAGTAACTCACTTGATTAATTTCGTTCACCCATGTTATTTTTCTTTTCAGCTTGAATTGCTGCAGTGTCCAACACAATTTAGACTATATAAAGCTTCTAAACACATAAAATAAAACTTACATGTTTGAATTGAAATAATTGCTTAAACAAATCCAAGTGCCAAGGTAATAGATAAATAAAAAAAATGGAAAAGTGCTATCATGATATTTCCTAATTAATACTCCCTCCGTTTCAAAATGAGTGTCGTTTTAGGTGTTTACACACATATTAAGAAATGCAATGATTAAGAGAAAGAGAATGGTTATTTTACCAAATTATCCTTATTAACTATTGGTTAGTTTTAAAAGTAATACTTTGGAAGTAGTGTGCAGAGTATTAATTGGAGGATACAATTGAAAAGAAAAAGTTATTATTGCATTGTAAACTGAAAGCGACACTCATTTTGAAACAATTTTTTTTGGATAAAGCAACACTCATTTTGAAACGGATGGAGTAATAGCCAAAATCATGTCTTTTTGAAGGCTTAGCTGTAAGCAATGGAATTTGGTAGTAATGTAATTTAATAGTACCTTTGAAGCCTACGGAAGAGGACACAAGTCTTGCTAGGTTATGGCAATGGAGTTGTTACCACTAAGGACATTATACTGGTGGGTATCCACCAAGCGGCGTTCTGCATATTTCAATTTATCTTTCTTCGGCTTTGTGTTTTTAGTGTAAACTAGGTATCTTCATGCGCAGTTGCGAAAGCCAATTTTCGAGTCTTGTAGATTCTAATGGGCGGTAAATACTTTTTACAAGTTTTAATTGTTGCATACCAATGTTGGATTCAAACTCAATATCTGGGTTATGTTAGAATAAACTTGAATCATCTTATTTGAGCGTTCTTGGGTATTTTTGTTCGACTTCCTTGCAAGCTTATTAAAGGGAGAATTTTGATGAGTCGAAAACTTAATCACTGTATTTGTGCGCAAATGATAAACTTTCTTCATTTATTCATGCTATATTGATATAATGTTAACAATGATCCATGAATTTTGATCAAGCCCTGAAGTGATGAAAACATAAAAAATACATTTGATGAATTTGAGCACTTTCTTCTTATCACACCTTGAGATGATGGCCCCAATTTTGAAAGAAAAAACAAAGAGTGATTCTAAAATTACATTGATTGAATCTAAAGTTATGAAGTATCACATGATGTTCAATAAAAACATAACTTTATTCCTTCAAAAAAAAAAACATAACTTTATATACACTTGAATTTTTACAAGGATTTTAATTTTTGTTCTCCATAATTTTGTGTTTTTATTCTTTTTCATTTTAATACTATTTTTTCTTTAAAAACATCGTTACTTTTAAAAATCGTTTAAATTATACCCCGTCATTTGAAAAATGTTGAGCATTTTTGTTTGTCCAATCAACAACCTTTAAAATTTGATGAAAAAAAAATAAATAAAAATTTGATGTATTTTTACGAAATCAATTTTAAAAACCTAGAATAATTGAAGAGTCAACTTAATGAAAAAAATAAATAAATAAAGATTTAATATATTTATTTTTTGGGTAAAAATGTTAAATGTATTTTGTAGAAACTAAAAGAAATATTTAACTCATTTGAAATGTCAAGAGGCTCTCAAAATGAAAAATTAAATATTTTGAAAATTTAAGAGGCTCTCTTGAGACAAACAAGAGGTGAATCTATTAAGATGGGCCATTGGGAGGCATGCCTACCCATTTTATGTACATGATCATAGCACAAGTTTTCTCCAATTATCTTAACCTAGTCATTTTCAAAATACTTTACCCCCCTCTAGGTAGTGTCCACTTTCTCACATGTTATTTTATGTGTATATATAGTATAATTTGTATCTAGACCATTACATGAACATCAAGGAAGATAGTGCATTCATTGGAGTTTTGAATTGACTTATTTACAGCGAGTCCAATCATTGGAATGAATTATGGCTCCTTTTTCATCATTTTAGGAGATAAAATTAACTAAATTTATAAATCAAGAATGGAATGAGAAGTAAAAGGCAAGACTCCAAAAAGTTAAGCATGCCTATGAAATCTTCAACGAGTTGACCCTGTGTTATCTTATCTATTGTAAAACAATATTTTTTTTTTGAGGGAATTGTAAAACAATATTGTAACTTATATGTAGAGTATCTTATCTTAGTATTCTAATTGTGATTAATGATTAGTAGAACCCTATGCCAAGAGTACTCTCAAAAGGCTACTGCTAAACATATCTTAGTATTCTAATTGTGATTAACATATTTTTTGTCTTAACTACTTACTTCCAATATTCAAGAGAAGTTAGCTTTGAGAATTCATAGTTTAATTAAAAGATATGTAAAATATGATCAATGATTGTTTTCCTTCTGTTTCTCTAGAATAATTTGTTCTTAACTAAAACTCATTAATCATTTCAATTCAATCACTTGATTTGTTTTTTACTTAATTTTTTCGATTACATTTGTATTGTTTTTTGTCAAGTAGTCTATTGACCAGAATTTCACCCTTTTAGATGAATAAGTGGAAAATTTCAGACTCGAGCTCTGACCACTACATATTGTAATGTTCCTATCAATTAAGTAATGCTCACGGGACACATTTGTATTTTTTATGACATACTATATTTTTGTATATGAATTTTAATTTCTATCAAATTTTATTGACTTTTGCTGTTTAGGTCTTCATGATTGTATTGGAAATTCCTCCTTTAAAAAAAATGTTTGTATTGGAAATTGATTGTGACAAATGGCAAGTATATTGCATGGTGTTTTAATGGTTAGTTGATAAATATAAATATATATATATATATATATATATATATATATATATATCTTCTTTTTTGAAGGATATATATTAAATAAAAGAAAATAACTTCTGAAAAAAAAACATTTTAAATATCTTATCGTACTACTTTTACCTTATTAATTGTGTCAAAAAAAATCTTATTAAATAAAATGTTGTATTCCATACTTTTACCTACAATGTTTTCTTTCACACTTTTACCTACGGAAAAATAAAATTTAATCACAAATTTTATTCGTTGCTACAAGGTTTTTTTTTTTCAAATTTTGAGTCCTCTAAGTTTGAGGCCACTGCAAAGAGTCTTGTTGCACTTGCACATACCGACTCTGCTGAGGTCAAATAGTCCCTTTTAAAATGTGGTCAATAGACCTATCCTAAAGTATACTACTGCTTCCTTCGGTCTCAATTATAAGCAAAGTTCCACTTCTGATCTATATTACAAATTAGTTAATTACATTAGTTATTCAATAAATCTAAAAATTGATTTTTTGTTTCTAATTGAGATCAGATGAAGTAGTTGACAATATTAGATACATCATCTAGTCACTATTATAAGCAAAAATTGTCATTTTAATTTCATTCAATACAAATTAGTTATAATTGTGCAAGTGTTAGGAATGCACTGAATTTGAGTGACTCTGCAGCCTTTATTTTATGTTAGCTTTGAAAATTAATGTTGCTTTGACCATTTACTCAATTAGGATTAGCTTTTGAAAATCCAAACTTAAAATTCATAAAGTGGAGAAAACGTATAAGAAATACTATGCAATAACTTGTCGTTTGGGAACAATTAACTCAAAATGAACATAGTACTTAATATGCTTGAATCATGAAATTCAAGAATTTGGTATAGAATTTGTCATTGTTTTAAATTTTGGCATGATTTTAATTGCAACAATTTATTCAAAGATTTTTGGAGTGCAGCATCAGCCGCATTGTTTGATTTTTAATGCATTCAAGTTAATGTCATCAACAAATAAACACAACCAAATAGACAATTGCAATTTAAAATCTTAATCATTGTATTCATCACGGATTGGTTAAGAATGCTTGTTTGACATTGAAAAATATACTTTGATGTAAAGAAAATATATGGAATTACATACATTACTTTTCAATCAACCAATAAACGATGCAAAATTTATTTTCAACTGATCTATAGAAAACTTCTACCAATTAACTTCCTACCACCACCTTCATGATGTATTAGTTGCAAAAATGCTTTGTATAATTAGCATATTGGGTTTCATTGGACTAGCTTATTGCTTTTGAGAAAAGATCGTGGACAACATCAATCTGAGCAAGAACGTGCAGGTACACCACCCTTCTCTAATGGAGAAATATTTACGGCAAACCAACGAGAACGGACTCACGGCGGATTCCTCCTTCTCAACTGCAACAATCAGCCCTCATACCATCTTCCTTAGAAAGGATCAATTCAACCAACAAAATATTCTTAAATATAAACACAAACTATAACTAGAGTAACTAATAAAAATAAATTAATCATATATGGTAAATTTCTAGGTTTGCCTGTGTGGCCCTTGTATTAAAATGTACTCCTAATAATGTACAATATAGAATGTCAATTTCAGGCATGAGAAGTATAAAATATGATATATTGTAAATTGATGCTTGAAAATCGCTCAAAATATTGAAGATGATGGAAGTCGTCGATTATAATTAAAAGTTCAAGATCCTTACTACTGAAAAAGCTATGTGATCAATGTTGGTTCAATAAAAACAAGAAAAAACTTATATAATTTGAGTTCTGAGATTAAAGTATTTGTTTTCTTTGTTTTTTGCTAAATCAACACAAATGGTGCCATCATTGTAGTCTTGAGGTCGAATATTACTACGAGCTTTTACTTATGAAACTTGGTCATTGTTAGAGTATCAAATGGTTTTCAAACATCAATCATTATTATATGAGTCACTTCCACATCCTAAAAATTATTTAAGATTTTGTTTATAATAGTTATAGGTGCCCAATTATTTACTACTCCCTCCGTCCCGGAATAACTGACTCATTTCCTAAAAAAAAGTGTCCCAAAATAACTGACTCATTTCAATTTTCAATACAACTTTCATTATTTCCAATACAATATAACACTAAATAATACTACTTTTATCATTCCCAATACAATATATTCTACTTTCCCCTTTATTTATACATTTTTCTTAATATGTGTGAAAAACCAAAGTAGGTCAATTAAACCGGGACGGAGGTAGTATATTTTTTCTCAATGATTTACCTATTTTTAAAGTACGTATTTTACTAAAAATTGTTTGTTTATAGACACCTATTTCATCTTTGCTTTTTATATGCAGCCCTATAAATTCCTAGACCTGCTTGGAAGCATATAGCATAGTAAAATATAGTCTCAACATTCTATTTAATTAATCCATTTTGTCTAACATAAAATAGAACCTCGCAAAGTGGGCAAAATGGTGCTTTTGAATAGTTCGATTCTTTTTCACCAATGATTGAAGATATTTTATATTAACACTATAATTGGCTAAGTATACAATCAAAATAATAAAGGATATGGCTTTTTAAAACAAACAAAAACGTGCAAGTTGTCTTCATTAGTTCAGTTCACCATTTTGCTTTTATATGCAATTCTACCAAATAATGCATTAGGTTTAGGTACTTACTACCTCCGTTCCTTTTTAAGTGTCACTTTTTAACATTTTACACAAACCAAGACACTCAATAAATGTTACTTTTTCTTATACAATAATCTATACTTTTACTATAATAGCCTTAGTCATTTAATATCTTATTTCATATATTTCTCTCTCCACAATAAATAACTAAGGGTAATGTTGGTAAAACAACATTTATTGTTGCATTGAACTTTGAAAGTGACAGTTAAATAGGAACAAAAATTTTCTCCAAAAGTGACACTTAAAAAGGAACGGAGGGAGTATCAATTATCAACCAGTCTCATCAACTAAGGACACTGTACATTAATGAGCTTCAAAATCTTGAAAATGTTTAAATTATTACGTGGTGTTCTTTAATTCAGTCCTTGAATTTGTGTAAATATGCCATGATTGGTAGACATCTATCTATATATTTAACAATTTTCTTAGTCCCATCAATAGGTCTCATTAGTAGCCTTGTATGCATTTTCTTTTTTTGACAAATTGTATACATTTTCTTTGTTTTTTAGTTTCAGACAAGTAAGAGAATTTAATTTCTCACTATTAACTATATGTAGAATGGATCACCCAAAAACAGATAAATAATTTTCCAACATACATAATTTAGTTTCAAAATCTTTGGTACAAGTAAAACAAATAAAAACGATTCTATTTTTTTTATAAGTAAATGTTAATGGTTAATTTGTTAGGAAGAGCAAAACGTTCTTTTTTTTTTTTTTTTACAAAGAGGAAAATGTTATTATCATATATTGAGCTATGTAGACATCTACATTTTTTTGAGGAATACAGACATCTACATATAACTATGTTTTTAAATAAAGTTTGAGAAGAAGAAATTTTTTTATTAAGTTGAACGGCTCTAATGGTTATTATACAATAGGATTTGAACTCTGTATATTATTAATTTACATTATTATTAGATTTGAACTTTGTACATTATTATTAGCTTTACAATTACAATAAAAAATTTATGATAGAGTGCAGAAACATCAACCAAAATCTTGCAAGAGTTGATAACATGATTTTCACTCATGAAAAGAACTCTGGTTCGATTTCTAAGGTTGCTAATTAGGAAGGTAGTCCTGCCATTGAAAAAAAAATATACAGATGCCATGTTGTTGACTCGATGATTAGTTTCATAATGCATCCTAAAAGCTTAAGTCGTGGAGATACCTTGAGGCGCCTATTAGAGGTCCTTGGTCCTAATTAAGGTGGGTTAGAAAAAAAGTTGCAGGAAATTCATATCTATTCTTTCTTTTCTTGTTTTTTGTCAAGTAGAGTATATGCATTCTTTATTCTTGTCATTAATTGATTAATGACCATCACATATGAACTCATAACTTAGATAAATATAATGTTGATGATATACAAAGCTAGCCACCAAATTAAGGGCCTTTCGTTACATATCATAAAAAATTAATTTTAACAATCAATAATTTAGAGATTTATTTTTATAGAATTTTAGAAAAATATATGTTTTTTTAAGTAAGGAAAAAAAAAGGTTGTTTTGCGTTCGTTTGTTGATTCTCATATCACTCCTTAATGTAATTTTTTACTGTTTTTTTCTCTGTTTCTTCATCTTTTTACCCCCCCCCCCCCCCCCCCCCCCCCCCCCCCCACATTTTTTACAAGGAAAAGAAAGTAATGCAGAGACCAAAGCAAAAGACAGACTAATTGATCTGATGTCATCTTTAGAGAGCACTTTGAAGGTTGTAGCTCAAATTTGACAACTTCAAATGTGGTGTTGTTTAATAACGAGTGCCCTAATGACACCTTTTAAGGATTTTCTATTAAGAAGCTATTCATTGAAAATGTTAAGTATTTCAATTTTTGATGCATTGAATGCATAAATTTTAATAAAAAAACTTATTATTTAAAGTCTTTAAAAGAGTGTCTTTAAGATACTCGTTAACATTTTCCGTAGATAAAAAGCGGTATTGTGATTATGATTATCAAATTCAAATGTTTGATGCAAAGGAAAGAAAAATAATGAAAGGGTTTTGTAGGTACAGCAAATTGAAGCAAACTGAACCATAGGGATGGTTCAGTTGGTGATTGGTTCCCTAGGGTAAGACAAGTGAGTGACCCCATGACACCAAGTACCAACAAAATACTTTTTTGATAGATAAGCAACAAGATACTACCGTACACCTCCATGTATCTATAGTGATTTTTTTTTTTTTTGAGGGAGTATCTATAGTGAATTTTATATGCTTGTCAAATTTCTTGCCCAAATTTTTTGACCAAAGGGGTGCCTAATGTACATATTACACGTGTGTGGAACTTTTTTCCTGTCCATATTATTATGACTACAAAGTATTTGATTGAACTTTTTGAAAGAAGTCTTATTTCTCAATCACATTTTTACAAGATTCAAATTCGAGGTTTTACTTAACCAAGTGATCTATCAGAATTTTGTAACAATTTTAAAGATTTTTTTCCTTAAAAATCTAAATATCGACACATGAAAATATTGTTTAACCAGCTCTCATCAAATATTTTGAATATGAATTTAATTAGTATATTTTTTTAGTGTATAATTATGTTGCATATGTATCCAATGATGTGTTGTCACGCCAATTAATAAATATGAAAATACATGAATTGTCATATTCATTAATTGGCGTGACAACACATCATTGAATATATGTGTACAATAATTGTACACTAACAAAACATACTAATTAAAAAAATTTGAATATATGTTTACGTAAATAAAATATATTTTCCCCATAAAATTAACCACAGCTGAATGGGAAAGGAAGAGCAAATAACCTTGCAACAGTTGTTTTGGGGTTTATGTGTTTTTGTGAAAACATAAATTTTATGCATATATGTGACTCTGGGTTGTCTATTTATACTTGCAAAAGATAAGAATATATCATTCCCCACCTCACAAATTTTATGCATATATGTGACTCTGGGTTGTCTATTTATACTTGCAAAAGATAAGAATATATCATTCCCCACCTCACACCAGCACAAAATAGGATTGCCCAATATCAAAAAGCTTTTAGGGTTTCAGCAAAACTTAAGAACATCAAGTGCTCTGAAATAAGCAGGTGTTCCTTCCCAACTTCAAAGTACGCAACATTATATTTTGAGATATTATCTCTTTTAGTCGTAAACCTTTCACAATTTTGTCCTTTATAAAAGGTTTTATTGCATTGTGGAGTTTGACTTTTATATAAACTATTATTGACCTTGATTCCAAAACAATATGGGACGTTTTAGTTGTGTACAATAACAATTGGAATTATAAGTTCGAACCTACGCCCTAACAAATCAAATACAATGTTTCCTTTGTTATGTAGTGGTTGATTAAATTAGAGAAAAATAAAAACTAGGGTCATACTTTAAGAAACAACAATGGATATCAAAATCTATAAATATCACTTTTGTAATATTCCTAACTTACTACTCTTAAATTACATGCATAATTGTATCAATGGAGTTACACTTTTTGTACTAAGTAAAAAGAGTTAGCTTAAGATAACATTATCCACTGCAAGAAAAAAAATCCATAATATCTAACCATAAAGTGACACATTGATTTATGTATATAGTATTTAGTATATAGAATATATACTTGTGGTGCCAAAAGTATAGTGGTGCCAAAAGTTGCTATTATCACCTCCGCAAATTGTGGTCACCGTCGCGCAACATCTACTTTTATTCAGATTACTTAAAAAAGGTTAAACCATGCTCACAAGTCACAACTGAACTAATCAAAATAGTTAATTGACTAATTCTATGATTTCAATTCTTAACCAGATTTAAGAATTTTGGCAAGAAAAAGCTTTGTTTGACTTTCAGAAGATATACCAAATACATTTATTTAGTAAAAAATTCTTGGTGGATCTATCTATATCCTCTTTCAATTTAGGCATAGATTGAAAATTAGGGTGCAAAATTTATGGAGTCCTGGAAAATCTTAAACAATTCTGGAGCACATCTCTCTCATGGTGGTATTCAGATCACCTGCTTCCTTTATTGAATAAAATATTATTATATTAAAATTTTAACTTTTTAACATTCTCTTTAGAGCTGTAAAGACAAAAACATTCCCTTTAGTAATTGCAACCTAGAGTGGGTCTTAGAATTCATTGATTCCTTCAAAAAAGAATTCGTTGTGAATAATTTGAATTTTAGCATGTATGGATAGGAGTCCATAAATTATTGGGGCT
This sequence comes from Medicago sativa, assembly GCF_051527215.1. NCBI lineage: Eukaryota > Viridiplantae > Streptophyta > Magnoliopsida > Fabales > Fabaceae > Medicago > Medicago sativa. The sequence continues at coordinate 84,304,262 of NC_140754.1, forward strand.
AAATTATACTAGGGTCTTTTAAGTTTGAGGTTTGTAATAAATTGTTTCTTTAAGTTATTTTGGTCACACATGATTCCTTTAAATTTGAGGTTTGTAACAGATTGGTCTTTAAGTTATTTTGATCACACATAAATCCTTTAAGATTGTAAACATTTTCGATTTAGTCTTTTTGTCATATCATCGTTTTTGTAATGTTTGGTTACCAAAAGGACTAGATTGAAAACACCCACAAACTTAAAAGATTTGTGTGTTGACCAAAATAAATTAAATGACCAATATGTTACAAACCTCAAACTTATGTGTGACCAAAATAATTAAAGGATCAATCTGTTACAAACCTGAAACTTAAAGGACCCCCGGTATAATTTAGCCAATTATTTAAAGGTGGGTAAAATATAAAATGATTTATGTTTGAATAAAATCACATGGAAGAATTTAATTAGAAAATTTTGAAGCTAAATTTTAGGGTCATACTAACAAGGGCTCTTAAATCTTTTGTTAAGGGGTCAAAAAAGAAAAAGATTGTTAAGTCTTCTCGAATGGATTTCTTCTCTTAAAGAGCGCATAACGTCACTTGATCTTAAAGGAGAATTAAAGTGTTATCTGATGGTGATATTGAGGAGTTTTGTGGGTTGACGGGGGAATTACAATCTTTGTCTAGAATTAATACCAGTATTTGTTTGCAGCAATGAAGATTACTTTGGCTTCAAGAAGGTGATGCAAATTCAAAGTTTTTTTATGGTATTATGGCTAGTAGGAGTCGCTGCAATCAATTCTTTTATATTGTTGTTGAGGGGACTCTAGTGGAGGGATTGATGTTTAAAGTTGACTTTGAGAAGACTTATGATTCAGTGGATTGGGGGGCAGGGGCGGATCTGGGATGAAATTATCAGTGTGGCTAATTATTTTAGCAAAGTAAATTATGTTAAAAAAATAAATAAATATTCTTCATATTTTAGTGACAAAAACATTATCCAAGACTTGAACTTATAACTATGAGTTAGGAAAACATACACTTGAAAACTAAATCAATGCACCATATGTAAATACATCTCTAAATTGAAGACATAATATAAAATTTAAGCTTGAATATTTTTAAAAAAAGGGTTTGGGCAAGGCTGGTGTGGCAATAGCCACACCTAGCCTTGAACACATCCGTCCCTGTTGGGGGGGGGTACCTGAATGATGTTATGCGGAAAATAAATTTCACGACTCTTTGGATAAAATGGAGTAAAGAATGTATTAGTACGACTACAACTTTAATGTTGGTTAATGGTAGTACCACGGATGAGTTTCCATTAGAAAGGGGGTTGAGATAAGGTGATCCCCCTATCTCCCTTTCTTTTCTTATTTGCGGCTGAAGGTTTGCATGTGATGATGAAGTCCTTAGTGGAGTCCAATGTGTTTACAGGGTATCGAGTTGGTACTAGCGACTCTATGGTTATTTCTTATTTACAATTTGCGGATGACACGTTATTTGGGACCAAAAGCTGGGCGAATATTAGAGCTTTACATGTGGTGTTGATTTTGTTTGAAGCTATGTCGGGTTTAAAAGTTAACTTCCATAAGAGTATATTGGTTGGTGTTAGTGTCAACGACTCTTGGTTGAATGAGGCGACTTCAATGTTGAATTGTAAAATTGGTAAGATTCATTTTGTGTACTTGGGGTTGTCTATTGGTGGAAATCCTAGACGTCTGTCGTTTTGGAAATCGGTTTTATATCGAATTCAATCTAAATTGTCAGATTGACAAAGCCGTAATTTATCTTTGGGTGGCCGTTTGATTCTCCTCCGGTCTATCATGTCCTCTCTTCCTATTTATGCTCTTTTCGTCTTCAAATTCCCTTCTTTAAATACGGGATCAAGTGGTTTAGTTCTTTTAAAACGAGGTCGAGCTATACATTTTGGAGAAAAATGGTGATGATACCTTCCAATGATTAAAATGTTTATTTTATATAAAGTGGTAGTTCACAAGTGAGGTGTCATTTAGAGGTTAGAGGAAATGGCAAAACACAAAAAGGACAAAGTAATTTCAATCGGTGGTTATTAATTCATTCATCAAAAAACCAAACAGTACTTCTACTATGTGTAAGAAATGGTCAGTTCTTCATTCAAATCCCCACCTGAGGCAGTCTTCTAGACTCATGTGGTCCTCTCTATACTCCATAAACCACCCACCCTTCCCAATATTTATGGAATTTTTGTTGGCTCTATCTCATTCTAACCACAGCACCTGAAAACATTAGTACTTGAAAGCTCTCTCTACCTTAAAAAAAAACCTTATTTCTTTCGCTTGTTTTCTCTCCCTTCTTTATTCAATGATCCTAAGTCCTAACTAACTAAATTCACCATGAAACCTTCCTATCTTCACAAGTTTCTTGTTCTCTCTCCTATAAAAACCAAACATCCTAATTTCATACTCAGGCTCAAACTCCAAACATCTTAAAATAAGTGACCTAATCTGCGACTCAACCTAAACTTTCTTCAGCTCATGCTCTAACATATGCAACAACAATTTCCTAAACCCTCTCTCTTTCTCTTTTCTCATTCTTCTCAAAACATGATGCTTGGTTGATAAATAACAAATCCCTCCACTAAAAACCTTAATTTGTTACCATATTACCCTCACTCCTATTTCTAGTATCAATTGTATTTTCTCCTTAGAAAAAATGGATCTTTTTCAAAACCCATCTTCTCTAAAATCAAACAGAATGGATCAATCTCTAGGGGTTGCAAAACTTGTGCTTATGTCTATAGGAATTATCTCAACTCTTATTTTGTTCAAAGTTGCAATAATTCCATACACATTTGATCTTGTTCTCTCAACTCTACCTCAACTTTGGTTCTCAATAAGAACATGGTTCACACTTCCTTTTCTTTACATCATTGTTAACTTCATCATCATCACCATTGTAGCTTCTTCAAACTTCTCCCACAAAAGCAATAGCAACATAACCTTTTCTGATCTCAAGCAAACAACCACCATTTTAGAAACTACCACAAATCCAATTGAGCTTGAAAATCAAACCAATGAACCACATCAAGAAGAAAAAGATGTTGAAGAAGTTGAAGAACAAGAACAAGAAGAGAAAAGGGTTGTTGATGTTGAAGACTCTGAATTGTTCTGCAACAAATTCATCACTGATCCGATACCGGAAAAATGCAGCAAGGACTATTACTTGACAGATTCTGATGATGATAAAGTTAAAGACTTTGAATTGTTTTGCAACAAGTTCATCACTGATCCAATACCGGAAAAACGCTGCAACGATTATAACTCCCCGGATTCCGGTGATAAAGGTGATGATGACAGTTTGGAAGCAACATGGAAAGCTATAATGGAAGGACAAGAGAAAACAAAGAAGCCACATCTGAAGAAAAGTGATACTTGGACTGCAAGGATTGTGAAAGCGGAGCCATTTCGTAACAATGTTGGTTGTGGATTTGGTAGTGGTGATGATGATCCTGTTGCTTGGGCTCAAAGGGAACTGAAAAAATCTGAAACTTTCAATGATAGAGCTTCATTGAAGAGAGAAAAGTCAATGAGTCCTGAGGAATTGAATAAAAGAGCTGAAGCTTTTATCAAGAAGTTCAATAATCAGATGAAGTTGCAGAGGCTTGAATCTTATCAGAGATTTATGAAATTGGTTAACAGTGGTGCTTGATGATGATCTGGTTAATGTTAATCTCTCTTTTTCACACCAGTCACAGTCACAATTTAGTAGAAAAAAATGATTCACTGCAAGGATATTAACCACTTGGAGGTACGTGATTTGAACATATTCATAAGTTTGTATTTTATGTTACAAATACATGTTTGGATTGACAGTGAATTACAGAATACCATCGTAACTTTGTCCAACTCACTGTGATTCCAAACATGTACATAACTGTGTTGAACTATCAAGTTGAGATAGGACGGTTTGGGACCATATTCCTACTTTTTGATTAATTGAAAATCTTAATCGTTCAATCTTAATTTTCATATCGAGGATTATGTGATTTTGATCTTGATTTATCAGATAGTCCATGTCACGCGACTGCGTGATTGCATTCTAAATTTCATATGATTGTTTGGATATCAAATTTCCAATTCCATGAATTTGTGCAGAATTTTACTGTCCACATTTATATTATCTCTATTATCACATATAACACATTTGTTGTTATAAATCCATTCACCAATGATTATTGACTAACCTTTTCCCAACCACTTAAACTTTGAAGTAGATAATTTTTGTCATGTATTGAATGACAACTATTCATATAGTATACTAGTATATTGAATTAGTAATTATTAGTAATTAGTTATAGTAGTTAAATACAGCACTTTCTTTCATATGGAATCTTTTTATGTATAAATTAAACATAATAAAATGTTTGTTGAACTTTTTAACTAAGGTATGACCTAAGAAATGATTCTTTCTACCTTCTTTGTTAACACAAATGTGATATTTTTTATATAACAACACTAAGACTACAAAAGTGTTAGTGTAATTCCATGGTACATGCCAATACCAATAGCATCTTTAAATTCATGAAACTTTAGGCTTTTAACACCTGGCAAAACATCAATAGTAGTTTGCAAATTAAATGAATCTAGCTTTTGATTAATCTGTTCCAACTACCAAACACTTGATTAAAGTGTAGAAAAAATGTATGCATCTAACAATAAATACATTATATTTGTCGTTTCCTCTAACTGTTGATATTCTTTTTTTTTTCCCTCTTTTGCAGGATTTGTTGTGTACATATTTTTGTAACTGAGACTGTGTGAAGAAGCAAGGACAAGTTTCAAGAGACACGGTGGACTTTTTTTCCCATGTCAAGTTTCAAGTAACATAATGATAATTAATAAGTTAGTATTTGCCTAATAAGCTATGCTCTTTCTTTTATCAAGTTATTATATGTTCTAGTAGCTATAAAAATATCTACTATTTGTTATAAGTTAGAATTACATAATGTTTGTATTGATCATGTAGTTATCTAAGAGACAGCACTATATATATGAGGATAATTTGAAGTTGAATGTGCATTTTCTGCAAACATAAATTGCTTGTTGAATAGTGGCACATTTTTATTCACTTTTCTTAATTGCAAAGTAATAGAGTAAGTCCTTTTTTGTTGGAAAGTTGAAGAAGTTTCACCCCAATTAAAACTAAGTCTAGAAAAGTGAATACAGAACTTGGTGTGCACAAAGTACACTGAAATTTGAGATTCCACTCTTTAAAGTTACTCACTTCAGATTCTTACATTAGAGAGTCAATTGAAGAGTTTGATATTGACATAGTTTAAATCTCTCCGAGACCGTCGTAAAATAATCATAATTATGTCGCTCTCTCAGATCCTTTTTAAAAGAGATAAATGAATCAACAAAATAGATGTATTTAATTATTAATATAGGATTATAGGCTAAATATATTAATTTTTATTGACCAATTTGTCTCTCGTAAAACGGAGTAGAGGGAGTAGTAGTTTTTCCTTTTTATAAGTCAACTTGTAATAATAATATTATATCAACATGCCTAACAAATGATGAATTATTGAAATATCAACCACTTATTTTATGACTTTACTAACTACTACTCTGTTCCAAACTTCAAAGATTCAAATCCTTTATTTGATCCATGAAATTAATAAAATTAAAAAATAATTCTTAAATTTAAAAATTCTAGATCAAATAATTGACTCGGTCGTGTGCAATAAAAGTCTTTTCTAAGGCTTTCATTTTCTTATAGTAAATGGAAAAATTGGATGAAGTGAACAAACAAGGATGAATTGAAAGCAACGCTAATAGTAGTAAATTGTCTAATCAACTGTGCATGGTTGCATTGCATGCGACCTTGAATAGTTGAATTAACATATTGATGTTGGCTTAATTACATTGGTTATATTGTCAATATCACCAAAGGTGGAATTAGTTTAGGGATCAAAATTAATGTTAGTGTAATAAACTTAGTAAACACGCACACAAATAGATTTTATGTGTCTTTCTTCAAAAAAAAAAATAGATTTTATGTGTCATATCATTATAGATATGTAGCTAGGAGTAGGAGTTGCTGTATCTTCAAGCCTTCATTTTAATTATGATAACCTATAAGGTCGGAAAGTGATTTTTCCCTTTTACATGCCACTTGAAATTGAAACAGAAGAGCCCCCATGTTTCTCCTTGTGTCATAAACAAACTTTGAGTGGTCCATTACCTTATAAAGAAGTAGGACCTTGCAGACGGTCCAAAACACTTCACCTTAGATTGACCTAAGGTTCTTTTTAGAAACTGAAAATGTTAATATTTGTAGTATTTCATTGAGAGTGGAAATTGAAACGTTGTACTTCTTATCATTCACTTCTTAACTCTCACCCTAACCATCAAACAAATCTTATAACCCTTTAAATGTGTGTAATGTTAGTATAAACTAATAGTGTGCAAAATTGTTGCAAAAGTTAGAATTTGATTTGTATGTGTTCAAACAGTGTGAAATACTTACAAAATATATAAATGGTAAAATTTGATTTGAAACACATAAAAAATTATTTTACATGATTAGTGCATACAAATTAAGTTCAAAATTATTTCGTATACAAAAATTCAAAATATTAATATTTATAAAATTGTGTTATAAACTGGCTAGTGACCCCTCAAAAAAACAAACTTGCTAGTGACAACCAACCTGTGTTGTTTCTCAATTCAATCTTGTTTGAACAAAAGTCACACTTATTTTACAAGCACTTGATTTTTTTTATTACTCTGACTTAAAAAGTTGGTCAGCCATTAAAAAAGCCTCCCCAAAATGCCTGAAAATACACTTTTAATTTAAAAAGTAATCAAAAAACATATCATAATTAAATTTAAAAAAACTTCACTACAAAAATATGTTGGCAGGGCTGGAACCTTTGTGGAACCAGCTAGTTAAAGTTTTTCATTTATATGAAGCCACATACATGGACCCTCCTCCATCTCATGCCTGCAATATACCTTTAATTTCAATTAGAAAAGTTTAGTTCTACAATTCTATTTTGAATATTGGCCTTCCATTTCTATTTTTACCTAATCTTGCTACTTTTGTCTCTGCTACTAAGAAAATGACCATGTGCCTATGTCTTCCATGAAGCACCAAAGTAGAAAAGATACACTCATTCCTCACTTCCCATAGAGCCACTTTCCCAACGATGAGTAAAATGAGAAAGAAAAAAAAAATAGATTACTAGCATAACCATAGGCACCTCCAAATACCCATACTATACATCTCATATCGAACTAAGAATGAGAAGTTGTCACATAAAGCAAACAAATGTAACTCTGATTCCTAGTGGCCCATACATAAAAAATAAATAATGAATCCAAAGACAAGGGTCAGGGGGGTCAAGAAACAAGTTGGAGCTTTAATTGACACCAGTTGTCTACATACATGTTGTTTATGGTGGTGATAATAATGTCTAAATATTGATTAAGAAGAATGTGCTAGCTAGATGACCTAAGAATAAGACTCAATCATGTTTGCCATTATAAATGACATGTCTCTTTTCTTATTAAACACTAATGGAAACAACTCACAAAATGCTTGGACACGTTGTTATGGCACAAGTATGCTGTGTGGATCTGAAGTTATAGAATAGGAACAAGTTGAAGCAAACTAGCAATGGCTACAAGACGCAGCATTCAAAATTGCCTGATATAGATTTCTATATTCTGAGCTCTAACGGATACAGCAGAAAGTTTCATTATTCCTTGTGCCCATGTAGAAAGTTAACATACCTTTATTTCTAGCACAGGTGCAAACACTCATCTCTCAAATCGAGTAGGATCACAATTGACTGCAAAACACTCCATATATGAGTACATTGATGCGATTTTTAGACCAGATTGATTGAATATACGACTACTAATGCTGAAAGAGATAAGCGTCTATAATCACATTATCCAAATGCTCTGATGAAACCATTTCAAGTACATGCCACTCTGACTAGCATGGAATTTTTGGCTAATTAAAATTATAACATCATTTGTAATTTGATTCAATTATTTAATAAGAATGGATGCCTCAAATAAACACTTCTTCAAAAACTAAAACATAGAATCTACAATCAAATTCTCACATTGAGTATACAGAGTTTACTTGAACTAAACAAGTTCCTTTGCTAACAAACAAATTCACAGTCGCAAAGAATCTCACATTAGCAACACAAGATCATCACCCACTTTGGAACAATTGACTAAAGTCACAACCAAATCACAATCTATATGTACTGAACAATATGTCATTATGAATGACCAAAAACAAGAAACACACACATCAGTGAAATAAACTGTCTAGTGTGAGCTAGCTGAAAAGCAAACAAAATAAGGCCAAGCGAAAGCTAAGATGATTACGAGTGTAATCAATGGCACACCCAAATGACCCTCATCTGCACAAGAACAAGGACAAGGCTCTCCAGCATGTGCATGTGGAGGACTAGGAGGAGAATCACTGTGTGGTGGACTAGGAGGAGAGTCACCATTTGGTGGACTAGGAGGAGAATGAGGGCGTGGTGGAGAACTAGGTGGAGGAGAAGTTCCAGTGTTGTTGGACTGAGCTTGAACTTTGACTTCAAGTTTGAGGCCTTGTTGACAATGGCCCATTCTGCCACAAACGAAGTAGCGTGTTCCTGATTCAGTGAGGTGGATCACTGTTTCTCCAGTGTTGTGTGTGGAAATGGCATTTGCTATTGTACATGTGTTGTAGCCTTGTTGGTTTACCTCGATCACGTCGTATAACGGTGTGTAAGTAAACACTGCCAATCATCACATATCCAATGAACCGTTCGTTATTACAAATTTTAATTTCAATTCTCGAAAAATACACTTTACTAATTTACTTTGTTCCTGCCTCTTATTTTTTAAATTTTTTCTGTTTTTTCCACCATTATCACATCATGTTTTATAGCATAAGAGAATAATAGATGGACCGACTTCCTTGCATTCATGAGTCCCGCATTCACACATTTGAAAACCAGTGACCGTTTGGTTTAGATTGAACCGTCCAAATTCAAATTCCGTATTTGGAATTATACAATGAAAATTGAATTTTCATTCTTTTGAACAGTTGGATTGAAATTTTGACGGTCACTAATGTGTGTAATCTCCTTATTGCAAGGAATCCATCCAAATTAGACAAAAAATTGAACTCTAACCTAGTGTATGTTTGTATCAAGATGAATTTGTCGAAATCACTTTGTAGCTTTTGCAAAATCACGTTAACTCATTGTGATTTCGACAAAGCCACGGCGACACCAAACAAACATGCAGTTAATAGTGCTGTTTGTAGAGCTACTACACCATACTCAGTGTTGCATAATGCATAGGATTCAAATTCAATCACAAAATATACACAGAAGGAAAATGAAAATAAACACAAAGCATGATTGTTATGAATGAATTCTCATATTATCAAAATAAAAATTCAATTAATTAGGAAATAAACCTTTTTTTTAACAATAATTAGGAAATAAACCTAAAACACCCTAACCTTTAAATACTCTATCATCAGTTAATAAAGTTTCAGATAAATTCAACTAATCATTACCTAAAGTACCTTAACCTAATTAATACTCTAATCATTACTTAGATTGCAAGCACTTGCTAAATTTATTAAGTTTTAGAAAATCTTTACCAAAAAATATACAAAGTTTCAGAAAATTCAAAGATTAATAATATAAGATCGTAACCGTTTTTTGTGTTTTCACGAAAATGATTCTGTTGAAATCAAGACATGAAGAAACGTACCAAGATCGTCACCGACATTGAAGCTCTCAGTGGAAGCCCAATCCTGCATATTGGATTCAAGATCCCAGCCGGAAGCACCACCAACGGTGTGGTTAGCACCACAAACGCAACGGAAGAAAATCGAAGCTAAGACGATCACGAAAATAGCTTTCACTGCCCACATTGGCCTCATTTTCCTACAACTCAAACCAAAAAAAAAATCAAAAACTCAGAATCAACTATAGTTTCGATTCAAATGCTTCATCTAATCGAATGAAATTAACACCGTAACAGAATCAAATGAAATTGAAGAAGTTTTTCAGTTTTTGTGAAAATTTTAGCGTGCAAATGCAAATTATATAGAAATGTGAAGGTGAATTTGAATAAACCGAAAACAGAATCGGAATTTGAAGAATCTAATCAAGAAGTTGAAGCGAACCTATATGATCTTTGCGCGGTTGAAGAGTTTGTTATGAATTCAGAACAGAGAATGTGGTTATGTACCTGAAAATTCAGAATGTGAAATCTCAGAGCAATGAAAGAGAAGACGAAGAAGAAGAGTGAGAGAGATAGAGAGAGAGAGAGAGAGAGAGAGAGAGAGAGAGAAGTTACGGTGGAGAGAGAAGTTAGTTACGGTGGTGAGAGTGATCGGAAAGAGAGAGAAGGGTTTTCGCGCCTTTATACAGAGTGATGAGAATTTTAGTTTCGTTTTCTGTTACGGAGAGTAAACTTGTCTGTGGCGCAGTTATAGTGAGGTTCATGCGCGCGCTAATAATTTTCAAAATCGTTTTTAACGGAATTACTATGTAATAAAAATAGGTTCTAATGTCCTACAATGGAAAATTAAAAATTAAAATCACTATTTATTAAAAAATGAGCGATTGTACGAGACAAAAATAGTTGTAGTGCGTTTGATTTATAAAAACGAGAAAGAACAACACACAATAATTAATCAAGGATATGACAACAATCTGTTTTTTTGTCCACTGCGTTAGTTGGGGACAAATTTTTGTCTAACGGATTGTGTAAACTAAAAATACATTTTTATCCTTGGGATATTAGATTTTTTCGGCAGTGATACTTAGTTCTTTACAAAACACGCTCACGTCCTTCTTTGTTGAATGTCGCTGTATCTCTTGTCTTTGTTAGGTAATTGTTTTCGATGTTTTTCTTTTCAATTACATGCTTCTTTATTTCTTTGTTTAATTTCTTTTCATAATCATCACCAAAATTTTCTTTTACAAGTAATTGTTTTTTATGCTTTGTCAGGTCATTGTTATGTTAGATCAAATTATGATCTATTTGCGCAGCAAAAGTGCTTATTCAGATAAGTTGTTTTAAGCAAGATGAGAAAATAGCAAACAAACTGTAAAACTGAGATAGAATAGAATAGAAATAGTATGCTTGCAATGTAAATCTCATTAAGAAGTGAATGTACACATTACAAAGCCTTTTATAGGCAAATATGATGCTTGCTTGTAGCACAAGCTATCTCACTAACTAACAAGTTTTGTAACAAATTTTTTAACTAACTTGCTAAATGGCAGTTATGGATTAAATCATAATACTTCCCCTTAATTCATAACTGCAGAATAATGAAAACACCAAGTTTCTTCCTCAGAAACTCAAATTTGTCAAGTTTCAAAGCTTTAGTAAAACCATCTACAAGTTGCAGTTATGTAGGTAAATACTACAGCTCAACCATTCCATTAGTCACTTGTTCTCTAATGAAGTAGAATCTAGTCTCAATGTGCTTGTTTCCACCATGAGAGGTTGGATTCTTGCCAAGGCATATGGCAGATTTGTTATCGATTCTCAGTGTCATAGGTTTCATAACTTCACACTTGAGTTCTTTCATCACTGAATCCAACCACAAAGCTTGACATGTAGCAAATATTCCTGCAATATACTCAACTTCATAGGATGAGAGTGCAATAGGTACAGGTTGCTTCTTGGTACACCAAGATATAACAACATCATTGAACTTGAAGACATAATATGAAATGCTACTTTTATCAGTCAAGTTTCCACACCAGTTACTATCTGAGTATCCAATGAGCTCATTCACTTCACTTCTGCTTCCATTAGGAAATAGAAAACCATATTCCACAGTTCCTTTAATGTGTCTAAGGATCCTCTTAGCAGCTACCAAATGAGGTTTCCAAAAAATCACACATGGCGTGACACATAGGATTGACTAGGTCAAAATTGATGTTTTGCAAAATGGGTTAAACATGAGGGGGGGCTTTTGCTATTTTTTTAGGGTCTTGTTAACGAGTACCCCCGGACACTCTTTAAGCATACCAAAAGAAGAAATTATTCCATACAAAAGTTAAATATTCCAATTTCCAATGTATTAATTACATAAGTTTTCAAAAAAAGTTTCCTTTGAAAGGGCTTAAAGAGTGTCTCGAGGGCACTCGTTAACATTTCCTTTTTTTTTAAAAGAAGCTAAAATCGATACTTTTGTAAACTTATAGGGTGAATAGTGAAGCCTCGTAAGAATCAAGGGTAAAGATGGAATAAAAACTATAAGGTGAATTTTTTGTTTTTTCTATTGGTAGATTTAAAAGCGCACGGATCCAGGAAAGAGTAATCCACAGCCGCAGATAACCTCCCATCCAACGATCAGCATCACACACCAGGACCAGAACCATTAACCTCTTATCTTGAGCTTGTAAAAAAAAAAAAAAAAACCCTCTTATCTTGAGATTATGGCTCAATTCAACAAGAAGATGGAGAAGGCTACAACATTGGCTTCAACGAAGAATGAAATGGTTAGTAACAACTATATACCAGATGATATTCACTTCTCTATTCTATCAAAACTGCCTCTTAAATCTTTAAAGCGATTTGAATCTGTTTGCAAATCATGGTCTCTCTTATCTGAAAATACTCATTTCATGAACATGTTCCGCAATGATTTCATAACTAACTCTCGTCGTTGTTGTTCTTATTACGACGAATCATCTCTCCTCCTAAGTGTTTTTGAAAATAATAAAGAAGCTTTATATTCTCTTTCCGGTGAGAAATTCGAGAATAAGGTCAAATTAGATCGGTTTAATTCATCTGAAGAACGTTTCAGTTTTCTTATTTTTGGTTTTGGTAGTATTAATGGCACACTTTGGCTCTGTTTGGTAAAAATAGCGGATGACTGATAAGCTAGCTGATAGCTTATAGCTGATGACTTATAGCTGATGACTTATAGCTGATAGCTTATAGCTGATAGCTGATAGCTTATAGCTGATAAGCTATTTGAAGTGTTTGGTAAAATTAGCGTTCAACTAGCTGATAAATGTAAAATGACATAAAAGGACAATTTTAATTCATAATAAAGTTTATATCAACTAAGTACTTAAAATTTAATAATTTAAATTTATTAATTTAATATTATTATTAAATTAATTTTTAATCCCTAAATATTAATTTATATTTATTTTCATTTGTCTAGAAAAATTACATATAAAGTGTTAAAAATATATTAACAATAAATAAAATTACATCGCTTCAAAAACAAAATTACATATTTTAAATGTAACAGTAGTTTGTACCTTCTTTAAAATAAAAAGTAGTTTGTACCAAAAAAAAAAAAAAGTAAAGCGTAAAAATAATGCTATGCCGTAACAATATAGCGATAGTAAATATTGAAATAGTTACCAAAAAAAACATAACAATTGTAAAAACATAAGGGTAAACGTAACTGGAAAAAAAAATATCTTTCATTAAAAAAAGAATCATTCATATATGCATGTTTAAACCATATGTATTTTAATTTATAATATAATGAATGTTAAAGGGCAAAAAATGAAATTTAGTTAAACTAATAAGGGTAAAAATGGAATAAAAGATGATAAGCTATAAGCTATAAGCTCAAACGCTACTTGGAATAGCTTCTGAAAAATAGCTTATAAGCTCGTGGAAATTCGTGAAATAAGCTATAAGCTCGTTGTAAAAAATGTTACCAAACAGAGCTTATTTTGTCAGACGAGCTTATAAGCTATCCGCTATAAGCTATAAGCTCTTTTCATGGTCTTACCAAACAGAGCCTTTGTCTCCATTATTTTTCTAGCGGAAAAATTGTATTGTGGAACCCAACTACCCAAACAAACACGCTCCTTCCTCCCAGTCTGGCTCCCAGTCTAGTTGAGTCTATCGTAGATGATTATGATGAAGATATTGATTCATATGATATTTTTTATCAACTTCATGGATTTGGTTATGACCGTGTTATAAATGACTATAGGGTCATTCGTAACGTACGATTTGCACTCTTCTATATTGAGCCCTTATGGGAGATATATAGCCTGAGAAGTAACACGTGGAGAGAACTTGATGTTGAGATGCCGTATTCTTTGGAATGTATTGACGGCACCAAAGTCTACATGGATGGAGTGTGTCATTGGTTGTGTGAAGAAGATAGTCCTTCTGGATCATGTTTGGTATCATTTTACTTTAGCAATGAGGTGTTCTTCACAACACCCTTACCCTCAGAAGTAGAGAATTGGTTTGGTGATGAAGCATTGTGGTTAAACTTGGCGGTGTTAAATGGGTCCATTGCATTGGTCTCATATCATGAAGAGACGCCTAGTTTTCACATATCAATTTTGGGCGAATTCGGTGTGAAGGAATCATGGACCAAACTCTTCACTGTTGGACCGTTGTCTTGTGTTCAGCGTCCTATTGGAGTGGGAATGAAAGGAAAAATATTCTTCATCAGAAATGATGAAGAACTAGTTTGGCTTGATTTAAGTACCAAAATGATCGAGGAGCTTGGTTATAAAGCAAACGGTCCTTATCATTTGATAATAAATTACAAGGAAAACCTTTTTCCATTTGGAGGAATAAATAATTAATTGTTGTTCTTTTCACTAAGAGATGTATGATTGTGGTTACTAGTCTGGCAGCATTGTGGGCACTTTGATCTGTGTCGTTGGTTGGTACTGCTTTGCAGGAACTTTGTGCCGGTGGGAATGTTATAGAATCTGATTTTTATGCATACCATATTTGCAGTCCTATGCATTCAGCAGTATGTGTTTATTGTCTTAGGATCTAGTTTCTAGTGATAAGTAGTGATAGTATTTTGTAGTAGGGGTTGGAGTTACTAGTTTGTTGTGGCTTCTCTGTGTGGGATGCTTTGTGTATCGAGTTTCTTGTAATCTTTGTATCCTTGTTCTTTACTTGGACGCAATGTGCTGTATTGAACTAATTGATATATTTTGCCTTCTAAAAGAAATCGACTTTATTTTGAATGTTTACGCTCTTTTTATTTGCAACATAATTTTGTTTCTATATCAATGCAAAGAATAATCGTTTTGCTTTGCCGGAGCCCTCTAGTTTTATGTAGAAATAACTTCTATATGAAAAACTTGATCTAACAGATCTTTATTTGAACTTTCACTACATTCTGCGAGCAATATTCATGCCACCATGTTCTTGTTTATTTTTTTCTTTGGTATTCCAAATCTAGATAACAAACTGGTCTGGTTTATGCACGATGGGTTAGTTCAAATCAACTAATCTCCTTCATCTCCCCTTTATTGTAAAGATTCATATCAGTTTCCGTAATTTCGCTCATGACCAGTAGCTTATTCTGAAATCCATTCTGATTTTTGGAATTCATACAACCAGAAAGGCTTCGTTTAGTGCTTGTTCATGGCATAACTATATCACTGCTATATGGACTGTATTTTCAGCAAATTTTTGCAACGTTATATACCCTTGTTCTGTTACAACTGTATCATTTTGTAGCATGTGCTTGCGTTGTTTAGTCGAATAGCGGCTTATTAGCAGTAAGATAGAGTGTTTCAATTGGGTCTTTTGGTGGCGATTTGTGGCCAGCATGGAAGCTGTAGTAGTTATATGCATTATGGCGGCTCAAGGGTAGCTTTATTATGTATGTTTGGAAAAATCACATTTGATATATAGCTTTTACTTACCAACACAAGATGAGTTAGTTCGGTGTAACTTTAAAGTGAAATATATTTGCAGGGTGTTTGGTCATTTACAAAGAAAGCATTCCATCTGATATTAGAGAAATATGGCTATTGAAACTTCAACATAGTCCTTTCTTCTTTTAAGAAGTGTGCATATGCTTTACCTTTTCTGATAAGTGATAACTTTCTTACTATTGATCTTGTAGTTGTACTTTATGTTATTGTGGTCATGCTTTGATTAATAAAAATTGAAAACAGCGTGTGGAAGATGCAGGGGGAGAGATTTTGGATTCCTCGATAACTTCGATCCTGTTACTTCGAGGAATTGCATGCCATCCTATGTGTGAGTTGAAAATTATGATATTCCATTGATTTTTTTGACTTTAACATTAAATTGGACTTTGAAAAACTAATTATATACTACCGAACGACACTCTTTGAGATGCTATGGTTGCAGAGACTCTCTTTCACTGCTTCCCTCTCATTTGTTTGTCCCAAGTTTCATCCTACTCTACTCTTAGCACATGCTGAGCCAAAGACTATCAAACAGGCTATGTCTGATCCTGCATGGTTAACAGCTATGAAATCAGAATTTGATGCTCTCATCAATAATGGCACCTGGTCCTTAGTACCTCTCCCACCTCACAGGTAACCTATTAGATGTAAGTGTGTCTTTTGGATTAATGAAAACCTGATGTAAGTGAGTCACAGTAAACAAGTTCAAGGCAAGACTGGTTGCCAAAGGCTTCCACCAACAGTTTGGAGCTGACTACATAAAAACTTTTTCTCCTCTCATTAAACCTGTCACTGTCAGAACTATACTCGCTTTGGAACTTACACATTCCTGGCCCCTTCTTCAACTAGATGTTAACAATGCGTTTTTGAATGGACTTCTCGAAGAAGATGTCTATATGGTTCAACCTCCAGGCTTCGTTTCATCTGACAAGTCCTTGGTGTGTAAGCTAAACAAAGCTATTTATGGCCTTAAGCAAGCCCTGCATTGGCTTCAATGAAGAATGAAATGGTTAGTAACAGCTATATACCTGATGATATTCACTTCTCCATTCTATCGAAACTTCCTTTTAAATCTTTAAAGCGTTTTGAATGTGTTCGCAAATCATGGTCTCTCTTGTTTGAAAATACTCATTTCATGAATATGTTTCGCAATGATCTCGTAACTAACCCCCGTCGTTGTTGTTCTTATTACAACGAAGCATCTCCCCTCCTAAGCGTTCTTGAAGATAATAAAAAAGTTTTATATTATCTTCATGGTGAGAGGTTTAAGAATAAGTTCAAATTAGATTGGTTTAATTCATCTGAAGAGCATTTCTGTATTTTTGGTTTTGGTAGTATTAACGGCACACTTTGTCTCTATGATTTTTCTAATGATAATCAAGGAAATATTGGATTGTGGAACCCAACTACCCAAACAACCATTCTCCCTCCTCCCAGTTTGGCTATCAGTCTAGTTGAGTCTATCTTAGATCATGATGATGAGGATATGGATTTTGATGGTATTTTTTATAATCTTCATGGATTTGGTTATGACCGTGTTACAAAGGACTATAAGGTCATTCGTAATGTACGGTTCGCACGGGAGTATTTGGAGCCCTTATGGGAGATATATAGCCTAAGAAGTAACAAGTGGAGAGAACTTCATGTTGACATGCCGTATTCTTTGGACTGTATTGACGGCACCCAAGTCTACATGGATGGAGTGTGTCATTGGTTGTGTGAAGAAGATAGCAATGAGGGATCATGTTTGGTATCATTTTACTTTAGCAACGAGGCGTTCTTCACAACACCCTTACCGTCAGAACTAGAGCATTGGTCTGATGATTTAGCAATTTGGTTAAACTTGGCGGTATTAAATGGATCCATTGCATTAGTCTCATATCATAAAGAGACAACTAATTTTCACTTATCAATTTTGGGGGAATTCGGTGTGAAGGAATCATGGACCAAACTCTTCATTGTTGGACCGTTGTCTTGCGTTGAGCGTCCTATCGGAGTGGGGACGAAAGGAGAAATATTCTTCATCAGAAAAGATGAAGAACTAGTTTGGCTTGATTTGAGTACCCAAATGATTGAGGAGGTTGGTTATAAAGCAAACAATCCTAATTGTTCGATAATAGTTTACACGGAAAACATTCTGAAAGAGATATATGATTGTAGTTACTAGTCTGGCTGCATTGTGGGCACTTTGATCTGTGTCTTCAGTTGGTGCTGCTTTGCAGGAACTTTATGCCGGTGGGAATGTTATAGAATCTGATTTTTATGCATACCATATTGCAGTCCTATGCATTCAGCAGTATGTCTTTACTGTCGTAGGATCTTGTTTCTAGTGATTAGTAGTGATAGTATTTTGTAGTTGCTGGTTCTCTGTGTGGGATGCTTTCTGTATCGAGTTTCTTGTAATCTTTGTATCCTTGTTCTTTACTTGGACACATTGTGTTTGTATTGAACTTATTGATGTATTTTGCTTTCTGAAAGAAATCAACTTTATCTTGAATGTTTACGCTCTTTTTATTTGCAACCTAATTTTGTTTCTATCAATGCAAAGAATGATCGTTTAGCTTTGCCACCATATTCTTGTTTATTTTTTCTTTGGTATTCCAAATCTAGGTAATAAACTGGTCTGATTCATGCATGATGTGTTAGTTCAAATCAACTAATCTCCTTCATCTCCCCTTTATTGTTAAGATTCATATCAGTTTCAATAAATTTGCTCATGACCAGTAGTTTATTCTAAAATCCATTCTGATTTTTGGAATTCATACAACCAGAAAGGCTTCATTTAGTGCTTGTTCATGGCATAACTATATCACTGCTATATGGACTGTATTTTCAGCAAAAAAAAATTCAATGTTATATAACCTTGTAATTGAATTTCTGTGCTAATTTGTGTAACTAATTAGATTTTCGTAATTCATGTTACTAACAAATGGCTTGGCTGAAAATCACAAAATCTCAAACTTCATGCAAGCCAACTGTAGCTTGGATGAAATATGATAATGTATGTATCTCCATAATACACATATAATTACTTAGTTATTTACTTTCTCAGTTCTTGAAATACAAACTTCCATGTGCAAGACATGTAGCCTTATTTTACATATTGTGAAGTTATGGTATTTTGCAAGGCCATTAGTTGTTGTCGGAAAAGGGCGGTGTTTGTGTTTGTATATTGCAGTGATGTTGGTCATTTTGTTTCGGAATTGGAAGGGTGATGCGGATGGAGTATAGCTTTTTTATACTTTGGGAGAGCTTAGATGTATTGGATTTTGAAGAATGCTAGAAAAAAGATCAGATGTATGTACTCTGTGACAATTTAGGAACTTTTGACTGCAATTTCTCATCATTGTTCTGTTACAACTGTATCATTTTGTAGCATGTGCTTGTGTTGTTTAGTCGAATAGCAGCTTGTTAGCAGTAAGATAGAGTGTTTCAATTCGGTCTGTTGGTGGCGATTTGTGTCCAGCATGGAAGCTGTAGTAGTTATATGCATTATGGCGGCTTAAGGGTAGCTTTATTCTGTATGTTTGGAGAGATCACATTTGATACATAGCTTTTACTTACCAACACAAAATGAATTAGTTTGGTGTAACTTTAAACTGAAATCTTATCTTTGCAGGGTGTTTGGTCATTTACAATGAAAGCATTCCATCTGAAGTTATAAAGCCATAGATATATGTTAGAGAAATATGGCTATTGAAACTTCAAAATAGTCCTCTCCTCTTTAGAGAAATAGCTTTACCTTTTCTGACAAGTGATAACTTTCTTACTATTGATCTGGTAAATGTACTTTATGTTATTGTGGTCTCTATATTTTGATTAAAAAAAAAATTGACAATAATGTTTCTTATTAAGCTTCAACTCTGTTTACTTCATTTTCTCCGTGGGTTCATTTCTGTTGTTTCATTAATGATGGGTGTAGGAGCTGTTAAAACAGTTAGCACAGCCATGTTAGTTGAAGGTTTTGCAGGGGCATGTGGTATGACAATAGGAGAATTTGTGTGTACACTCAATACGAAATTGAAATTGATCGAATGATGAGAGAAACAAGTGATAGACGATAGAAAGAGTTGGAGAAAAGAGTTGAAAAAAAATCTATTTGGTTAGTTTTGGCCTTGGATTTATTGAAGTTAATATATCAATCAATAAATATATCAAAGGCTATTTTCTTTATTTGATTTGATGCAAATATTCTAGACTGGTACGCAACTGCTGATGGCCAACACTAGAAGTCGTCAATCAATAGTATTCATGATTGGAGTATTGGGTAATCATAGCTTGGAACAACCTGGTACTTGGTATGGTTTTGCCTATCTTGTGCTTTTATATGGTCGTAATACGTTGTAATTGTTAATGTGTTTTTCCTAGGCTGCATCCTACTCCAATCTTAGCACATGCTGAACCAAAGACTGACAAACAGGCTATGTCTGATCCTGCATGGTTAACATAACAGCTATGAAATCAGAATTTGATGCTGTCATTAATAATGGCACCTGGTCCTTAGTACCTCTCCCACCTCACAGGTAACCTATTAATGAAAACCTGATAGGACAGTAAACATGTTCAAGGCAAGACGAGTTGCCAAAGGCTTCCACTAACAGTTTGGAGCTGACTGCTCCGAAACTTTCTCTCCTGTCATTAAACTTGTAACTGTCAGAACCATACTCACTTTGGCACTTACTCATTCCTGACCCCTTCTTCAACTAGATGTTAACAATGCGTTTTTGAATGGACTTCTCGAAGAAGAGGTCTCTATGGTTCAACCTCCCGGCTTCGTTTCATTTGACAAGTCCTTGGTGCGTAAGCTAAATAAAGCTATTTATGGCCCTAAGCAAGCCCCACGTGCTTGGCTCGAAAACTACTCTACACTGATTAAATTTGGTTTCTCAACAAGTAGATGTGATCCTTCATTTTTCATCTACTCCAAGGCTTCAACTGGGTTTCTGACTCAGAAGATCGTAGGTCGACCTCATGTGCATGTGTTTACCTTGGTCCTAATTTGGTGTCTTGGTGGGCCAAGAAGCAGCATGTTACGTCGAGAAGTAGCACAGAAGTATGGCACTTGCTACAAATGAACTTCTACTATGGCTTCAATCTCTTCTCACAGAGCTCAAAGTACCCTATAGTACTCCTACTGTGTTTTGTGATAACATGAGTACCCTATTGCACTAGCTCAAAAGCATGTGCTCCATTCCAGAACTAAGCATATGGAACATGATCTAGAGGTAGTTACAGATTGTGAAGCTTATAAATAATCTTCACCTCCTATTGTATCATAACAATTCAACAATCAATGAAAAATAGCTTAGAAGCATTTCACATTCTCTCTGTTCTCTCTCTATATCAATAGAATGAATCAAATTAACCTTAATCCCAATTCTAACGAGTCTTGTTTCCTGATCATATAAAGTTCATCTAGTCAAAATTGTTGATTGCAATTCGTATACAGTATACTTGAAATTGAAGTTAGGTCCAATGCACCAATTACACTTGCTAAATGATTATATCATTAAACCAAACGGTTGTGCAAGATATATATTTGCAAGTAACTAAGATGAAACTTCTTAACATATCAATCAATGTCTTTTTTTACAAAAATATATCAACCAATGTTGAACTAACCAAAATTCAATGAAGAAAATTTATGTCTATTTAGATTAAGGGCAGCCGGGTGCACTAAGCTCCCGCATACGCAGGGTCTGGGAAGGAGTTCCACCATTTGACAATCTCACAAGTTTGAGTTTAACAGACAAAAATGCCAAAATTGCTAGGTCGGACGTTGTGATCATGGTTCAAACCCTGGCCCCTCCACCTACGTGTGTGAGGTTCAATGGTTATTAATCATTTCGTCTATCTACCAAAAAACATAATGAGTCAAAAAAAAGGTACACAAAATAAATAATATCTCTTAAGATAATTTATCAATCCACTCCCCAAATATACAAGGGGCTTACTAGAACCATGCTTTCGGTATTCATTATTTTTTTAATATTTGTATTAACGCAGTTATTTTTTTTTTTTGACAAAAATAAAATGATATTCATTCATTCAAATCGAGAGATTACATCATTCAACACCGCTAAAAACGTAAAGGATGAATCTGCGAACAAACTCACAGCATCCAAGTTAATAGCATATAACGGCATAATGCCTACAAAAATATATGATAAAATTAAAGTGACCGGAATATCCATGGACTCCAGATCTGCAACGTTGACGCCCAAATCTTTGATTGAATAATCGATCTTTCAAGATGAATCAAATGAACACCGCAAGAAGACGGAAAATGAAACAGTGCCGCACAAGACGACGAACAACAAACCACCACACTTAGAAGATGAAATCACAAAGAAAAAACCTAGATCTATGTGGAAATCACTTATTTAGATTGAAATAGAGAGGAAAAGATGAAGAGGGGGTGATTTCGGGTCAAAAATTGACCCAAAACCACCCCTCAATGAAGAAACTGGAAGAGAAAACCTAGAGAGAGAGAAAACTAGGGCTCACTTGTTGGAGAGGGAGGAGAAGAGTAATATGTTTTTATTAACGCAGTTATTTATTATACTATAAAAAAAAATTAAGTAAAATTTTGGCAATCTTACAAGTATGTTCATGGTTACTATGTTTTTACTATGACATTCATTTTATTTTATTTTTGTTTGAGGGGTTTACCATGACATTCTAATAAGTAATATTCAATTTAAATTAATGTTAATTGTATTATTAGTATTTAACATTAGTTCTCATATTGATTTAAAAAAAAAAAAAATCAGTTCACATATCAGTATTAATCAATATAATTAACCAAGATAATGTTGCCCCGTACATTGCATTGTACTCAACTAGTACTAGTATGCAAACAAACGGATACAATCTTTGTTCCATTCCTTAAAAAAAAAAAAAAAAGGGAATTAGTCACTTTAGTCCCTGAATGGGAGAGGATTCGTCACTTTAGTCCCTGAATGAAGAGAAATTGCAAAACAGTCCCTGCATAGTCAATTTCAGGGACTAAAGTGAATAACGGAGTCTACATTCAGGGATTAAATTGACTAACGAAGTTTGCATTCAGGGACTAAATTGACTAACAAAGTCTACATTCAAGGACTATTTTGCAATTTATCTGCATTCAGGGACTAAAGTGACGAATCCCTTCCGATTCAGGGACTAAAGTGACTAATTCCCCAAAAAAAAAACTTTGTTCCATCCATTTCGATCCCTTCTACTCTCTTATGTTATTTTTTGGCTTCAACGAAGAATGAAATGGTTAGTACACATATACCTGATGATATTCACTTCTCCATTCTATCAAAACTTCCTCTTAAATCTTTGAAGCGATTTGAATCTGTTTGCAAATCATGGTCTCTCTTACCTGAAAATACTTATTTCATGAACATGTTCCGCAATGATTTCATAACTAACTCTCATCGTTGTTCTTATTACGACGAAGCATCTCTCCTCCTAAGTGTTATAGAAAATGATAAAAAAGTTTTATATTCTTTTCCCGGTGAGAGGTTTGAGAATAAGGTCAAATTAGATTCGTTTGATTTATCTGGAGGCCATTTTCGTATTTTTGGTTTCGGTGGTATTGATGGCACACTTTGTTTCTATGATTATTCTTCTGATGGTGAAAAAATTGTATTGTGGAACCCAGCTACACAAACAAGCACGCTCCTTCCTCCCAGTCTGGCTCCCGGTCTAGTTGAGTTTATCTTAGATAATGATGAGGATATGGATTTTGATTTTGATGATATTTTTTATCAACTTTATGGATTTGGTTATGACCGTGTTACAAATGACTATAAGGTCATTCGTAATGTACGGTTTGCACAGGAATATTTGGAGCCCTTATGGGAGATATATAGCCTAAGAAGTAACTTGTGGAGAGAACTTGATGTTGACATGCCGTATTCTTTGGAATTTAGTGAAGGCACCCAAGTCTACTTGGATGGAATGTGTCATTGGTTGTGTGAAGACGAAGAAGATAGCCCTGATGGATCATTTTTGGTATCATTTTACTTTAGCAATGAGGTGTTCTTCACAACACCGTTACCCTCGGAAGTAGAGGATTGGTTTGGTGATTTAGCAATGTGGTTAAACTTGGCGGTGTTAAATGGGTCCATTGCATTGGTCTCATATCATAAAGAGACGACTAATTTTCACATATCAATTTTGGGCGAATTCGGTGTGAAGGAATCATGGACCAAACTCTTCATTGTTGGACCGTTGTCTTGCGTCGAGCGTCCTATCGGAGTGGGGACGAAAGGAGAAATATTCTTCACCAGAAAAGATAAAGAACTAGTTTGGCTTGATTTAAGCACACAACTGATTGAGGAGGTTGGTTATAAAGCAAACAATCCTTATTTTTGTTCGATTATAATTTACAAGGAAAACATTCTTCCATTTGGAGGAATAAATAATTAATTGTTGTTCTTCTTTTCACCAAGAGATATATGATTGTGGTTACTAGTCTGGCTGCAATGTGGGCACTTTGATCGGTGTCGTTGGTTGGTACTGCTTTGCATGAACTTTGTGCCGGTGGGAATGTTATAGAATCTGATTTTTATGCATACCATATTGCAGTCCTATGCATTCAACAGTATGTGTTTATTGTCTTAGGATCTAGTTTCTATTGATTAGTAGTGATAGTATTATGTAGTAGGGGTTGGAGTTGCTGGTTTGTTGTGGCTTCTCTGTGTGGGATGCTTTGTGTATCGAGTTTCTTTTAATCTTTGTATCCTTGTTCTTTGCTTTAATACATTGTGCTTGTATTGAACCTATTGATATATTTTGCGTTCTAAAAGAAATCAACTTTATTTTGAATGTTTACTCCCTTTTGATTTGCAACCTAATTTTGTTTCTATATCGATTAGCTTTACTGGATGCCCTCTAGTTTTATGTAGAAATAACTTCTATATGAAAAACTTGATCTAATCGATCTCTATTTGAACTTTCACTACATTCTGACAGCATGATTCATGCCACCATGTTCTTGTTTACTTTTTCTTTGGTATTCCAAGTCTAGATAATAAACTGGTCTGGTTCATGCATGATGGGTTAGATCAAATCAACTAATCTCCTTCATCTCCCCTTTATTGAAAAGATTCATATCAGTTTCAGTAATTTCGCTCATGACCAGTAGTTTATTCTGAAATCCATTCTGATTTTTGGAATTCATACAACCAGAAAGGCTTCATTTAGTGCTTGTGCATGGGATAACTATATGACTGCTATAAGGACTGTACGTTCAGCAAAAAATTTAAACGTTGTATAACCTTATAGCTGAATTTCTGCGCTAATTTGTTTAACTAATTAGATTTTAGTAATTCATGTTACTAACAAATGGCTTGGCTGAAAAGCGCAAAAACTCAAACTTCATTCAAGCCAACTGTATTACTTAGTTACTTACTTTCTTACTTCTTGATAATACAAATTTCCATGTGCAAGACATGTAGCCTTATTTTACATATTGTGAAGTTATGGTGTTTTGCAAGGCCATTACTTGTTGTCGAAAAAGGGCGGGGTTTGAGCTGGTATATTGCGGTGATGTTGGTCATTCTTTTTTAGAATTGGAAGGGTGATGCGGCTGGAGTGTAGCTTTTTGATCTTAGATGTAGGATTTTGAAGAATGCGAGAAAACAGATCAGATATATGTACTTCGTGACTTAGGTACTTTTGAGTTCAATTTCTCATCACTGTTCTGTTAAAACTGTATCATTTTGTAACACGTGCTTGTGTTGTTTAGTCGAATAGTGGCTTGTTAGCAGTAAGATAGAGTGTTTCAATTGGGTCTGTTGGTGGCGATTTGTGGCCAGCATGGAAGCTGTAGTAGTTATATGCATTATGGCGGCTTA
Source organism: Medicago sativa (assembly GCF_051527215.1). Classification (NCBI taxonomy): domain Eukaryota; kingdom Viridiplantae; phylum Streptophyta; class Magnoliopsida; order Fabales; family Fabaceae; genus Medicago; species Medicago sativa. Next base: position 84,329,802 of record NC_140754.1, read on the forward strand.
AGGGTAGCTTTATTCTGTATGTTTGGAGAAATCACATATGATATATAGCTTTTACTTACCGACACAAGATGAGTTAGTTCAGTGTAACTTTAAAGTGAAATATATTTGCAGGGTGTTTGGTCATTTACAAAGAAAGCATTCCATCTGAAGTTATAAAGCCATAGATATATGTTAGAGAAATATGGCTATCTGAAGTTATAAAGCCATAGATATATGTTAGAGAAATATGGCTATCGAAACATCAAAATAGTCCTCTCCTCTTTAAGAAGCGTGCATATGCTTTACCTTTTCTGATAAGTGATAACTTTCTTACTATTGATCTGGTAGTTCTACTTTATGTTATTGTGGTCTCTATGTTTTGATTAAAAAAAAAAATTGAAAACGGCGTGTAGAAGATGCAGAGGGAGAGATTTTGGATTCCTCTATAACTTCGTCTGATTTTTCCTTCAAACAGGCTATGTCTGATCCTGTATGGTTAACAGCTATGAAATCAGAATTTGATGTTCTCATTAATAATGGCACCTGGTCCTTACCTCCCCCCCCCCCCCCCCCCAGAATTTGATGTTCTCATTAATAATGGCACCTGGTCCTTACCTCACCCCCCCCCCCCCGGCACAGGTAACCTATTGGATGTAAGTGAGTCTTTAGGATTAAAGAAAATCCTGATGGGACAGTAAACAAGTTCAAGGCAAGACTGGTTTCCAAATGCTTCCACCAACAGTTTGGAGCTGACTACTCAGAAACTTTCTCTCCTGTCATTAAACTTGTAACTGTCAGAACCATACTCAGTTTGGCACTTAATCATTTCTGGCCACTTCTTCAACTAGATGTTAACAATGCGTTTTTTAATGGACTTCTTGAAGAAGAGGTCTATATGGTTCAACCTCGATGCTTCGTTTCATCTGACAAGTCCTTGGTTTGTAAGCTAAACAAAGCTATTTATGGCCTTAAGCAAGGCCCACGTGCTTGGTTTGGAAAACTAACTCTACACTAATTAAATTTGGTTTCTCAGCAAGAATATGTGATCCTTCACTTTTCATCTACTCCAAGGCATCAACTGTTCTTTACATGCTAGTTTATGTGGTTGAAACATATTGTGATGCTGACTGGGTTTCTGACTCTGAAGACCTTAAGTCAATCTCATGTGCATGTGTTTACCTTGGTCCTAATTTGGTGTCTTGGTGGGACAAGATGCAGCTTGTTATGTCAAGAAGTAGCACAGAAGTAGAGTATAGAAGCATGGCATTGGCTACAACTGAACTGCTATGGCTTCAATCTCTTCTCACAGAGCTCAAAGTTCCCTATAGTACTCCTACTGTGTTCTGTAATAACAGGAATGCTATTGCACTAGCTCAAAAGCATGTGCTCCATTCCAGAACTAAGCATATGGAACATGATCTAGAGGTAGTTACAAATTGTGAAGCTTATAAATAATCTTCACCTCCTATTGTATCATAACAATTCAACAATCAATGAAAAATAGCTTAGAAGCATTTCAAATTCTCTCTGTTCTCTCTCTCTATATATCTCAATAGATTGAATCAAACTAACCCTAATTCCAGTTCTAACAAGTCTTGCTTCCTGATCATATAAAGTTCATCTAGTCAAAATTGTTGATTGCAATTCGTATACAGTAGTATACTTGAAATTGAAGTTAGGTCCAATTTACCAATTACACTTGCTAAATGATTATATCATTAAACCAAACGGTTGTGCAAGATATAAATTTGCAGGTAACTAAGATGAAACTTATTAACATATCAATCAAGGCTTTTTTTTACCAAAATATATCATCCAATGTTAAACTAACCAAAATTCAATGAAGAAAATTTATGTCTATTTAGATTAAGGGCACCCCGGTGCACAAAGCATCTACATACGCAGGGTCAGGGAAGGGGTCCCACCATTTGACAAGTTCACAAGTCCGAATTCAACTTGCAAAAATGCTGAAATTGCTAGGTCGGTCGTCGTGATCAGGGTTCAAACCCTGGCCCCTCCACTTGTGTGTGTGTGAGTTACAATGGTTATTTGTCATTTCATCTATCTACCAAAAAAATAATGATTAAAGAAAAAAGGCACACAAGATAAAGAACAAGAAGCTTAAGCTGGAAATATTTCATGCACAACCTCTTGAATCACAAATTCTCGGAAGGGACAATGCGACAGAAGAAAATAAAATAAAAAAATAAGTGTGATTTCCTTGATCCCTTTTTCCATCTGAATCAGTGGCTATTGCAGAAATAAAGAGATAGTAGGTGTTACAATGAAAATCAAATCATTGTAATGACTAGCTCAAGCTATGTGATATATCAACTCCAAAGGGGGTGCAGATAAGAGCCTAATTTACATCCTGCTGTTGAAGTCTGCGTTGATTGAAAAATTAGTCCATAAACCTGTGAAAACATAACCATTATCAATTCCTTTCCAAAAAAATATGTTTCCAACAATGTATTAAAGGTCCTCTGCACTGAAAATAGGAAGCACGCATTTTCAGGTCATATCTAGAGCGTGAGCCAAATGGCTCGAGATAGACTCAAATATCATTTTAAAATTTAGGTTAGACCTATCTTCATACTAAAAAATCGGCTTGTATGATGCCGCCCACTTATAAATACATATTCTGACCATGTATCATCCAATGTGCGACACTCATCAACATATTTGACCAACTTCAGTAATTTTAAGACCACAGACCACAATGAATAATGTGAATAATACGACGGTCATCAAAATATGGAGATAAAGAAAAACATCAGCATCAATAAATTTCAATGAGAAGAACACACCAGATCAATGCAGTTCGATGTTCGTGCAACATTGCAAGAAAGTCTGCAACCGTAATCCTGTGACATCTATCCAAAAATCTAGCTCAACAAATCTATAAACAATTCACATGCCTTGTCCTGTAAACATTAATGTTGATTTAATAATTTGCACGTGCATATCATGAACCAAAAGAATGAAATAAAATAGAAGAAAGATTCAGCAGATGTGATACAGGTAATGTAATCTTACAGTCAAATGTTGTCCAGCTAGGAGGTGTAGTTGAGATATTCGTTTTATCGGCATCAATGGAAAGCATACTAAAAAGATCGACGGTACTGTTGCTATTTCCAACGGGATTATCAAAATCAACTGATGCTGATGGCCTCTTTATTGGTGGTTTAATCTTCACTTGTAAACCTGAGGGAGCCTGAGTTCAATAGATAAACCTTAATTGGTATTTTGGTTTTTGAGATGTAAATATTGGAAGGTAACCAAAACTTTGAATGAGCAAACAATTGTGCAAGTGACTGGTTTACTAAATAAGATGCATTGAACATGCATCTGACCTAGTGTTGTCAATTATGAATCGCAGAGAATAGCGGTTTGCTTAAATTCTGCTCTGCTGGGTCGCTATTTGTCAACACTTTTTACTAAATCGCATCTCACTAAACAATAGTGGTTTGTTAAAATTTCGCTATGCTATATCTACTATTTGAGAACACTGATCTGACTATGAAGGATTGAACATCGTATAAAACATGAATACCTCATGAGATCTTGCTATTGGAGGCCGAACTTGTGCCATATGATTCACTAGAATGCTTTCCTCAAGAGATAATCTTCTGTTTCTGTTAATACCACTCTTGACCCCATCAGCTGGTAAATCTTTGAACTCAAACATCATATCAGCTGACTTTGAAGCTGATCGTAGTTCACCTTGCAAAGCCCACTTTTTCTCTACATACCTGAAGGAACTTAAGCAAGTTAGCAATAGTATAAAATGGAAAAGTAAACGAAAATTTATCTCGATGTTTCAAGCATAGTCTTAAATCTTAGTCTGCAACCGCAATTGCTGCCACAAGATAAAGGTTTTATTTAGAGGCCTCTGCAACGGCATCACAACCACAATTGCGGCTGCATTTTAACATAATATCAAGGTTCACAGTGTAACCATACCCCACACCCTCAATTTTGAACCATATAGTTATGTGTAAGAATCCATTATATTTAACAATTTACTTGGCACGGATAAACTTCTCGATTCCATATCCATTTCTGTCAAAATCTGGTGGCAGTTTAGCCTCCCAATAATTATTTGACTTCGCATTACCCATGTCTGCATAAAACATACCATATAAGTTTCACTGGCAAGAACCAAACAATATTTTGTAACAGTTATCATATCTTCTAGTGTTGTCAATTGCATAAAATAGCAATCAGTTAAAATTTCACTACGCTACGTTATGGTGCTATATATGCTATTTGACAAAACTGATATCTTCCATGAGTAATTAGTTTCATTAATCAAATAAATGGATATTATGTAATGTCCTATAAGAGAGAAAGAAAGAGTCATTCATTGTATCTTATAATTTGCTCAATAATACAGTTCACAAAGAAAGTAAGAAATTGCTTGCATAGTTTCTTACATTGCATGAAAGAAACTTGTTCTGGCAACCATGTATCCAAAGTTGTGGACCTCACCTAATTGCAAAATCAGAATGTTCAGCCATTATCAATTTCCAATCAGAGAAAGAAGGAAGAAAAACATGTATATAAACCTTTGATATATGCACTCCAAGACTCCGATGAATCCCGGAACATTGCATGCAAATGAAAATTCCTAAGTTAACACTGGCCCATCGTGGTGCCCTGAAATATTAAAATTCCGTAAACCATGAAGAATCTTAATCAATTTCTATAGAAGAAATTGCAAGATCAAATTTCGAACTTCACACTGCTAAAATTAACAATGATGCATATACATGTGGTTGAAATATTAAATGTCACACTGTCTTGCTTTCCTTCACAAAACAAAAACTTTCAAGTATACTATATCTCCTCACTCCTAATCCTAACTAAATTATCAATGTTGAAGCATCCCCAAAAAGGAAAGAAAAACCTAGAAGTGAGTGAATCACTCTAACTTTGAGTATTGGGCGCAATTGTTTTGGTCTTAACCATCTGGTTCTTAAGGGAAATAGACCCTAGTAATCCGGTATTTACGAAGAGGTAAGTAAAATCTGGTCAATAATTGCTCTGGCCAAGGATCGATCTTAGGTGCTCCCAAGTCCCAATGGATTCAAACTTAACTAAAGTCTATTAACCACAGTTCTCGGCACATATAAGTTGCACAACTGATCTCCTTGTGGATATAAGTAACAGAAGTACACGAAAATGTTTATATAAAAAAAATGAAAGCTTAATGGAAAAAAAAAAAAAAACATAAATGTGTATTCTTATTAACATAGAATAAAATAATGGGTTGTGAAAAGTATATACTTGGTCCAACAGTCTGCACATTCCCTGTTGTCAGGTAGCTTAAGAAGTCCCTCTAAGATCTGCATACAGTCACAAAAAAATATTTAAAAATAAAACAAAACAAAAACACCAAGCAGCACCATAACCAAAAAATTTAAGCCTTTTTTTTTCTCTTCCAAATGTTAAGGTCAACTGCATGAATTAAACAATCATACTATCCTACAGCAACAATTATAACTACAATGGGATTAGTTATAATTGAGGGAGTATTTTCTTAATGATTGAGAACTAAAAAGGAATTGAGGGAGTATTTTGATACAATCTTAAGAAGACCCAAAGAACTTACAAGCCCAAAGAAAAAGTTATGGGGTGACTCATAAAGGAACAATGACTCAGCTAATTTTTAGAATGGATTTTTTAGGCGTATTATATTAGTTAGTTACTCAGAAGCGTTATTGTGTAGCCGTTATAATTATCTTATAATGAGTATCCACAAGCTTATATAAGCATTGCATGCTTCATGATTGGAATCAATGAAAAATATAATCAATTTCCTTTCTTTTATCTTTAGTTTCTCTCTCTAAACTCTGGAGTGTGATTCATACTCAAATTGGGTTGTATCATGTTTTTTCAACACAACAACAATAATTGAGTCATTTCCATATGTCTATCCAACTCATTAATCTATAAGCTTTTCTTAATAATTTCTCTTAAAGTGTGTTTGGGAGCGGGATTTTGAGGGTTTAGTAGGGGAGGACGTAGAAGAACTAAATCTACAGATTTATATATATTTGATTGATTTGATGTTTTAAAATAAAAAATAAAAGAACATCATAATTAATGATCATATAATAGCTCAATCACACTTGATTGATTTAGAAAAACATTTTATAATATTTGTAATTTAAAAATGAAAACTAAATCATCCCCTCTCAATCCTTCCATCCAACCATACCCTTATAATTTGTCTAGGTCTTCATCCGTCTCTAACAATTTGACTACCTTTCATCTAATTTCCTCTTAAAAAATCTACAACTCTTCTCTCTCTATATACCAAAATCACCAAACCCAAGCTTCCGCCATCTTTTCTTTAATAGGTGCTGCTTATACCCCCACAATTCTTCCTCTCTCTCTAATGTAATCATTCCTAATCATATCTCAATAGTCTTGAGACACATCCAAAACAACATTCTAAATATATTTTTATCAACAATTTTCCATAAATATTTACAAGCTTTTAACTAATTTTCGTTTTCCACCAAAAATTAAAAACGACATTTTGTATCCATATATTTTCATGAATTTAGAAGCTAAAACCATAATCAACTCAAAAGTCAAAAACATAAAACAAATTAAATGATCCAAAAACCCAAATAGAAATTAATAAATAAAAATAAAAAATATTAAAAAGGGTTGAAGGAGACAAAAGACACCAACCTTGGTATGTTTAGCATGAAGCTCTTTAGAAACAGAAGCTTTTCCATTCATGTTTGCAAAACCTTCGCTGGTTACGTAAGACACAAGGTAAGTATCATGCACAACGAAGGAAAAGCAAACAAAGAGAGAAAGAGAGAGAAAGGAAGGTGAGAAGAGGGAGAGAGTTTTTGTGGATTGTGGGGTTTATGTTTAGGTTGGTGAGAGGAAGGAATGAATAATTGAGAGGTGGAAGTGTGGTTGGCGACAGAGAAGGAGACAAAAGCGGAAGTTCCATTCATTGTTCCACGTAACAAAGAATTTATTCTAAAATCTGTCTTTATCTTTAGTTGACTATACAAAGCAAAACCATAATAACAACGACAAACGCAAATGATGTCATGGCAAGTTGGCAACCGGCAAGGAGGGACGGAAATAGATACGGACACCGACTCAGCGGCACTGCTAATAATTTAGAAAAACACATAATCCAGTGTAATTATAGGTGTTGGTGTCATGTCGGTGTCAGACACGACATGTGCTTGACACCAGGATGCGCCTAATCCAAAGAATGTCCGTGCTTCATAGTTTTTTTTTTTTTTTTTGAGAAAACCGTGCTTCATAGCTAAAAAATATAGTTTGGGGTCTGACATTTTTAGTTAAATAGGTTTTTATAAAATTTAAACTTTTCTATTAAAAAAAAAAAGTTTTATCTGATCGGTCGTAGACTAAATCGTAAGTCCTTGTAAGTCATCTTTATTGACAAGCCTTGACGTTTCTTTTTTGTTTACAAGAGATAAAACAAAACAAGAGTTTCAAAGGTCAAATTTTATCTCACTAAATTGGTCACTTAAATGAATCAAACTATGTCATAATATTATATCATAAATTTTATTTGGATTCAACTCGTTAATTTTATCTCATTAATTTTTTTTCCTTCAAAAAAAAAACTCATTAATTTTTAATTCTTTTCTAATAGTTTTTTTTAGGTTTTCATCTTTCTTTGGTAATATGATTTATCATTCGTTTGATTCATTGTTTTTACTACATATCTTTTCTCTACATGTTCAAACCACTTAAACATATTTTCACCATATTAAAATAAGTGTTTTATTTAGGAAAAACAAAAAATTAAAGCATAGAAAACTAAAGAGGTTAGATAGCTCAACTTATTTGAGTTAAAATTTTAAACAGTTGAATGTTCCAAATTTAATAACAGAAAACAAAGGAAAAGAATACGATTTTGATCCACATTAGTTGTCATGTTTGATTATTTTACAGTAGGAAGAGATTATTTTTCATAATCTCTTCATTTTTAATTTTCAGCTTTTCTCTCCTCACTCAATCACCCGGTCATGTGACAGCAGCTGATTTGATTCTAAGTTCCAACATAGGCAAATGATTACAGGAAAATTTGATATGATGGATGTTGGATTATGAGTGGAGTCTAAGTGAGGGAATATCACATTATGTCAAGTGCAAGCACATAAAAAATATTGACATCATATTTTAGCTCAATATCGTAAGAGTGTGTTTGGATGAAAAAATATTTTGAGCGGTGGTTTGTCTGGATGAGGAATGTTTTAAGGTGGCAAAAGTTATTATGCATAAGGAGATCCTTATGCACCATGCATAATTGCTTTCTACACCCAACATAATTGTTTTCTACACCCCAAGTGAAAAGAATTATTTGGGTCCACTATAAAATCTATTTATTTGTGGGCCTAATAAAGCCCCATATTATAATTTTTTTCTTAACAATTTATTTATGCAAAATAGCTTATTCGAAATAGTTTATTTATGCAAAACAACTTATTAGAATGATTTTTAAAAAACCGCTTATTCAAAACAACTTATTTATGCAAAACAGCTTATTCCGATTAATTTTAAAAACCAACTTATTCAAAATAGCTTATTTATGCAAAACAGCTTATTCGAAACAACTTATTAGGATCACTTTTTTTAAAACCGCTTATTTATGCAAAACAGCTTATTTGTTCAAAACAGCTTATTCAAAACAACTTATTTATACAAAACAGCTTATTCCGATTTCATTTTAAAAAACAACTTATTCAAAACAACTTCTTTATGCAAAACAACATATTTATGCAAAACAACTTATTCAAAACAGCTTATTTATGCAAAACAGCTTATTCGAAACAACTTATTAGGATCACTTTTTTTAAAACCGCTTATTCAAAACAGCTTATTTATGCAAAACAGCTTATTTGTTCAAAACAGCTTATTCAAAACAGCTTATTTATACAAAACAGCTTATTCCGATTTCATTTTAAAAAACAACTTATTCAAAACAACTTATTTATGCAAAACAACATATTTATGCAAAACAACTTATTCAAAACAGCTTATTTATGCAAAACAGCTTATTCGAAACAACTTATTTATACAAAATAGCTTATTTGTGCAAAACAACTTATTCAAAACAACTTATTTATACAAAATAGCTTATTTGTGCAAAACAGCTTATTCAAAACAGCTTATTTATACAAAACAACTTATTCCGATTTCATTTTAAAAAACAACTTATTCAAAACAACTTATTTATGCAAAACAACATATTTATGCAAAACAACTTATTCAAAACAGCTTATTTATGCAAAACAGCTTATTTGAAACAACTTATTTATACAAAAGAGCTTATTTGTGCTAAACAGCTTATTCAAAACAACTTATTTATACAAAACAGCTTATTTGTGCAAAACAGCTTATTCAAAACAACTTATTTATACAAAACAGCTTATTCCGATTAATTTTAAAAACCAACTTATTCAAAATAGCTTATTTATGCAAAACAGCTTATTCGAAACAACTTATTAGGATCACTTTTTTTAAAACCGCTTATTCAAAACAGCTTATTTATGCAAAACAGCTTATTTGTTCAAAACAGCTTATTCAAAACAGCTTATTTATACAAAACAGCTTATTCCGATTTCATTTTAAAAAACAACTTATTCAAAACAACTTATTTATGCAAAACAACATATTTATGCAAAACAACTTATTCAAAACAGCTTATTTATGCAAAACAGCTTATTCGAAACAACTTATTTATACAAAATAGCTTATTTGTGAAAAACAACTTATTCAAAACAACTTATTTATACAAAACAGCTTATTCAAAACAGCTTATTTATACAAAACAATTTATTCCGATTTCATTTTAAAAAACAACTTATTCAAAACAACTTATTTATGCAAAACAACATATTTATTCAAAAACAACTTATTCAAAACAGCTTATTTATGCAAAACAGCTTATTCGAAACAACTTATTTATACAAAACAGCTTATTTGTGCAAAACAGCTTATTCAAAACAGCTTATTTATACAAAACAGCTTATTCCAATTTCATTTTAAAAACAACTTATTCAAAACAACTTATTTATGCAAAACAACATATTTATGCAAAACAACTTATTCAAAACAGTTTATTTATGCAAAACAGCTTATTCGAAACAACTTATTTATACAAAACAGCGTATTTGTGCAAAACAGCTTATTCAAAACAGCTTATTTATACAAAACTGCTTATTCGAAACAACTTATTTATACAAAATAGCTTATTTGTGCAAAACAGCTTATTCAAAACAACTTATTTATACAAAACAGCTTATTTGTGCAAAACAGCTATTTTGCACAAAATAAGCTATTTTGCACAAAATAAGCTTTTTTGCACAAACAACTTATTCGATTCCTAGGTCGCCGATCCCAAACGGAATTGCAGATCGTCCCTATTCTTCTGAGGTATGTGTGTATTGTAATTCGTGACAAGTTTGCGTGATTGTGAATTTGTAGAGATTTCAATTTTGAATTGCGGAACGCTATGCGTGAAATCGTGTAGATTTATAATTATGAAGATGTGGTTACTGATTGCAAATCTCACAAGGTTGTTGTTAAAGGAGAAAAAGCGGATCCATTGAAGGTTCTTGAAAGAGTTCAGAGGAAGAGTCATAGACAAGTTGAGCTTCTTTCTCCGATCCCAAAACCACCTTCAGAACAAGAGAAAAAAATTGAAGAGAAAGAGAAACCTAAGCCAGAGGAAGAAAAGAAAGCTGAAGAGGTTAATTAATTATTTTTTTTTCTTTTTAAATTTATCTGAATCTGTGATGGATCATTTTTATCATTTTTATTTTATTATATGGTGCAGCCTAAGGTTATGATAGTGATTCTGAAAGTTCACATGTATTGTGAAGCTTGTTCACAAGAAATCAAGAGACGCATTGAGAAAATCAAAGGTATGTTACTGTGTTCTGTTTTGATTGAAATTCATATTTTCTTCACTTTTATTTCATTCACTTGTTTTGGTTCAATTCTCAGGTCCCATCCTTTCAGGAATTTGTCAACTGTTACTACCGATGATTTTGTGTTTGAATTCGAATCTTGCTATGATTTTCAATTTTGGTTACATATAGATGATGGGTTTGATTGGTTTGGTGATGAAGTTTGCTGGAGATTTTCAAGTTCCTTTACATTTGGAAGAAAAAGGACGACGTTGATTGTGAAAGGACGACGTTGAAGAGGAGGAGAATTGGGAGTAATGAGTTGGAGGGATTAGGGATTGATTTGAATTTGGGAAAATTGATGATGGACTTGGTTTGAGAAATTGTCGAAATCAAATTGGGAATTTTTCTGAGAATTGTGATTCTGTTGCTAAGAATTCAAAGTTGGTGCCTGAAACTGATGGTTTTGAAAATGTTCTGTTATGGTAAGAAAATTCCATTTGTTTTTTATTTTTGATTGTGATATGCACCATGTTGGATCAAAGAAAACCATTAAGTACATCTAATGGTTTTGGAGTACAACTCACATAAACCATTTCCACAGCAAAATGGTTTTGAGTACAACTCACAGAAACCATACCCATAGCAAAACCATTAAACAATTAGTTTGGTTTCGTGTAGAACACTATCAAAACCATTAAACCACACTTATGGTTTCAGTAATAGTTTTTATTTAAAATCATTTGTCAATAATAATTTTCACTATTCTTTTATTTTATTTAGCATTTGACAATTATTTTTCTTTCACATACAAGTCTATTAAAACCATTAAAGCTCGATTATATTTAGACAAAGTCAGAAATTCGTTTTACAACGTAAGAAATAAAAGAGAGATGACGAGGCTTTACAAAAAAGTGGTTACTTATTGATTAATTCACATTAGGTTATAAGTGTGTACTATTAAGTGGTTACTTAATAATGATTTAAATGTTTATCACAAATTTTTTATTACAAAACCATTTTCACTGGAATTGGGAAATGATTCGATGTGAAATCTGTTGGTATAAGCTGGAATTCGGATTTGATGAATTATTGAGAATGTTGTGACGAATTGTGTTGTTTATGATCAATCCGGTTCGGATCTGGTGTTAGCATTACTCACGGAAACCATTTTCACTGCAAAATGGTTTTGGAGTCTAACTCACGGAAACCATTTTCACTGCAAAATGGTTTTGGAGTACAACTCACGGAAACCATTTCCACAGCAAAATGGTTTTGAAACCAACTCACAGAAACCATAGCCATAGCAAAACCATTAGACAATTATTTTGGTTTCTCATAGAAGACTATCAAAACCATTAAACCATAATTATGGTTTCAGTAATAATTTCAGTGTATAACATCTTAATCATTATTCAAAACCATCTAACAATAATAATTTCATTAAAAATCATTACACATTTATCTTGGTTTCACATACATGATTATCAAAACCATTAAACCATAATTATGGTTTCAGTAATAATTTCAGTGTATAACATGTTAAACAACGTTCCAGTAAAGAAACTCATAATCCATACTCATTTCTCTCTCTAACTCATAAAAAGCTTATTCAAAACAGCTTATTTTGTGCAAAATAGCTGTTTTGCACAAACAAGTTGTTTTGTATAAATAAGTTGTTTTGAATAAGCTGTTTTGCACAAATAAGCTATTTTATACAAATAAGTTGTTTCGAATAAGCTGTTTTGTATAAATAAGCTGTTTTGAATAAGCTGTTTTGCACAAATAAGCTGTTTTGTATAAATAAGTTGTTTTGAATAAGCTGTTTTGCACAAATAAGCTATTTTGTATAAATAAGTTGTTTCGAATAAGCTGTTTTGCATAAATAAGCTGTTTTGAATAAGTTGTTTTGCATAAATATGTTGTTTTGCATATATAAGTTGTTTTGAATAAGTTGTTTTTTTAAAATGAAATCGGAATAAGCTGTTTTGTATAAATAAGCTGTTTTGCACAAATAAGTTGTTTTGTATAAATAAGTTGTTTTGAATAAGCTGTTTTGCACAAATAAGCTATTTTGTATAAATAAGTTGTTTCGAATAAGCTGTTTTGCATAAATAAGCTGTTTTGAATAAGTTGTTTTGCGTAAATATGTTGTTTTACATATATAAGTTGTTTTGAATAAGTTGTTTTTTAAAATGAAATCGGAATAAGCTGTTTTGTATAAATAAGTTGTTTTGCACAAATAAGCTGTTTTGTATAAATAAGTTGTTTTGATTAAGCTGTTTTGCACAAATAAGCTATTTTGTATAAATAAGTTGTTTAGAATAAGCTGTTTTGCATAAATAAGCTGTTTTGAATAAGTTGTTTTTGCATAAATATGTTGTTTTGCATAAATAAGTTGTTTTGAATAAGTTATTTTTTAAAATGAAATCGGAATAAGTTGTTTTGTATAAATAAGCTGTTTTGAATAAGTTGTTTTGCACAAATAAGCTGTTTTGTATAAATAAGTTGTTTTGAATAAGCTGTTTTGCACAAATAAGCAAGTTTGTATAAATAAGTTGTTTTGAATAAGCTGTTTTGCATAAATAAGCTGTTTTGAATAAGTTGTTTTGCATAAATATGTTGTTTTGCATATATAAGTTGTTTTGAATAAGTTGTTTTTTAAAATGAAATCGGAATAAGCTGTTTTGTATAAATAAGTTGTTTTGTATAAATAAGTTGTTTTGAATAAGTTGTTTTGCACAAATAAGCTATTTTGTATAAATAAGTTGTTTCGAATAAGCTGTTTTGCATAAATAAGTTGTTTTGAATAAGTTGTTTTGCATAAATATGTTGTTTTGCATAAATAAGTTGTTTTGAATAAGTTGTTTTTTAAAATGAAATCGGAATAAGTTGTTTTGTATAAATAAGCTGTTTTGAATAAGCTGTTTCGCACAAATAAGTTGTTTTGTATAAATAAGTTGTTTTGAATAAGCTGTTTTGCACTAATAAGCTATTTTGTGTAAATAAGTTGTTTCGAATAAGCTGTTTTGCATAAATAAGTTGTTTTGAATAAGTTGTTTTGCATAAATATGTTGTTTTGCATAAATAAGTTGTTTTTTAAAATGAAATCGGAATAAGCTGTTTTGTATAAATAAGCTGTTTTGCACAAATAAGCTGTTTTGTATAAATAAGTTGTTTCGAATAAGCTGTTTTGCATAAATAAGCTGTTTTGAATAAGTTGTTTTGCATAAATATGTTGTTTTGCATAAATAAGTTGTTTTGTATAAGTTGTTTTTTAAAATGAAATCGGAATAAGTTGTTTTGTATAAACAAGCTGTTTTGCACAAATAAGTTGTTTTGCATAAATAAGTTTTTTTGAATAAGCGGTTTTAAAAAAAGTGATCCTAATAAGTTGTTTCAAATAAGCTGTTTTGCATAAATAAGCTGTTTTGAATAAGTTGCTTTTTAAAATGAGATCGGAATAAGCTGTTTTGCATAAATAAGTTGTTTTGAATAAGCGGTTTTTAAAAAATCATTCTAATAAGTTGTTTTGCATATAAACTATTTCGAATAAACTATTTTGCATAAATAAATTGTTAAGAAAAAAATTATAATATGGGGCTTTAATTTAGTGGGCTTGGTGGGAGCTTTTTTAAGTGGGCTTTGAAATTTGGGGCTCTATTGACACCTCTACTTATTAGAATTAAGCTTTCACTTGAGGTGTAGAAAACAATTATGTTGGGTGTAGAAAACAATTATGCACGGTGCATAAGGATCTTCTTATGCACCATAACCACACCCTTTTAAGGTATGGGGAATTTAAAACTTCAAGATAAATTCCTTTGTTTGGACAATTAATTTGGAGAATTGTCAAAATAATAGAAATTTATGAACTATTTTGTCTGAGTTAAATTTAGAGAGTTTCAAATGACAATTTACTTTACTAAATAAAATTTTTCCAAACATTTCTAGTTAATTATAATTGACTAAATTTTCAGTTTAATCATTGTAAAGTTAAAATTTATGAACTATTTTGCTTATAATAATTGACTAAGTTTCCTAATAATTATATAGTTAATCATGAAGTTAAATTTAAATAATTTCAAAATGTTTGGAAAAGTAAAAATGGACCAGAAATATTTTTCAAGATGCTTTAGGAACGGATGTAGAAGATTATCAACATTTGTTTAGGCACAATCACGACTATACATGATTTGGGTGTAAAGATAGACAAATACATATAAATTAAGTATTTCAATAATATATATATCATTTATTATTGATTGAGTAAATCACTAAATTGGTACCTGCCTTTGTATCAAATTCTCAAATTGATCCATGACTCTATTAATAACTCAAAATGGTCTCTGTCTTTGTCAAACGTTTCTTAGATTGGTACCCGACCCTATTAGTTGTTTTGTATTTTAAGCCATTAACGTAACAAATAAGATCCAAAATGCATTATGTCTTTAACCACTAAATAATATTCAAAAGATATTGATCCATTAACACCCAAAATACAAAACAATTAAGAGAGTCAGAGACCAATTTGAGAAATATTTGACAAAGACATAGACCATTTTAAGTTATTAATAGAGTCAGTGACCAATTTAAAAATTTGGTACAAAGAAGGAGACTAATTTGATGGTTTACTCTTTAATTATTTTTTTATCATGTGTCTAAATCATTTTGATTTGGGACCGTGACCAAGTTTACTTGTGAAGAAGAGATGTGTATAGTAATGGAGCTTCATGAAACGCATAAAATCACATCATGAAACGCATAAAATCACACCATAATTAACACTCATTTTAGCTAAAAAAAAAATGAGCTCCAAAATTACTCTCTATAGGAGTGTGGTTCAGCTCACACTCTCACTCACTCCTACACAACTGTGATTTTGGATGACCGCAAAAAATATATTATATATATGATATGATATGATGGAGCAATTTTTATATGATTACAACCACAAATATAATTGGTTTAGGCACACATATGATATGATATGATGGAGCAATTTTTATATGGTTACAACCACAAATATAATTGGTTTAGGCACACATACAAATGGAAATAAATAAAAAGATAAAAAAAATCAATTTATTGTTATTATAATTGAAAACATTGGTTAATGTGTATGGTTGTCTGTGTCTAAATGATTTGAATTTGTATTTATGACTATCTAAGAATTTTCCGATATATTTATGACTATCTAAGAATTTTCCGATATGATGAACATTCATAATTCATATAACCTTTGCCTAGCCGGATAAGATTTCCTTTCAAAATAAAAAGCTGAACAAAAAACACTAACTCCCATACAAACTGACTAAAATACCCTCGCGTGAATGCAGGTGTTAAACCCAACGTGACAAAAGTCACTTTCGCTACCCACATTAGCTAACTCACGCATGTTATAACCTAGCGTGAGTTAACTCATGTAGGTTATATCCTAGCGTGAGTTAACTCATGTAGGTTATATTCCAACTTATCAAGCGTGAGTTAACTCACGCGGAGATATTTTGGCCATTTTGTACGAGAGAAGAGCAATTTTCTATCATTTAAAAATCTGAGGTGCAAACCAACCAGCAACCCATATATGATTGTATTTGCTTATACACCTCTTGATTATACATATATTTTTGTACTAATGAATAAATAGATTTTAGGAATTAACAAATTTTAAATATACTTTTCATTGCTTTTGTTCAGACGTTTGTTCTCTTGGACAAAATGAAATAGTTAATATAACTTTAAAATTTGAAAATGACATGTTAATTACTTGTCAAAAACTAATAATAAAATCAAACTTTTCTTTAAAAAAAAATCTAACAATTAAAGAGGAATGTATAATGAGTAACATTCTTCTTTTTTAAAATCGATAATTGCTTAGACAAATTCCTAAAGTTAAACAGAATATATATACAGTAAAGTTTTATCACAGAGTTTTAAACATTCCTTCAAAACTGTCAAAAAAAATTAACATTCCTATCAACAGTTTTTTATCATAGATGTGTTTTAAAAACGTGGACAAACAGACAGCAAGGTTTCGTGGTGTAGTTGGTTATCACGTCAGTCTAACACACTGAAGGTCTCCGGTTCGAACCCGGGCGAAGCCATTCTTTTTGGATTTTTTTAACGGTTTTATAGATTCCAGGTTCAGCTAGTATAAAGATTGGGAATGAAGCTCTATTTTTGTAAAGTTATGTTTATATCAAGAATTAATAAAAGTTAAACAAGTACTAAATTAATTAATAAAACATCTTATACCAAGAATTATAAAAGTTAAACAAGTACTAAATTTTATATTTTTAGTTGGATTTATATTTGTTCAAATTCATAACATCTTACAAACAATCAGTTAATTCATAATTTAATTTCTACTGAATAATGAACAAGTTGTTACCGACTGAAATCATTGCAAGAAGTGTGTTTGTTTTAAGTTTTTTTTTTTTAAGAAGAGTGTGTTTGTTTTAAGTTTTTTTTTTATATTATTTAAAATAAAATGATACAAATATGTGTTCTATTTCTAGTTTATTAAAGGAGTAATACCTCAACTTCGTCCTTGAATTTTCAAAAATCAGCCAAATTCGTGCCCAAATTTTACGAAATATCTATTTAGTCCCTGAATTTTCAAAATGTCAATCAAATCAGTCCATCCGTTAAGTTGGCTTGTTAACGGAGGTGACGTGTACCGTTAACTGCTTACAAGGCTTACCACGTCAAATGTCACGCAAGCAGGGATTAATTTGGCTGAAAATAGTGAAATTAGCAACGACCAAATTGATTGATTTTCAAAAAATTGCAAAATTCCCGACGTATCTTTTTCCCCCAACGTCTCTTTCTCATGAGCGGCTCTTTCTTCCCCAAATATATAAATTTGGAACCCTAATGTTATAATTTGTCACCTAGAGTTCAAAATTCCCAAAATTTCTTCCATGAATTGATGACAAAGTTCTTCCCCAATTCAAAAAACTTAAAACCCTAATTTTTTTGATTCAATTCGAAATCCAAAAATCAGTGGTTATTGTTGAAGATTTGGTGTTCAGAAATGGTGGGTGGTGGGTGTATGGGCAAAAACAGCTACAACAGTTGGTCTTCATCTTCAAGCTCTATGTACAATGGCGATGTGAGAGTGCTTCAATGTTGGTGTCCTAGAATATGTGCGGTAAGAAAAGCCAACACTGTCAATATCCTAGGAAGGCTTTTCTATGTCTGCCCTCTGCCAAAGGTTTGTTTAACAAAGGTTATGTGATGTGTGAATGGTTTGTTTAAATTGTACTGATTTTGTTTTTTGATTGTATAGGATGATGATGAAAATTGTAAATTTTTTGTGTGGGTTGATGAAGCTGAAGAACTAGGCTATTTTAAAAACAATGGTGCTGGTCATGGAAGAAATGCAAGGTTGATAGAGAAGCCAAAAGATAGTGGCATAGAAGAGGTTTAAAGGGCAAGGTTGATGGATAAAGTTGATTGTGTAGGAAGTGAGCTTAGGTTGATTAAGATATTGATAGGAGTAATATGTTTGATTGAGTTGTTTAAAATGTTATTGTATTGTGCCAAGTCTGTGTAATGTTGTAATGAAAAGAGGTTGTCAATGAATGAATTCAACCCTTCTGTCAAAATCTTTCCATCAAATTGGTCCTTCTATTGTGTGTCTATCCATCTCTCAAATTAGTGAAAATACCATCAAATAAGTCATTGAATTTTCACAACATATATCACTGTGATCCTTGGTGCATACATTTGCTGAACAAAGTAAAAAGTAAAAGACAGACACTTTGATTCTAAAAAGACAGACATTTGCATACCATCATAAGTCATACATTTGATGTTCTTAAGTCATTACATAGCCAAAAAAAGAACATTACATAGCCATCAAGTCATTTGATGTTCTTAAGTCATTACATATCCAAAAAGCATAAATTAAACAAGTCCAAAAAGCATATTTAAACTAGTCCAAAAGCATAATTTAAACAAGCATCACTGCTTTGGAAATCCTGGGGTTGGGATAAACTCCATGTATTGGGGTTGAGTAGAAGCGGATGACCTGTAATTTGGATTTGGAACTCTAATAACTCCAGGAGCAGTTGGATTTTGTGGAACAGGACCCCTTAGTGGTGTTTGTTTATGCATGTCATTTGAAATCACTGGTCATCTCATGCCATATCTCATGTACCCACTATCTGAATACCCTAAAATCAATCACATCAGCCTTTAAATTATAACAATATCCATCAAATTAGTCCTTATATTATGACAATAAGTCTCAAATCGATCCCTATTTCGGTCTCAGTTATAGAGAGGTATAATTGGAAACACTGAAAAAATGACACTGAAAAAGTTAAAACTGGAATTTTACCATTTCCATCAAATTAGTCCTTGTACACGTGACTGCCTTGTTGACACGTGTACATGACAACACAACATGCAAGAGGACACATCATCACCACTAACAGAGCTTTTGGACAGAGGGACCATTTTGATGGACGTCTGTAAAATTTAGGGACTAAATAGATATTTCGCAAAATTTGGGGACGAATTTGGTTGATTTTTGAAAATTCAAGGACGAATTTGAGGTATTACTCTTTATTAAAGTTTATCCTTGTGTATAGAAGATTTCAGAGAAAGAAAAACGTTCACATAGAAAAAGGTGAGAGTAAAAGTTTCTATGAAGATGAGATTAAGTCTACGTGTAACTATCCATGTGCATGTTTAACAAATTTACTAACTTCTTCTTCTTGACTTTACTTTTATTTTTCTCTTAATTGTTCATTCTTTTCACTTTTTCTCTCAATTCCTCATTCTTTTCTTTCTTTTTCATCTAATTCATCTTTCCTATCCCTTTCTGTTAATTTCTTAATTTTATTTTTGTGGAGTTCTCTAAGATGATAAGAATGTGAATAATGCCTTCTCATCATTATTGTTATTTTCTCCCAAGTTTCAATGGATGGCTCTCCATACCTTATTCTTTCTTTGATGATTCAATCCCACCATATCAATGCATAATCTTTTAAATCGTGGTCTGATACCTGCACTTCTTTAACAATAGTATAGGTTTTACAACCAAAAATTGTTTAATTTTGTCTTCCATCCTTACAAGCTTTATTGGGATCCATCTTTAAGCATGAAATTCAATCCACTTTTATTTCAACAAAAACACTCCAAACAAAGGGGAACTTGGTTTGGGAAACACATAAATAATGAGGATCCCATGCTCCATACATAATCAAAATACTCACAACAAAAATAAACTTAAGAGTTTGTCATAATTTAAATCAAATAAAACAAACCAAGTGGGCATCATGCACCCAAATCTCATTAGTTATTCTTAAAACTAATTTCCATCTCTTGAAAGTTGGATAGAGTGTTCCTTAAAGGTTCATATCATTGGGGCACTATGTTGAGTTGCTACTATTATCATCACTATCTTCCTCTTCAACAACAAGTTCTTCAGCGACATTATCATCATCATCAACAAGTGGTTCTTCAGCAAAATCATTTTCATCATTCATATGATGAAAAGCAGGTAAAGCAAACACAAATGTTCGAACAACAAAATCTTCTTCAACAAAATCTTCTTCTACAAAATCTTCTTCTTCTTCGCGATCAATAACTTCCTCTGGTTTTTCAACTATAGGTAGCTGGGGAAACTCTTCTTTAAGCAAATCCAATTCCTATGTCGAACATAACCTTATTGATTAGTTTTTCATTAAGATATAATATTTTGGTTATGTAAAATGAAATAAATGTGTATATCTTACCTTTTCCTCAAACTTGTCAATATCTGGATACAACAAAGCAATCAATTCATCATAATTTGGATCATCTCTCAGTGAGAGTTGGGTAGGACAATGTGTGCGGCAAATAGGACATTCATTTTTACTGCAATAAATTACAAGAAAACATATAACAGCCAAAGAAATCAATACAATTCAAACTAAAAATATGTAAACTATTGATAAGTAAAGATGGTGGAAGTTTAAGGACAAACCCAGAGCGGATGCACTTCTCTATGCACTCTCCGCAGAAACGATGCAAGCATTCTATTATAGTTTTTGTTTTTCGTATGATACCTACACATATAATGAAATCAACCATCACCTTTAGTTGTCAATGCAATAAAAATTTCATGTGCATAAGAACATTTATACATATATATCATATATGTTGCAGACGGAAACTATATAAAAAGCTATTTTATGTTGTGATTTTCATCCATAAATCCCATTAATTCAAAGAAGTTGTGAATTGTTATAAGTAATTTGAAATTTAGACGAGTTTCAAATTATTTAGATAAATCTATTGAAAAATATAGAAGTACTTTAATTAACTATAGAAAAGTGTGGAGTGTATGTAAAAGTGTGTATTATTAGGAAACATCTAGCTTCTTAAAAAAATAATTAAGGAAACAACTAGAAATGTGTCTACTAGATTATCTACTTGTACCTATAAATAGGACATGAAGATAAAATCTTAACACTAAAGATAGATTTGCACAAAATGAGAGCAGGACCCCACGTGAAGAAGGAAATTTTAAATTAAAAGAGAGAGAAGTATTATTAACAATTTAAAATTTATATGAATATAGAATTATTTAGAGATATCTTACGAATAAAAACAAGAAATGTGTATAATTATATCTATTATTTAACTAGGACGTGAATAAAAGTGTATCTAGAGTTTATCGAGTTCCACCTTTAAGTACCCTACTGTACCTCTAATTTTAAATAAAGCATTTTTTTTTTTGACAAACAAAGCATTTTTCTAAGAAAGACTTTCTTTCTCAAAGATATATATTATGAAGCTAGCCTTAAAACATAAGTTATTTATGAATGGAATTTACCAATTCAATAACAAAAATCTATTACTCTTTATGCAAAGTTATGTGTAATTATTACAACACAATTTCATATATATAATCTAAATATTACCGTAGGTTTCCTCATACATTAATATTAAATTGTTTTGTTCAACATTTTGACCATTTCATTTGATCATATATTGTTACATTTTCTCATTAGAACAATTTTTTTTAGTAAAATTACTCATATTTGCAGTAATAAATAAGGAAATCTAGCATTAATTATAAATTACATACCAAAGCAAATAGGGCACTCAACCTCATGTATGTTTGATAAATCTCTGCTCACATATCTGCAAATAAGCACCAATAGAGAAATTCACAAACGTTAGAATGTTGGATCCGTTACATTATGAAAATATTTTCACTTTTCATTTTCTTAAACTTCTATTTGTTTTAAATTGCTAACAAGGACATTGAAGACTTGCATAATAACAAATGTGATAGAGAGTATACAAAAACTGGAAAAATGCATATTCAGAAACAGTAGAAATATTGTTTGGACATTTTAAACTAAAATCTAAAAATGCTAGAATTTTTTAAAAAACTTTATGAGGTATATATTTGATCTATACTCTCTTTTTTTATTAGGTGAATTGAAAATATAAATAAATTGGAGGTAAACATGCCTACTTTAGAGAGGTGGTTCTTTGTTTTTGAAACAACAAAGAGATTACTAGATATTGACCCAGCACAAAGCATACTCAATCCATATACAAAAGAATAACCCAAAATGGAGAAGATAAACACAATATATGTGAATTTCTCCATTGATTGGTACTATTGATGATTAGAAAATTTTAAAATATAATGAGTAGTTTGTTGAGATATTTATGCTACATAAGTATTAAAAATAAATTAAAAATATAATGAGTAGTTTTTTCCAAAGTGTGTTAGATTTTTATTTATTTGCTAGATTATTAGAAATAAAAAAAATATATTGCAGGAGTAAAGTGTAGATTTTAACATAAGAGGGAAGAAGAATGTAATTCAAGCTTCTCTTAGGGGAAGGGAATGAAAAGTTTTCTAATATGTTTTAAATAAGAGGGGAGGAGAGTGTATATTTTAACTTAAGAAGGGAGGGAAGTGTAATCTACTCAATTTTTTATTTAAGTAATATTACAATTGTATAATTTTACTAATTTAATAACGGTATGGATTTCTGCAAGTCATAGTACTTAAAAAATGATTATTTTATTATATATGTGTTAATAATTTTGCTGAATCCAGACAATTTCATCTGTCTCTGCATATATTGATTTATAGGTGCTTAAAATATGATTTATTTATTTATATTCGTGTGCACCAATTAAGATATTCATTCTATACCAATCTGTGATGAATTTTATTTTAGAATGCCGTGCATAAAGAATTTTGGGCATCCTAAATTATATGTCTAATCCAGGCAACGCCAGGTAAATACACGATAGTTGTATATAAAAGTATATTTTGAACAACATATAAATGAGAATATGCATAAACTCAATGTCCTAATGTTTTGAGTTAAGATATGGTGTCCAACTTACTTGTATGGTTGGTCTTAACCCTATGTGATGATCCCCAATTCTCCCCTCATGAACCAACAATGATATCAAAATCGATGGTTAATTAAAGGGTTGGGTCCTGATCTCAAAAATCTTTCTGACAATGATAGTCGGATGGTGTGACCTCACCAAAGTAATGTTCCTTTTTTAGTTGTTTTTTATATCGAAAAGGTTATTCTTGTTCATTATATCCAATGTTGTTTGTTGTCGTGTTGTTATAGATTTGATTCAAACTTGTAAATGGTTGTGCTACTGAACGGTGGGAGTAACCATCAGCTTATATTGCCGAGCTAGAAGTGAGTATCTAAATATGTTTAATTAGGGTCGGTTCACGGGAAAGGCCTTGAAGACATTTCCTTAGGCCTCTAAATATATACAAATTTTACTTGATAATTTTTTTTCATACTTTGCTATTTGCAAGACTAGAATTGATAACAATTATTCATAAATGAAGTATCAAACAAAATTGATTACATTAATTTAATAAATGATTTTGTATTATAATTGCAAGAAAAAAAAATTAAACCAAAATTTAGTAATTTTACAATTATTCCCTTCCCAGATTCATTAAATAATTGAAGCATCTGAACTATATTATAGTCCAGATACGTAATTATTTAATGAACTTGAAAAAAAACAATATTTGCTTATAAATGTGACCGGAGGAAGTAAGTCATTTTTCGCATAAATGAATAACTTGTGTTAACAGACAACCCTTAAAGGACCAAACTGACTCATTTTAAAGATTTTAATGTTATTATATCAAATTGAACTTCAAAAATGTGTTAAGGACCAAGTGATATTTAAGTCAAGATAAAATCATACTAAACACCTATCTAAGAATATATTGAGAAAGAGTAGCAAATAATTCATAGAAATGCATGTTGATGCCTTGGACCTTGCTATGATGTAATTATAATCTAATTAAACAAAATCCACGCACAACCAAAAAATTAAGCATGATCAAGTGAAAACCGTAGTGACACTCTCAACTGCCTCTGAGAAACCAACATACAAAGATACACATACATCCTTAATTAGATCTTAAGTATGTCAATGTATTTGATCCAAATTTAAACTAAATATATGTATTTTTGTTGCTTATATTTAAAATTAGATGAAGTAATTAAAATCCACATAAAATTTTCAAGGGGGGAATAAATGATTGATGAATAAAATACTAAATGATATAGTATATGAGAGAATATATGAGAAATCGGATTGACATACTCTACTTTTTCAGCTTTCTCTTTTTCTTCAGCTCCATCATCTGCTTCATCTTCCTGTTCTTCTTCATCATCATCTTCACCATATTCTTCTTTTTCTTCATTTCCTTCTTCATTATCAGATGGATGCATTTGATCTGATTCTACTTGAAACAAATATGCAAGATAATAAATATATATAAATAAACAACAATCATTTATGAAACAAATGATGGGAGTGCATAAGAAAATACAAGAAGCAACAATTATATTATTGAGATAAGATTAAGAAGGAAGAAAAAATGCTTACCAATTTCATATTTGGGTTGCTCTTGCAAGTTGTTTATCTCTTTCCTGGTCTCCTCAGAGCGCTTATTTTCTGACATTGTGTTCAACAGGGTAGATTTGGTTTTCTTAAGTTGATTTTATACTTCCTTGTGCATATGAAAGCAAATGCAAATGAAGAGTGATTGTAGTTAGCAAATAAAAATTTGACACGATAAAAGTTTAAAGACAATTTCGTAATTTGAAAGGTGATAAGCTCTTCATACGTGCTATTTCTCCAAGACTAGGTGTACCCTTCCTAAACAATTTGCACTTGATTATTTCCCATTTTATTTATTGATATTTCTTCTTCTTCTTTTGTTTATATTTTTTTTTGGTAGTATCAAATTGAATGAATGGAAATATTTATTAACTTCTAATAATAATATTATACCAAAAAATATATTTGACCTAATTAATGATATATATATTTTTTATATATAAATACTAGTAAATTTCAAACTATGTATTATGAAAAAAATAGGAAAATAATTATCACAATTTAATACTCCATCCTTCCAATTTTATATAATAAAAAAAAAAGTTTGACCGTAATTTTGCATTAACCATGAATTATTATATTAAACTGTCCTCCTGAGCGTAGCTCAGTTGGTTGGGACAATGCATAAAATATGAAAGGTCCGAGGTTCAAACCTCGGCCACTACCAAGGCCACTACCAAAAAAAATATTAAACTGATGATGTTTTATCTTGGTTTTCGGGTGTCAAACATTGATTACGTTTGAACCTTTTTAACCGGTGATATCTCATTTTTTCTTGGGAAGGGAAAAAATAAGCAAAACCCTTGAGAATCGAGGTCCGGGAGTTGTTTCCGCTATGGGAAGGTGTTAGGCACCCATAACGACTATAGTATCCTATAGGAACCGTCTTTATTTTCTACGCGCGCGCTTTATTTTTAAATGCTACTTGAAAGCGTTTATTTAAACCTAAGAGTTTTCTAAGTGAAGAATTGGAGGGGGAAGGAAGTGTTTGAATTTTTATTTTAATTGAATTGAAGGAATTTTGATTCCTTGCCTACGTACCCTTTTAAGGGATCAAATCCACCGCAGTTCTCTTCCAAAAATGTTTTTGTTTTTGTTGGTTGATTTTAAGTTTGAAAATGGAATTTTGAAAAATGGAGATTGAGAGGCTTCATGAGCATTGAGATTTAAGAAAAAAGTGGGGTTTGATTAGTGATTTTGGAAAAAGGCCTAAGTATGATTAAAATTCATTAAAATTCTTATTAAGAAAATGAAAGGAAAATCAATGGGATCTTGATCCCAAGGTTTATTTAGAAAGTGATTTGAGTGATATTGTTCATATTTTTTTGGAAAATGATTTTTCTAAGTGTAAATCCTAGGCATACATCTAAACATACAATCCTAAACATACATCTAAACATGTATATCCTAAGCATACATCTAAAGATATCTATGTGATGTGTGTGCATGTGTCGGTGCTTGTGTCGGTGTACATCATTAGAGTCCATTGTCCTTTACATCATTGGCCTAGATACATTCTATGGTCTTGCAAGAATTTAGACATAAAGGAAATTGCAAAATTTCTAAGTCTTAGCATAGGAATTAAAGTGCAAGAGATGGAGCTAAGGTTGAATGAGGGAATATACTTATGGAATGTATGAGATATGAAACACAAGAAAATGGTTAGTAGCATATGATAATATAAAGGGAAATAAGGCAAGGGATACTATGGTAAAAGTATGGAAACTAACACAAAATAAAGCCAAAGCAAGTGCAAAATATGACTGAAATTCCCCCACAAAATGTAAGAATCCTATTGCCTAAAATCCTCACATTCTCATACATTTTCCAAAGGTTTAGAATCAAGTCTTAAAGTGAGAATTAGGGCAATATGATGGGCTTGACATTTTTAAGGTGAATTTAGACATATATGCATTATTTATGCCCAAATGTAACTTGTAAAACAAAGCAATTAACTAACCAAGACTCACACACAAGCAACACAATTATGTACAAACAGTAGCTAAAAATTCATAGAATCATATAACATGTACACCAAATAGTCATCAAAAGCATAGAATGGAATTTGAGCAATTTTTGAGGGTTTTTCACATAAAATCAAGAAATAATGCAAGAAAATGTATTAATATTTTTTGACAAAATTTTCAGTGAACAAAATGCATAGAAATATCACAAAAATAACAAGAAACATACATGAATTTCTCTAGAATTTTTAAAGGGGTTTTTTATAGCTCGAGAACATATAAAACTTCACAAATTCCAACTAAAATAGTAACAATTAATAAGAAAATACCACACATATTTTTTTATCAAGATTTAACACATCACAGCACCACAAAAGTACCAAGAAAAAGATCAAAAACTCATAGGGATTTTTTAGGAATTTTTATGAAGAGTTTTGGACAAGTAAGGGTGCAAATAGCAAGAAACAGCATGCAAAATAGCAACAAATCAAAGGAAACGAAAATAAAGACCCAGGCCCAAAGGGAAAACGGATCCTGGACTATCCAAACGTATCGGGCACGTTGGATTGATCCAAGATCCCCAAACCCTAGATCAAACGGTCACAAATACGCAGCACACCATAAGGTGGTTCAGGCACATGGAAGCAAGACATCTGGATCATACACGTGGCGAACCAAAGATCCAACGATGTGGATTGAGAAAAGGAATGAACCAAACTGAACCAGACCGGTTCATGTGTTTATATAAACACAAAACAACCGGTCCAGTTCATTTCCTTCTTCCCTTTCTCTCACTACAACGTTTTAGAGAGAGATGCTCTGCAATCTCTCTCTTCATCTTCTCCGATGAACACAACGGCGGAGGTGTGGTGGTTCGCCGGCGGCGCCACCACACCTGAACGTTTTCTGAAACTTTTTTACATCATTGTGTTCATCTGAACCTCCTCTTTATGATTCTGGAACTAGTTTTTTGAAACGAGGCTTAAATTCGAATAGATCTACGTTCGAATCTTACGTTCTAGGGTTTCAAAAAAAATTTCTAATCTTCTTGGAACTAAACCCTAACTTGACCTATTTTCTATGCTGATGACGAATTTGAACTCTGATTTGAAGAATAAACGGTGAACTTTCGTGATTTTACATTTTTAGGGTTTCGTTTCAAACTTTTCGAATCTTTTCGAAGTTTTCACTTTGATTCACCGTTTATTTTCAATTTCAAGCCTTCGATGATGATTTAGGGTGGAAAACGAGAAGGTTTTATATGTTTACCTGATTTTGATTCGGAGATTCGAACAAAAAGATCCACGCAAGCTTCTGGTAAGTCTTGAACTGAAAATAAATCAGTTATTCTCTTCCCTTTCTTCTTCACTGGTTCAGAACTTGCTTCGATTCTCTCTTCTTCTCACTTCTCGCTGTGATCGTACGAATTTGTTAATTTCGTAACGAATTCGTGCTGGAATTGCAGTGATTTCAGTTCGATGATGAAGATTCAGTTCTGAATCTCTGAGAACTTCACGAAATTCTCTACAATTTCGTTCAATTTGTGATCCGGGAAAGTTAGGGTTCTATGAATGTTCTTCTGTGTTCTTCATGTTCTTGTTATTTCTGGCTTTTTGATCGTAACAGAATAGAGAGAGAAAATGATGATCTGTTTCTGATTTTTTTGATGTGTTGGCGCAATCTGAATGGGATTGTGATGATTGGGACCTTTTATAGCTTGACAAGTGTATTTGTGAGCCAATAAGGGTTTGCCACGTATTCTGGACCTTAACTGATTCTGGACTTGGAATTTTGGACCTGTTTTGGACTGAACTTGGCCTAAGAACCTTCCTGCAAAAATTAAAAATTACAAGGACTAATCTGCAATTTGATGAAATTAGATGACTGGACTGCAATTGACCCAAAAAAGGACTTCAAAAAAAAGTTTGACCTAAAAGGACTTTAAAACGAGAGTTGACTTAAAGGACTAAAAGATAAAAACCTTAAAAGAAAAAAAAAATGACTCAAAAGGACCAAAGTGCAATTTCTAAAAGTTTGGGGACTAAAATGAAAATAAATATTGGAATAAAATTGGTAAATTGGAAAAAACGTAAAGTGAAACGATTAAAAATGACAAAACGGACTAAAACGAACCAATTACTTAAATGAGGTACTTCAAAGTAACCTCTCTTTGCCAAAATTTCATGTGAAATGACTAAAACGCCCCTAGGGACTAAAACGACTCAAAATGACTCAGATGCAATTTTAAAGTGGGTTTTTAACAGAGAATCCAGGCAAGAGTTTATACAAATGAAATTAAAAGACTCAGAGACAATTTTTAGAAATTAAACAGAGCTTTGACACATGAAAAGACTAAAATGCCCCTAGGGGCTAAACTGACTCAAAATAACTTCAAATGCAATTTTTGAAATGGATTTTGACATGAAATTGGAGTAGGACTTATTCAAACCAACTGAACAGACTCAAACAACAATTTTTTTCTTTTTTAAAGGACTAAACTGAGTTTGGATACAGGAAATGACTAAAATACCCTTTTTTCATGAATTTCGCAAATAATATTGAAATAAGATGCAGAGAAAGATGCAATTGATCAGAGACATATCAAATGACTTAAAATGCAGGAAAGATGAATGGAGCTGGTATTTTTAGGTCCAAAATTAGGGTATAACAGATGACATGTTATATGGATATAAATGTTAAATATTGCAAAACAAATAAATAACAATTAATAATATTACAAAACAAATAAATAACAATTAATAATAAATTCCTTTCCCTTGTTAATGATCTCGAGGGGTTTAACCTTTCAATAACAAGTTCTCTTACATGAGCTTCACACAACCCAAAGGTGATTAAGCTATCTAAGAACTCACCTAACAAGATTCTTGTATTTGCTTCAAGTTCCAAGCTTCCAAAGATCAAACCCTAACTCTTGCTTCATCCATGATCCTTAGCTTAACAATCAATCCAAGCTTCTAGTTGTTTCTTGAAGGAGAAGAAGAAGAAGAAGATCATGATGCTTGCTTCATCACCAACCAAAGGATCCTTGAGAGAGTTTGTGAATTTGAGAGGGAGAGAGGCGATGGGTTCTAGAGAGAAGGAGGAGAGAAATTTTCCCAAAACCTAGAGAGAGAAACATCCCAAAATTATGAAGATTTTGTCCAAAAATCACTTATATACTCCCTTGTGTGAAAGTACTAAAATGCCCTTCATCTTAAACATGTTTAATCCGACACTGATACTTAACTCGTATTTAGCTGACATCACGTAATAAACATTTCCCGTCATACTTACTTTCCATAACATTAACCCTCTGGCACGTTCGACTGGTAATATTCTTATTGCCGAAAAGCGGGATGTTACACAGCCCAGTCCGCTTTGGCTCGGTGGGCCAGTTCATATAAATGGGCCAGAGAGGGTCGGCCCACTTTATTCATGGGATATAAAAATTGAGTCCAACCCAAATAATAGTGGGCTACATGGCTCGATGGAAACACAAATTTAGGGATTAGGGTTTTGGAGAAGACAAAGGGAAATTGGATCGCATTTGATGATTATTAAGGTGAGAAAAACACAAGAAGGGGTTGAATTATGTTGGCTTTTTTTAAGTTTTTCTAAGTGTTTTAGCAATGGTCAAAGTCTGAAGATGTTCACAGTCTGACTCAAAGTCTGATAACAATGGTGTAAAACAAGCATAGAGAGAGAGAGAGAGAGAGAGAGAGAGAGAGAGAGAGAGAGAGAGAGAGAGAGAGAGAGAGAGAAGCAGACACACGTCTATTATACTGGTTGCTCATACAAGCTAGGAGTAGTTCAGTCCCCTTCCACTTTCAAGAGATTTTCACTATAATCACAAATGCTCAAGGACACAATCAAGAAACTTCCTATGATCAAGCACACAAGCAAGAGATTTGCAAATGCTCAATCACAACTGAAAGAGACTTCTAAGAGTTTACAAATTAAAGAGTTTTCTTACACTTGATATACAATCAGAGGTGTAAACAATTACAAAACAAAACAAACTTTTAAGACTTTAAAATTTCTAAGATATCAACTTAGTAAGAAATTCTTAAGTGTTTTATGCGCTTTTAAATTCTATGTTATATATCGGTTCAAACAAAAAATATATTAATTAATAAAACATCTTATACCAAGAATTATAAAAGTTAAACAAGTACTAAATTTTATATTTATCGTTGGATTTATTTTAGTTCAAATTCATAACATCTTACAAACAAGCAGTTAATTCATAATTTAGTTTCTACTGAGTAATGAACAAGTTGTTACGGACTGAAATCATTGCAAGAAGTGTGTTTGTTTTAAGTTTTTTGAAGAAGTTTTAAGTTTTTTGAAGAAGTTTTAAGTTATTTTTGTATATTATTTAAAATAAAATGATACAAATATGTGTTCTATTTCAAGTTTATTAAAGTTTATCCTTGTGTATAGAAGATTTCAAAGAATGAAAACGTTCACATAGAAAATGGTGAGAGTAAAAGTTTCTATGAAGATGAGATTAAGTCTACGTGTAACTATCCATTTGCATGTTTAACAAATTTACTAACTTCTTCTTCTTCTTCACTTTCCTTTTATTTTTCTCTTAATTGTTCATTCTTTTCACTTTTTCTCTCAATTCCTCATTCTTTTCTTTTTTTTTTTTCATCTAATTCATCTTTCCTATCCCTTTCTTTTAATTTCTTAATTTTATGTTTAACAAATTTACTAACTTCTTCTTCTTCTTCACTTTCCTTTTATTTTTCTCTTAATTGTTCATTCTTTTCACTTTTTCTCTCAATTCCTCATTCTTTTCTTTTTTTTTTTTTCATCTAATTCATCTTTCCTATCCCTTTCTTTTAATTTCTTAATTTTATTTTTGTGGAGTTATCTAAGATGATAAGAATGTGAATAATGTCTTCTCATCATTATTTACATCTTCCTTCAAGTTTCAATGGATGACTCTCCATACCTTATTCTTTCTTTGATGATTCAATCTCACCATATCAATGCATAATCTTTTAAATCGTGGTCTCCAAACTGCACTTCTTGAACATTAGTATAGGTTTTACAACCAAAAATTGTTTAATTTTGTCTTCCTTCCTTACAAGCTTTATTGGGATCCATCTTTAAGCATGAAATTCAATCCACTTTTATTTCAACAAAAACACACCAAACAAAGGGGAACTTGGTTTGGGAAACACATAAATAATGAGGATCCCATGCTCCATACATAATCAAAATACTCACAACAAAAATAAACTTAAGAGTTTGTCATAATTTAAATCAAATAAAACAAACCAAATGGGCATCATGCACCCAAATCTCATTAGTTATTCTTAAAACTAATTTCCATCTCTTGAAAGTTGGATAGAGTGTTCCTTAAAGGTTCATATCATTGGGGCACTATGTTGAGTTGCTACTATTATCATCACTATCTTCCTCTTCAACAACAAGTTCTTCAGCGACATTATCATCATCATCAACAAGTGGTTCTTCAGCAAAATCATTTTCATCATTCATATGATGAAAAGCAGGTAAAGCAAACACAAATGTTCGAACAACAAAATCTTCTTCAACAAAATCTTCTTCTACAAAATCTTCTTCTTCTTCTTCACGATCAACAACTTCCTCTGGTTTTTCAACTATAGGTAGCTGGGGAAACTCTTCTTTAAGCAAAGCCAATTCCTATGTCGAACATAACCTTATTGATTAGTTTTTCATTAAGATATAATATTTTGGTTATGTAAAATGAAATAAATGTGTATATCTTACCTTTTCCTCAAACTTGTCAATATCTGGATACAGCAAAGCAATCAATTCATCATAATTTGGATCATCTCTCAGTGAGAGTTGGGTAGGACAATGTGTGCGGCAAATAGGACATTCATTTTTACTGCAATAAATTACAAGAAAACATATAACAACTAAAGAAATCAATACAATTCAAACTAAAAATAAGTGAAATATAACCAAGTTGCTTTGGCTCCAGGGGCAAGGATCTCCTTGCAAGGACGTACCCGGGGAATACCGGGTTCGATTCCCCAGCGGGAACAACGCTTGGCCAGTGCGCATGTCTATACACACGAGCCGAATTAGTCGCCCACTTTTGGTGGGTCGGAAACTGGTGCGAAAGCCAAATATATATATATGTGTGTGTGTGTGTAATATTGATAAATAAAGATAGTGGAAGTTTAAGGACAAACCCAGAGCGAATGCACTTCTCTATTCAATCTCCGCAGAAACGATGCAGACATTCTCTTATAGTTTTTGTTTTTCGTATGATACCTACACAAATAATGAAAAATATAGAAGTACTTTAATTAACTATAGAAAAGTGTGGAGTGTATATAAAAGTGTGTATTAATTAGGAAACATCTTGCTTCTTAAAAAAATAATTAAGGAAACAACTAGAAATGTGTCTAGATTATCTATTTGTACCAATAAATAGGACATGAAGATAAAATCTTAACGCTAAAGATAGATTTGAACAAAATGAGAGCAGGACCCCACATGAAGAAGGAAATTTTAAATTGAGAGAGAGAGAGAGAGAGAGAGAGAGAGAGAGAGATATTATTAACAATTCAAAATTTATATATTAGTATAGAATTATTTAGAGATATCTTAAGAATAAAAACTAGAAATGTTTATTATTATATCTATTTGTTTATTATTATATCTATTATTAAATAGGAAGTTAATAAAAGTGTATCTAGAGTTTATCAAGTTCCACCTTTCAGTACCCTATTGTATCTCTAATTTTAAACAAAGATAAATATTATGAAGCTAGACTTACAACATACGTTATTTATAAATAGAATTTACCAATACCATAAATAAAAAATGTATTACTCTTTATGCAAAGTTATGTGCAATTATTACAACACAATTTCATATATATAATCTAAGTATTACCGTAGATTTCCTCATAAACTAATATTAGAACAATTTTTTTTAGTAAAATTACCCATATTTGTAGTAATAAATAAGGAAATCTAGCCTTAATTATAAATTGGGTCATGTTAACTTGTGCCCTAAGGGCACATATTAAGCAACCTTAAAATAGAAATATTCCATTAATATTTGTGCATTCAACTAATTAAAAGTCAACAAATTAAATGTAATACACGAATTCCAATAAAAAATTTCTACATTTGACTCATTAACTTGTGCCTTGAGGGCACAAGTTAACATTTCCCTTATACCCCCTCCGTCCCTTAATGTAACCACCCATTTGATTTTATTTTTGTCCCTAAATGTAACCCCCTTTTCAAATTACTAGATGCATTTATTACTTTTTTTCCTAAACATACCCCTAATTAATACTACTAACTTGTCTTGAAATATGAATAGTGAAATAAAATACACATACAAACAAAGGACAATTTGGTAATATTAATACACAAAACAGACACATTAATTACACTGACAACTTTTCTTAAGAAATGTGAAAAATGCAAAGGGGGGTTACATTAAGGGACGGAGGGAGTAAATTACATACCAAAGCAAATAGGGCACTCAATCTCATGTAAGTTAGACAAATCTATGCTCACATACCTGCAAATAAGAACCAATAGAGGAATTCACAAATGTTAAAATGTTGGATTCATTACATTATGAAAATATTTCCACTTTTCATTTTCTTAAACTGCTATTCGTTTTAAATTGCTAACAAGGACATTGAAGACTTGCATAATAACAATTGTGATAGAGAGAATACAAAAACTGGAAAAATACATTTTTAGAAACAGTAGAAATATTGTTTGGACATTTTAAACTAAAATCTAAAAATGCTAGAATTTTTAAAAAAAAGTTATGAAGTATATATTTGATCTATACTCTCTTTTTTTATTTAGAAAGGTGGTTCTTTGTTTTTGAAACAACAAAGAGATTACTAGATATTAACCCAGTACAAAGCATACTTAATCCATATATGAAACAATAACCCAAAATGGAGAAGATCGATAAACACAAGATAACAAAAAGACCTCTTAATTTAGAAAAGAGCTACACTCTTCAGAGGTATTCGTAGAGTTATAGTGTAGACACTAAGATCGAAGTAACTCTTGAAAGTTGAAACATATTGCGACCATTTTAATATATATTTGAAAATATAATAAAGTCATTCTAGAGTGAAAATGGGGGTGGTAAAAATTGTAATTTAAAAGGATTTCCTGAATCATAATGTGTGCCGCCTACACACACAATATATAAGTGTGTGAGTCTGTGACATGTATTTGTGCCAAGTGTGAGTTAGAAGTTCCATATCAATCAATACTGTGTGTGTGTGCGGGTGTGTGTGTGTAAAGTAAGATTTTTTACGTCACATGTCGCTTCCACATTTATTTTCAATATTTTTTATTTTTTTATTTTCTAAAACTAGTATTTTATTTGGAGTAAATATCTCAACAAATTTCATATATTACTTTGATCTTATCAACTAAATATTTATTTTATTTCAATTTTTTATTTATTTTTAAAACTTATGTAGCATAAATATCTCAACAAATTACTCATTAATCTTTAAAATTTTCTAATCATCAATAGTATCAATCAATAGTCTATCTTTTATTCATCATTTATGAAAGTTATTGACCAACAAAAACTCGATTTTGTCTCATCTAATCATTTGACACATCGACATATATAATTGTATTAAACAAAAAAGTACATGATATTCAAGAATTTATAGATTTTTTTTTTACATTTAAAAAAAAGAATCTTTTGACAATTATATAAAAGAAATTTTTTTGTTATAAAAACAATTCAATCTTTTTTTAATGAAAAAACAATTCAATCTTTTGACAGTTATTTTCTCTCTTTTTTACGTAATATTTTTTATTACAAAAGATAAAAAATGGTAAAAATATTTTGAGGTGTCAAATGATTAGATGAGACAAAATCGAGTTTTTTCTCTGTTCATTAACTTTCATAAATGACGAATAAAAGATAGACTATTGGTTGATACTATTGATGAGTAGAAATATTTAAAATATAATGAGTAGTTTGTTGAGATGTTTATGCTACATAAGTATTAAAAATAAATTAAAAATTGAAATAAAATATTTAGTTGATAAGATCAAAGTAATAATACGAATTTTGTTGAGTTATTTACTCCAAATAAAATATTAGTTTTATAAAATTATTAAAAATATTGTGAATAAATGTGGAACCGACATGTGGCGTAAAAAATCATACTTTATATACAAAAAACATTATTATAAAAATAATTGAATTTATGTATAATTTATTACTTAAATTTATTACTATTAATTGCGACATTAATAATCATTTTGCAAGTGTTCCATATGAAATTTGGACAATGTCCCTTGAAGTTACAAAGTCAAACTTTTACCACTGGGCTCACACCTCTTAGACTTATCCTATCGATTTTGATAAGACAAAATTATTATACAACCAACTTTCAACAAATTACTAACCAAACAAAAATCATTAATTAGGAAATCCAGTTATATTTTACTTCACTACAAGAAATTTTTTATTTAAGACGACAATTGTATAATTTTACTAATTTAATAACAGGTATGGATTTCTACAAGTTCGAGTACTTAAAAAATGGTTATTTTATTATATATGTATTAATATTTTTGCCGAAACCAATCAATTTCATCCGTCTCTGCATATATTGATTTATAGGTACTTAAATATGGTTTTTTTTTCTTTTTCTGTTCGTGTGCATCCATTAAGATATTTGTTCTGTACCGATCCGTGATGAATTTTATTTGGGAATGTCATGCATGAAGAATTTTGGTCAACCTAAATTATATGTCTAACCCGAACAACGCCGAATAAATACACTATAGTTGTATTGAAAAGTAAATTTTGAACAACATATAAATGAGAATATGCATAAACTCAACGTCCTAATGTTTTGAGTTAAGATGTGGTATCCAACTTACTTGTATGGTTGGTCTTGACCCTATGTGATGATCCCCAATGCTCCCCTCATGATCCAACAATGATATCAAAATCGATGGTTAATTAAGGGGTTAGGTCCTAATCTCAAAAGTGTTTCTGACAATGATGGTCGGATGGTGTGACCTCACCAAAGTAATGTTCCTTTTTTTATTTTGTTTTATATTGAAAAGGTTATTCTTGTTCATTCTATCAATGTTGTTTGTTGTCGTGTTGTTATAAGATTTGATTCAAACTTGTAAATGGTTGTGCTACTCCACGGTGGGAGTCACCAAGACCTTAAATTGCCGAGCTAGAAGTGAGTATCTATGGTATATATATCTGAATATGTTTAATTAGGTTCGGTTCATGGGTAAGACACCTTGAAGACATTGCCTTAGGCCTCTAAATATATACAAATTTTACTTGATAAAAAAAGTTCATACATTGTTATTTGCAAGACTAGAGTTGATAACAATTATTCACAAATGAAGTGTCAAACAAAATTGATTACATTAATTTAATAAAAGATTTTGTATTATAATTGCA
Organism: Medicago sativa; assembly: GCF_051527215.1. Taxonomy (NCBI): domain Eukaryota; kingdom Viridiplantae; phylum Streptophyta; class Magnoliopsida; order Fabales; family Fabaceae; genus Medicago; species Medicago sativa. The sequence goes on from NC_140754.1 coordinate 84,367,042, forward strand.
AGAAAAAAATTAAACCAAAATTTAGTAATTTTACTAATATACTACTCTCTCTAGTCACATTTATAAACAATTATTCCTCTTTCAGATTTATTAAATAATTGAAGTATCTGAACCATATTATAGTTCAAATACATCAATTATTCAATGAACTTGAAAAAACAATATTTGCTTGTAAATGTGACCGGAGGGAGTAAGTCATTTTTTTTTTTACAGAAATGACTAACTTGTGTTAATAGACAACCCTTAAAGGACCAGACTTACTCATTTTAAAGATTTTAATGTTATTATATCAAATTGAACTTTAAAAATGTGTTAAGGACCAAGTGATATTTAAGCCAAGATAAAATCATACTAAACAACTATCTAAGAATATATCGAGAAAGAGTTGCAAATAATTCATGGAAATACATGTTCATGCCTTGGACCTTGCCATGATGTAATTATAATCTAATTAAGCAAAAACCACGCACAACCAAAAAAATTAAGCATGAGACCACATAAGTGAAAACCATAGTGACACTCCCAGCTGCCTCGGAGAAACCAACATACAAAGATACACATACATCCTTAATTAGATCTTAAGTACAGGGGCGTAGCCCTTCATATGGGAGGGGTAGCCTTGGCTACCCCAAAAAAATATATATTCTTGAATTGGTCGGTATATATTTATATCCAGCTACCTCAAATAATAAACATTGAGCTACCCCAAACAAGTTCAGTTGCAAAAAACTAACATAAATAATAAAGTAAAAAATTACTATATACATGATTGATAGATTTATTTGTATTGTTTTGATACTTCTGGTCTCAATAACAACAATAGAGAAACATTTTTTCAACAATAAAAATTATCAAGACAATAGTCATAGACAAATTAAATGGACAATGAGTTTCTTGCAAATAACTTATAACTTATTTATTTACATTTGAAAATACATTATTAATCTATTATTAAACAGACAATTATGGATGAAATTGGGTTCTTGAAACGCATTTTGGCCAACGTTTCTAAATAGCGATTTATATGATAAGTTCCTAAGATTTGTTAATTTTAGTCCTTAATTTTTTGCCCGCTGCCATTTCATTTGAGCCTGAATAAAATGCTCAAGGGAGTCTCTAACACAACACGCAAAAGATGTAATACGGCTACGGTCATAGAACGCGGTGTGCACATTGCACTTCAACCACGTCTCGATCGGTTTCTCCCAAACTGAGTTGTTACCTTGCACTCTATTCTTCCCGTGTTGCACAACCGATGATGAATGCCGTTTATGAACCTATTGCCATTGTTGCCATGCATCTAGTGTTGTCCTCCCAATGATAGTTGAAGTGTGATGAGCGTCATTCTAAATGACATCATTACGTGCAACCCAATTTAATATGTTTGTTTTTTAAAAAAAAAATCTTTCTTCATTGTTATTGTTTTAGCAGTGCTCCCCTGATTAGGCACCGGTGACTTTGTAACATACTTTGGGTGGTTCTCTTTTTTGCACGCCTTGTGCGATTTAAATCACTCTCGTGTTCATAATATAATTCATTTTGGCTTGTTAAAAAAAATTCTTCTTTATAGTTGGCCCCTGCATAAATTTTCTGCGAGCTTCGCCGCTGCTTAAGTATGACAATGTATTTGATCCAAATTTAAACCAAATATATGTATTTTTGTTGCTTATATTTAAGATCAGATGAAGTAATTAAAATCCACATAAAAATTTCAAGGGGGAATAAATGATTGAAGAATAAAACGCTAAATGATATAGTATATGAGAGAATATATGAGAAATCGGATTGACATACTCTACTTTTTCAGCTTTCTCTTTTTCTTCAGCTCCATCATCTGCTTCATCTTCCTGTTCTTCTTCATCATCATCTTCACCACATTCTTCTTTTTCTTCATTTCCTTCTTCATTATCAGATGGATGCATTTGATCTGATTCTACTTGAAACAAATAAGCAAGATAATAAATATATATAAATAAACAACAATCATTTATGAAACAAATGATGGGAGTGCATAAGAAAATACAAGAAGCAACAATTATATTATTGAGATAAGATTAAGAAGGAAGAAAAAATGCTTACCAATTTCATATTTGGTTTTCTTAAGTTGATTTTATACTTCCTTGTGCATATGAAAGCAAATGCAAATGAAGAGTGATTGTAGTTAGCAAATAAAAATTTGACACGATAAAAGTTTAAAGACAATTTCGTAATTTGAAAGGTGATAAGCTCTTCATACGTGCTATTTCTCCAAGACTAGGTGTACCCTTCCTAAACAATTTGCACTTGATTATTTCCCATTTTATTTATTGATATTTCTTCTTCTTCTTTTGTTTATATTTTTTTTTTTGGTAGTATCAAATTGAATGAATGGAAATATTTATTAACTTCTAATAATAATATTATACCAAAAAATATATTTGACCTAATTAATGATATATATTTTTTTTATATATAAATACTAGTAAATTTCAAACTATGTATTATGAAAAAAATAGGAAAATAATTATCACAATTTAATACTCCATCCTTCCAATTTTATATAATAAAAAAAAAGTTTGACCGTAATTTTGCATTAACCATGAATTATTATATTAAACTGTCCTCTTGAGCGTAGCTCAGTTGGTTGGGACAATGCATAAAATATGAAAGGTCCGAGGTTCAAACCTCGGCCACTACCAAAAAAAATATTAAACTGATGATGTTTTATCTTGGTTTTCGGGTGTCAAACATTGATTACGTTTGAACCTTTTTAACCGGTGATATCTCATTTTTTCTTGGGAAGGGAAAAAATAAGCAAAACCCTTGAGAATCGAGGTCCGGGAGTTGTTTCCGCTATGGGAAGGTGTTAGGCACCCATAACGACTATAGTATCCTATAGGAACCGTCTTTATTTTCTACGCGTGCGCTTTATTTTTAAATGCTACTTGAAAGCGTTTATTTAAACCTAAGAGTTTTCTAAGTGAAGAATTGGAGGGAGAAGGAAGTGTTTGAATTTTTATTTTAATTGAATTGAAGGAATTTTGATTCCTTGCCTACGTACCCTTTTAAGGGATCAAATCCACCGTAGTTCTCTTCCAAAAATGTTTTTGTTTTTGTTGGTTGATTTTAAGTTTGAAAATGGAATTTTGAAAAATGGAGATTGAGAGGCTTCATGAGCATTGAGATTTAAGAAAAAAGTGGGGTTTGATTAGTGATTTTGGAAAAAGGCCTAAGTATGATTAAAATTCATTAAAATTCTTATTAAGAAAATGAAAGGAAAATCAATGGGATCTTGATCCCAAGGTTTATTTAGAAAGTGATTTGAGTGATATGGTTCATATTTTTTTGGAAAATGATTTTTCTAAGTGTAAATCCTAGGCATACATCTAAACATACAATCCTAAACATACATCTAAACATGTATATCCTAAGCATACATCTAAAGATATCTATGTGATGTGTGTGCATGTGTCGGTGCTTGTGTCGGTGTACATCATTAGAGTCCATTGTCCTTTACATCATTGGCCTAGATACATTCTATGGTCTTGCAAGAATTTAGACATAAAGGAAATTGCAAAATTTCTAAGTCTTAGCATAGGAATTAAAGTGCAAGAGATGGAGCTAAGGTTGAATGAGGGAATATACTTATGGAATGTATGAGATATGTGTTGGAACAAAATGTGTTTAACAATGAACCTTAAAGGGTTTTGATGATAACAAGGTATTAAAAATTGTAAATTGGACTAGCTAATATTTGTTCAAGTGTACAGGACCATAATTATAAAGTTACATCATCATTGGTTCTGAATGAGCAAATAAAGAGCTATGGAAACAACAAAAATTTGAAGCTTGGACGCTCCTGAAGGCAACTTGCTACTGAAGAGAAAAAGCGCTCCTGAAGTCAAGCTGCTCCTGAAGAAATAGCGCTCCTGAAGTAAGCTGCTCCTGAAGAATAGTGCTTCTGAAGACAAGAGGTCCAGAAGCCACATCATCAGAAGCTGCGTCATCAGAAGCTGCAGAAGTCATATCATCAGAAGCTGCATCATCAGAAGCTGCCTCATCAGAAGTCATTTCACCAGAAGCTGAATATCAACTGGATTTGCAAAGAATCAAGAATTGAAGAATTATCAATGCAAAAGCTGTCTATTGGATTCGAAAACACAAACAAAGGATTAGTGGAGTTTGCAACGGTCATTTCAAAGGTGTTTGAAGGCGTGTGTTTGCAATTTGGACGAAAGCGTTGACATTGTACTTTGTACGAATTGTACAACCACGTTCTCCACTACTCTGTTTTGTGTCCGCGCTACAGGACAAGAAAACAGCTCCAGAATACGGTTTCGCCTACATAGATGTTCCTTTGGATAAGGAATGGATTTCAAATTTGTTCTTCATAGGACAACAGCCAAATCAGGCAAAAGATTATTGGTGAAAGATCAAGCTTCAACAACGACTCTTTGGTGTGCTGGCAATTTCACAACGTCTCTCTCACACCTCTATATAAAGGAGTGAAGACCTAGAGAATTGGTAATGCAAGAACGCTGAACGAAAGACTCACAAGATTTTCACAAGTACCAAACCTCTGCTGAAATTGTTCTGCATTCACTTAGAATTTCTGTGTCTCAAAGTCATATCTTAGAAATTCTTAAGTCCGTTGAGTCTGTATCTGATTTGTATTGTGAGCACCTCTGATTGTATATCAAGTGTTCAACCTTAAACAATTTTCTGTGTAATTTTGTTTAGTTAGGAAGTCTCTTGCAGTTGTGCTTGAGCAGGAAGTCTCTTGACTGTGTTCTTGAGCAAAGGAAGTCTCTTGCTTGTGTGCTTGAGCATTGGAAGTCTCTTGCTTGTGTGCTTGAGCATTTGTAATCAGATATTACTCATAGTGAAATCTCCTTGGAAGTGCAAGGGGGACTGGACTACTTCCGGATTGTGGAAGGAACCAGTATAATTGCTTTGTGTCGTTCTTCTTCTCTCTCTCTCTGTTTTATTCCGCTGCATTTAGATTCTGATTATCACTTCAGATGCTGTCTCGCTTAGCTTCTGATCAGTGTGTTCAGTTTTTAGGAGAAACGAAGAATTTTTCTAAAACACAATTCAACCCCCCTTCTTGTGTTTTTCTCACCTTCAATTGGTATCTAGAGCCTTGGTCTGTTGTGTAACACTTAACCGTGCAACAGTCAAAGATCTGAGAAAAACATGTCTACTCCTACTCCTACTGGTCCTGGTGATACTAGCTATAAACATGTCTCACATGATTATAGTGATAGTAAGAAAACCAGTATTGCAAAAGTTCCAAAGTTCAATGGAGATGCTGAAGAGTTCTCTTGGTGGAAGACCAACTTTTACAGTTACATCATGAGCCTAGATGAAGAATTATGGGATATTCTGGAAGATGGTGTTGGTGATTTAGTCCTTGATGAAGAAGGAGCTGCTGTGGATAGAAAGAAACATACTCCAGAACTGAGGAAACTTTACAAGAAGCATCATATTATCAGAGGAGCTCTTGTCACTGCCATACCCAAAGCAGAATACATGAAGATGAGTGACAAATCCACTGCTAAAGCTATGTTTGCTTCTCTCTGTTCAAATTATGAAGGGAGCAAGAAGGTCAAAGAAGCAACGGCTCTCCTGCTTGTACATCAGTATGAGTTATTCAAAATGAAGGATGATGAAACTATTGAGGAGATGTACTCAAGGTTTCAAACCTTAGTTTCTGGTCTACAGATTCTAAAGAAGAGCTATGTTGCTTCTGATCATGTAAGCAAGATACTCAGAAGCTTACCTGCCAGATGGAGACCAAAAGTGACTGCCATTGAGGAAGCTAAAGATTTAAACACTTTAAGTGTCGAAGATCTTGTTAGTTCTCTCAAAGTTCATGAGTTAAGTCTTAATGAACATGAGTCTACTAAGAAGAGTAAATCAATAGCTCTTCCATCCAAAGGCAAGTCATCAAAAGCTCTCAAAGTGGTTGAATCTGAAGAGGAAGAACAGTCAAGTTCAGACTCTGAACCAGATGCTGCAGAAATGGCCATGCTCTCAAACAGACTTCAATATCTGGCCAAGAAGAACAGAAAGTTTCTCTCCAGAAGGGGTAACTCCAGAAGCTCAAGGAAAGAAGATCAGAAGGGATGCTTCAACTGTAAGAAGCCAGGTCACTTCATTGCTGAATGCCCTGATCTTCAAAGAGAAAAGTCAAAGGACAAGTCAAAGAGGTCTACATTCAAACCAAGCAAATTCAAGAAGCAGATTAAGCAGAGTTTAATGGCAACCTGGGATGATTTGGGTAGTGAATCTGGATCTGATAAAGAGGAAGCTGATGAAGATGCAAAGGTAGCTGTTGGGTTGGTAGCAACAACAACTTCAGAAGTTGGGTCAGATTCAGACTCAGAAGATGAAAACGAGGTATATTCCAAAATTCCCAGAGATGAACTTGTTGAGTCACTTAAAGAACTTCTTACACATTTTGAAGTAAGAACCAATGAGTTGAAGGATTTAAAAGAAAAATATGCTGATTTGGTACAACAGCAAAAATCAACTTTATTGGATCTGAAAGCTTCTGAACAAGGACTTAGGGGCTTTGACTTCATGTGTAAAACATATGAAGATCAGCTCAGGTTCTTATGTCAGAAGCTACAAGAAAAGTGTAATGAAAAACCTTTAAGTAACCATGAAATTGCTCTTGAAGATTTTATTATATCTGGCATTGACAGAAGCAGAGTGGCTTCTATGATTTATAGCATTTACAAGAACAATGGCAGAGGAATTGGTTTTCCAGAAGTGAAACTGGAGAAAACCAATCTAAAGTCTTGTTGTGAATGCATCAAGGAAGGTCTGAAAACATTCTTTGTACCAGAAGGGGCTGAGTTGGAAACTGTTGTTCAATCAGAACCTGAAGCTTCTAGTTCTAAGGCTAAGATTACTTCAAAGCCAAAGAACTCTAAGTCAAAGGCTATGATCAAATCTGATTCCAAAACTTCAAAGGTTAGGATCCTGAAAAGATCAGAACCTATTCCTCAGAGTCTGGTGAAACCAAAATCTGGGGTTCTGAAGTCTAAGTTTCAGAAGAAGACAGTTACTGCTTCTGAAGTACCAAAACCTAAGGTGATGGTTAATCAGAAGCAACCCAACTCACAGCACAAGGTACAAGAAGTGAAGAGTAAAGCCTTAAGTACTAACCTTCCAGGACCCATAGAACAATGGGTACCTAAATCTAAAAATGTCAATGATGCAGGTATGTCTAAGAGCAGTGCCAAAGCAAAGATCATGGTACCTAGACAGTGGTTGCTCAAGACACATGACAGGAGACAAGTCCATGTTCCTCAGCCTAACAATGAAAGAGGGAGGAAATGTGAAATTTGGAGGCAACCAGTCAGGCAAGATCATAGGTACAGGAACTATTGGTAACTCCTCTACCTCAATTAATAATGTATGGTTTGTAGATGGTCTTGAACATAACATTTTGAGCATTAGTCAATTTTGTGATAATGGTTATGATGTGCTTTTTGAAAAACCCAACTGTACAGTAATCAACAAGGAAGACAAATCCATTGTGTTCAAAGGAAAGAGAGTTGACAATGTCTATAAAATCAATTTTTCTGAACTGGCTGATCAGAAGGTGATGTGCCTACTATCAGTGAATGATAAGAAATGGATGTGGCACAGAAGGTTGGGACATGCTAACTGGAGGTTAATCTCTAAGCTTAGTAAGTTACAACTTGTGAAAGGGCTACCAGACATTGACTATTATTCAGATGCACTCTGTGGTGCATGTCAGAGAGGGAAAATTGTGAAATCATCTTTTAAAACAAAAGATATTGTTTCAACCTCAAGACCTTTAGAATTACTCCATATTGATTTATTTGGACCAGTAAGTACTGCATCCTTATATGGAAGTAGATATGGATTAGTCATTGTTGATGATTACAGCAGATGGACTTGGGTGAAATTCATAAAGAGTAAAGATGTTGCGTGTGATGTATTCAGTAGCTTCTGCACTCAAATTCAATCTGAAAAAGAATCAAAAATTTTGAAAGTCAGAAGTGATCATGGTGGAGAATTTGAAAATGAGCCATTTGAAGCTTTTTGTGAAAAACATGGAATTTTCCATGAATTCTCTTCTCCTAGAACACCACAACAAAATGGGGTTGTAGAGAGAAAGAATAGAACTTTACAAGAAATGGCCAGAACCATGATTCATGAAAACAATTTACCAAAACATTTTTGGGCAGAAGCAGTGAATACAGCATGCTATGTTCAAAACAGGATCTATATTAGACCTATTTTGGAGAAAACAGCATATGAACTCTTTAAAGGAAGAAAACCCAATATCTCTTACTTTCATCAATTTGGATGTACATGTTACATTCTGAACAACAAGCTCTACCTAAAGAAATTTGATGCCAAGGCCCAAAGAGGAATCTTTTTAGGTTACTCTGAAAGGTCAAAGGCATACAGAGTGTATAATTCAGAAACACTTTGTGTTGAAGAATCTATGCACGTTAAATTTGATGACAAGGAGCTTGAAGATAAAACTTCAAAGCAAGGTGAAAGTTTTGCAGAGATACAGGTTCCTGAAGCTACTCCAGAACCTGATCAGATAGCTGAATCTGAAGATAGTCCAGAAGCTGAACCCACATCAGAAACGCAAGATGAAGCTGCTTCTGATGAAGCACAAGATGACTCACATCAAGAAGATCCTCCCAGAAACACATTCAAACACAAGTCTTCACATCCTGAAGAGCTAATCATTGGAAACAAAGATAGTCCAAGAAGAACAAGATCACATTTCAGACAAGAAGAGTCAATGATTGGACTAATCTCAATGATTGAACCTACAACAGTTGATGAAGCACTTTCAGATGATGGATGGATTCTAGCTATGCAAGAAGAGTTGAATCAATTTCAAAGAAATGATGTGTGGGATCTGGTACCCAAACCTCAGCACAAGAACATTATTGGAACAAAATGGGTATTCAGAAACAAGCTGAATGAGCAAGGTGAAGTAACAAGAAACAAAGCCAGACTTGTTGCACAAGGGTATAGTCAACAAGAAGGCATTGATTACACTGAAACGTTTGCTCCAGTTGCAAGATTGGAAGCAATCAGGTTACTTCTTTCCTATGCAGTTAATCATGGCATAATATTATATCAGATGGATGTCAAGAGTGCATTTCTCAATGGTGTCATAGAAGAAGAAGTGTATGTTAAGCAACCTCCTGGATTTGAGGATATTAAATATCCTGACCATGTTTTTAAATTGAAGAAATCACTATATGGCTTGAAACAAGCTCCCAGAGCTTGGTATGATAGACTAAGTAATTTCTTAATCAAAAATGATTTTAAGAGAGGACAGGTTGACACTACACTCTTCAGAAGGACCCTTGGGAAAGATACTCTTGTTGTGCAAATATATGTTGATGATATAATATTTGGTTCTACTAATGCATCTCTTTGCAAGGAATTTTCTGAGTTAATGCAGGATGAATTTGAAATGAGCATGATGGGAGAGCTGAAGTTCTTCCTTGGCATTCAAATCAATCAATGCAAAGATGGAGTCTATGTTCATCAATCAAAGTACACAAAGGAGCTTCTGAAGAAGTTCAAACTTGAAGATTGTAAAGTGATGAACACTCCAATGCATCCTACGTGCAACCTGAGCAAAGAAGATGAAGGAACTAAAGTAGATCAGAAGCTGTATAGAGGTATGATTGGTTCTTTGTTATACCTCACTGCATCTAGGCCAGATATTTTATTCAGTGTATGCTTGTGTGCAAGATTCCAATCAGATCCTAGAGAATCTCATATGACTGCTGTCAAGAGAATCTTCAGGTATTTGAAAGGAACAACCAATCTTGGACTCCTTTATAGGAAATCCTTAGATTATAAGCTAATTGGATTCTGTGATGCTGATTATGCTGGTGATAGGATTGAAAGAAAGTCAACCAGTGGCAATTGTCAATTTCTGGGTGATAATCTTATATCCTGGGCTAGCAAAAGACAAACAACTATTGCTATGTCTACAGCAGAAGCAGAATACATTTCAGCTGCAAGTTGTTGTACACAACTACTTTGGATGAAACATCAGTTGGAAGATTATCAGATAACTGCTAACAGTATTCCCATTTATTGTGATAATACTGCTGCTATTTGTTTGTCTAAAAATCCAATTTTGCATTCAAGAGCGAAGCACATTGAAATCAAACACCATTTTATCAGAGATTATGTTCAAAAAGGAATTTTAGATATACAATTCATTGATACTGAAAATCAATGGGCTGATATATTTACTAAGCCTTTAACTGTTGAAAGATTTGATTTTATAAAGAAAAATTTGAACATGCACTTTGTATCTGATTAAATGCTTGCTTGCTCCTGAATAGGATTTTAGGTTCTGAAGTTAGTTCAGAAGCAGTAGTCCATCAGAAGCTCTTTATTGAGGTTCTGAGGAGAACTCGCTTCTGATGATGACGTCAGCATCTGAAGTCCAGAAGCTGGATTTATTGCTTCTGAATAGTTGAATTAGTGGAAACGTTGGAAGTTACCTTTTAAAAAGTAACTTTTGGCCCACTAACTTGGTAGTTACTCTGTGAACTTCTTACGTGGCCTGTATGTGTTGGTGTATAACTAAAAGGGCAATGATGATTTAATAGCTTTGAAAGTACTTTTCACGCGCCCCCAATTTTGTCATTAATGTTATGTTTGTTTGTCTCTTTTGAATTGCAATCGTTTTACTTTTAACACTTTGACAATTCACACACTACTCACTCACAACAAACACATTTGCTCTCAAACCTCTTGCGAAGTAAGCGCATTCTCTCAACCTTAGAACCCTAAAATCTTCATCTTCTTCAAATCTTCGTCAATCAACAAAATCAAGCTCGCAACGAGAAGTTTCCGTATCTACTTCACGAATGATCCCTGAATATGACTACAAAGGAAGAAGCATGAAATTGGAAGAATGGGAACTACAAGTTCAAATAGAAAATCCGGTAGATTTTGAATCACTCGCCTTCCATGAGTGTTGGATCAGAAGCTACTATGAAGAGCAGGAACTTATGCATTACTTCAAGATGTTGAATGGACCAACATACGAAGCATTGGTAAGACACTTCTGGGTGAGGGCCAAGGTTTATGACAAAGCTGCGTCTATAACTGAAGAAAGTCAAATGGTGTTGATTTATCCCGAACTGGAAGGGAAGACCAGAGAAGAGATGGGACTTGAGCCATTTACAGGCATTGAAATCAGGTCAAGTATTTGTGGTATTCCAGTAAGAATTGCGGAATGGCAGATAGAAGCTGTACTCTGTAGAGAGGCCTCTGGAAAATACTCTGGAATTGATCTCTCAAATACAGCTGAAGAACGCCTCTGGAAGGAAAAAGTAAACTTGGCACTGTACAACTCAACGCAAGCAGGAAAGTATGCTGATCTAAGCATGGATAAGAAGCTGCTTCTGAAGATTCAGAATGAGGACTTACTCCCATGTGGTGGAAGTGAGAAACCCAATTTGGCACAGAAGGTCTTTCTTCAGCACTTCATTAAGAAGGAGAAAGTGAACGTGCCAAAATATATGTTCAAATACTTGATAGAGTGTCTGAAACAGAGTCAGCTGCAGAATAGAACCTGGGTACCTTATGGAAGACTCTTGTCAGAAATATTCTATCAAGGAGGAGTCTTGGACAAGCTGAGCAGTGCTGAAGCCTTCACAGATGAGCTGCTTGATACTAAAACAGGAAAGTTCATTAATGCACAAACCCTCAAGAATATGAAGTTGATCCCTGCTGTCACCAAGCTTCATACAGATTTGAGTGAATCACTTGTTAAGTCTGATCTTATGAAGGACTTTCCACCCATCTGCAAGAAAGATCCCATTGAAGTGCAGATGTACTATATCAAGGAACATTTTGAGGCAACCAATCAGAGAATCAGATTGGAAGATATTCCAGAGGAAATGTATGGTGGTGCTCTGCCACGAGCCAGAGGCAGAAAGTCAAAAAGAAAGATGACTGCAGAGCAATATCTAGAGGTGGAACAATCTGCTAAAAAGGCGAAAGTTGCTGTTGACAAGCTCAAGATTGGTGGTTCATCAATACCTTCAATCGAAGAAGCTATTGAAAACATGGATTCCAGGATGATCATGGATGTTGGCATTACTCTTGATCAACCTGCAATACCAAAGAAGAAAAGGAAGCAAGCAGTAAGGAGAACCAAAAACTTCCCTCATGTGTCTAAGAAGACTGAAGCTGCTACTAGTGTGTCAGAAGCTATTGGAAAAGCTATGGAGATTGCTGCTGAGCTACAAGAGTCTGTAGTTTCAGAAGCCAAGCAACTGTTGCTGATGACCAGTGAGTCTGTTAAAGAGGATTCTGATCCTGAACCAGAGAAGGTAATTAATATATCATCAGATTCCGCATCCTCACCATTATCAGATTCTGATGATTCTGATGATGATATACCCTTAGCCCAACTCTTTCAAAAACCAGTAAAAAGCCAGCCAACATCAACCAAAACCAACAAAAAGCCCTCTCAGTCAACTACTTATGAACCAGTTGGTCACATAATTAATGAGAAGTTGGCTGAAATGGCTGTGCAGAGAGAAAGAGTCATTGAGACTATCTTTCGCCTTAACCCTCAACCTCTTAACATTCAACCTCTCAACATGATTCCTCCAGAAAATGTTGAGTTTACCTCAGAAAAGGCCTCTGAAGCAACTCCAGAAGCAGCTGCTTCTGAAAATGTTGTTTCAGAAAACCCCCATCAACAAACACCAGAACCACATAAACCCACAACACCCCCACAATCACCAACAGCTACCATTGACCCCAAACTCAACACTCAAACATCAACTTCACCACAACAACCACCAACTGAAATTGAACACTCCCCACAACCAACTCCCATGGATGTTGACATCTCTCTAGTCAATGTTCAAGCCTCAACCACTACCACTCACATTGCCTCTGACCAGCCTTCATCTTCAAACACACAAACACACTTTACCATTCCAGTTCCTAACCCTGTTCAAGATTTGGAAATCAGTGATTCTGATCTTGAAATCCTTGAACAATCACCCTCAAACATCCTGGAATCTGGATATATTACTTCTGAGCTTCTGACAATCCTTAGTCAATTGCTTAATCTTGTGGATCAACGAAGGACAGTTGATCTCACAAGTGCATATGAAGACTCCTGGGCATCACTTCAGAACCGGGCAACTGAGCTAATTGAAAGCTTAAGGGCTAAGTGCATCAGAAGCAAGGAAGCCTCTGTCAGGAAGTTAATGGAGCATCTGAATCAGAGTCTCAGAGTAAGAAGTTCTACACTGCTCCTGGCAAACCAGCCTTTCTTCTTTGAAACGGATTACTTGACCAGAGAAGCAAGGCTGTGTAAGCTTCTGAAGAAACAGATGGCACAGCAGCAGCAAGAAGCTAGAGAAAGGGAACAAGCTCTTCTTCAGAGGCAACAACAACTTGAAGAACTGTTGAAGAAGAAGATTGAAGAAATGGAAGAGATGAAGAAACAACAACAAACCAACCCTTAGTTGCACACCCTTGTGTTTTTCTTTGTTTGTTGTCTGTTTTAAAATTTCTTAGTCCTTGCTTCTGAAACCATCTTGTCTTATTTCTCTTGCTTCTGAATGCTTACTGATTCTGACTGTTTAGCTGCTTCTGACAATTGATATGCATGTTCATATATTTTGCTCTGACTTATTTAGTTCACTTTCTTTTATACTCTCTCCTGTTTGAGTTTTTCTCATATCTTTTTGTCTTTTATGCTTAAATTTATTTTATTTTTTTTTGATAATGACAAAAGGGGGAGTATATGTGACAAGTATTTAAAGGCTCTGAGCCCCATTAATGGCATTTGAAATTTTTGAAAACCTTCTATCATTTTTTTTACCTTATTGGTATAAGCTATGAACGAACGAAGGAGTATCAAAATTCAAGTAAAATTAATTGAACCATTCTTCTTATCTATAAGTTAATTCTTTCAATGATTCAATTTTGTTTTTAAGCTCTGATAATATTATTGCGCGAAAAATGAATTTAATTAACCTGGATAGAACTTAGGGGGAGCTTACAAACCTCACCTTAAAGACTATCAGACTCAGGGGGAGTTTGAGCTTACAAACCTCAGATTCTGAGCTTACAAACCTCAGAACCCCAAAGTTAACTTGTTAATTAGATTAACAACAATTGATCAATTTTAAATACTTTTGTTTGTCATCATCAAAAAGGGGGAGATTGTTGGAACAAAATGTGTTTAACAATGAACCTTAAAGGGTTTTGATGATAACAAGGTATTAAAAATTGTAAATTGGACTAGCTAATATTTGTTCAAGTGTACAGGACCATAATTATAAAGTTACATCATCATTGGTTCTGAATGAGCAAATAAAGAGCTATGGAAACAACAAAAATTTGAAGCTTGGACGCTCCTGAAGGCAACTTGCTACTGAAGAGAAAAAGCGCTCCTGAAGTCAAGCTGCTCCTGAAGAAATAGCGCTCCTGAAGTAAGCTGCTCCTGAAGAATAGTGCTTCTGAAGACAAGAGGTCCAGAAGCCACATCATCAGAAGCTGCGTCATCAGAAGCTGCAGAAGTCATATCATCAGAAGCTGCATCATCAGAAGCTGCCTCATCAGAAGCCATTTCACCAGAAGCTGAATATCAACTGGATTTGCAAAGAATCAAGAATTGAAGAATTATCAATGCAAAAGCTGTCTATTGGATTCGAAAACACAAACAAAGGATTAGTGGAGTTTGCAACGGTCATTTCAAAGGTGTTTGAAGGCGTGTGTTTGCAATTTGGACGAAAGCGTTGACATTGTACTTTGTACGAATTGTACAACCACGTTCTCCACTACTCTGTTTTGTGTCCGCGCTACAGGACAAGAAAACAGCTCCAGAATACGGTTTCGCCTGCATAGATGTTCCTTTGGATAAGGAATGGATTTCAAATTTGTTCTTCATAGGACAACAGCCAAATCAGGCAAAAGATTATTGGTGAAAGATCAAGCTTCAACAACGACTCTTTGGTGTGCTGGCAATTTCACAACGTCTCTCTCACACCTCTATATAAAGGAGTGAAGACCTAGAGAATTGGTAATGCAAGAACGCTGAACGAAAGACTCACAAGATTTTCACAAGTACCAAACCTCTGCTGAAATTGTTCTGCATTCACTTAGAATTTCTGTGTCTCAAAGTCATATCTTAGAAATTCTTAAGTCCATTGAGTCTGTATCTGATTTGTATTGTGAGCACCTCTGATTGTATATCAAGTGTTCAACCTTAAACAATTTTCTGTGTAATTTTGTTTAGTTAGGAAGTCTCTTGCAGTTGTGCTTGAGCAGGAAGTCTCTTGACTGTGTTCTTGAGCAAAGGAAGTCTCTTGCTTGTGTGCTTGAGCATTGGAAGTCTCTTGCTTGTGTGCTTGAGCATTTGTAATCAGATATTACTCATAGTGAAATCTCCTTGGAAGTGCAAGGGGGACTGGACTACTTCCGGATTGTGGAAGGAACCAGTATAATTGCTTTGTGTCGTTCTTCTTCTCTCTCTCTCTCTGTTTTATTCCGCTGCATTTAGATTCTGATTATCACTTCAGAAGCTGTCTCGCTTAGCTTCTGATCAGTGTGTTCAGTTTTTAGGAGAAACGAAGAATTTTTCTAAAACACAATTCAACCCCCCTTCTTGTGTTTTTCTCACCTTCAATATGAAACACAAGAAAATGGTTAGTAGCATATGATAATATAAAGGGAAATAAGGCAAGGGATACTATGGTAAAAGTATGGAAACTAACACAAAATAAAGCCAAAGCAAGTGCAAAATATGACTAAAATTCCCCCACAAAATGTAAGAATCCTATTGCCTAAAATCCTCACATTCTCATACATTTTCCAAAGGTTTAGAATCAAGTCTTAAAGTGAGAATTAGGGCAATATGATGGGCTTGACATTTTTAAGGTGAATTTAGACATATATGCATTATTTATGCCCAAATGTAACTTGTAAAACAAAGCAACTAACCAAGACTCACACACAAGCACCACAATTATGTACAAACAGTAGCTAAAAATTCATAGAATCATATAACATGTACACCAAATAGTCATCAAGAGCATAGAATGGAATTTGAGCAATTTTTGAGGGTTTTTCACATAAAATCAAGAAATAATGCAAGAAAATGTATTAATATTTTTTGACAAAATTTTCAGTGAACAAAATGCATAGAAATATCACAAAAATAACAAGAAACATACATGAATTTCTCTAGAATTTTTAAAGGGGTTTTTTATAGCTCGAGAACATATAAAACTTCACAAATTCCAACTAAAATAGTAACAATTAATAAGAAAATACCACACATATTTTTTTATCAAGATTTAACACATCACAACACCACAAAAGTACCAAGAAAAAGATCAAAAACTCATAGGGATTTTTTAGGAATTTTTATGAAGAGTTTTGGACAAGTAAGGGTGCAAATAGCAAGAAACAGCATGCAAAATAGCAACAAATCAAAGGAAACGAAAATAAAGACCCAGGCCCAAAGGGAAAACGGATCCTGGACTATCCAAACGTATCGGGCACGTTGGATTGATCCAAGATCCCCAAACCCTAGATCAAACGGTCACAAATACGCAGCACACCATAAGGTGGTTCAGGCACATGGAAGCAAGACATCTGGATCATACACGTGGCGAACCAAAGATCCAACGATGTGGATTGAGAAAAGGAATGAACCAAACTGGACCAGACCGGTTCATGTGTTTATATAAACACAAAACAACCGGTCCAGTTCATTTCCTTCTTCCCTTTCTCTCACTACAACGTTTTAGAGAGAGATGCTCTGCAATCTCTCTCTTCATCTTCTCCGATGAACACAACGGCGGAGGTGTGGTGGTTCGCCGGCGGCGCCACCACACCTGAACGTTTTCTGAAACTTTTTTACATCATTGTGTTCATCTGAGCCTCCTCTTTATGATTCTGGAACTAGTTTTTTGAAACGAGGCTTAAATTCGAATAGATCTACGTTCGAATCTTACGTTCTAGGGTTTCAAAAAAAATTTCTAATCTTCTTGGAACTAAACCCTAACTTGACCTATTTTCTATGCTGATGATGAATTTGAACTCTGATTTGAAGAATAAACGGTGAACTTTCGTGATTTTACATTTTTAGGGTTTCGTTTCAAACTTTTCGAATCTGTTCGAAGTTTTCACTTTGATTCACCGTTTATTTTCAATTTCAAGCCTTCGATGATGATTTAGGGTGGAAAACGAGAAGGTTTTATATGTTTACCTGATTTTGATTCGGAGATTCGAACAAAAAGATCCACGCAAGCTTCTGGTAAGTCTTGAACTGAAAATAAATCAGTTATTCTCTTCCCTTTCTTCTTCACTGGTTCAGAACTTGCTTCGATTCTCTCTTCTTCTCACTTCTCGCTGTGATCGTACGAATTTGTTAATTTGGTAACGAATTCGTGCTGGAATTGCAGTGCTTTCAGTTCGATGATGAAGATTCAGTTCTGAATCTCTGAGAACTTCACGAAATTCTCTACAATTTCGTTCAATTTGTGATCCGGGAAAGTTAGGGTTCTATGAATGTTCTTCTGTGTTCTTCATGTTCTTGTTATTTCTGGCTTTTTGATCGTAACAGAATAGAGAGAGAAAATGATGATCTGTTTCTGATTTTTTTGATGTGTTGGCGCAATCTGAATGGGATTGTGATGATTGGGACCTTTTATAACTTGACAAGTGTATTTGTGAGCCAATAAGGGTTTGCCACATATTCTGGACCTTAACTGATTCTGGACTTGGAATTTTGGACCTGTTTTGGACTGAACTTGGCCTAAGGACCTTCCTGCAAAAATTAAAAATTACAAGGACTAATATGCAATTTGATGAAATTAGATGACTGGACTGCAATTGACCCAAAAAAGGACTTCAAAAAAAAGTTTGACCTAAAAGGACTTTAAAACGAGAGTTGACTTAAAGGACTAAAAGATAAAAACCTTAAAAGAAAAAAAAATGACACAAAAGGACCAAAGTGCAATTTCTAAAAGTTTGGGGACTAAAATGAAAATAAAAATTGGAATAAAATTGGTAAATTGGAAAAAACGTAAAGTGAAACGATTAAAAATGATAAAACGGACTAAAACGAACCAATTACTTAAATGAGGTACTTCAAAGTAACCTCTCTTTGCCAAAATTTCATGTGAAATGACTAAAACGCCCCTAGGGACTAAAACGACTCAAAATGACTCAGATGCAATTTTAAAGTGGGTTTTTAACAGAGAATCCAGGCAAGAGTTTATACAAATGAAATTAAAAGACTCAGAGACAATTTTTAGAAATTAAACAGAGCTTTGACACATGAAAAGACTAAAATGCCCCTAGGGGCTAAACTGACTCAAAATAACTTCAAATGCAATTTTTGAAATGGATTTTGACATGAAATTGGAGCAGGACTTATTCAAACCAACTGAACAGACTCAAACAACAATTTTTTTCTTTTTTAAAGGACTAAACTGAGTTTGGATACAGGAAATGACTAAAATACCCTTTTTTCATGAATTTCGCAAATAATATTGAAATAAGATGCAGAGAAAGATGCAATTGATCAGAGACATATCAAATGACTTAAAATGCAGGAAAGATGAATGGAGCTGGTATTTTTAGGTCCAAAATTAGGGTATAACAGATGACATGTTATATGGATATAAATGTTAAATATTGCAAAACAAATAAATAACAATTAATAATATTACAAAACAAATAAATAACAATTAATAATAAATTCCTTTCCCTTGTTAATGATCTCAAGGGGTTTAACCTTTCAATAACAAGTTCTCTTACATGAGCTTCACACAACCCAAAGGTGATTAAGCTATCTAAGAACTCACCTAACAAGATTCTTGTATTTGCTTCAAGTTCCAAGCTTCCAAAGATCAAACCCTAACTCTTGCTTCATCCATGATCCTTAGCTTAACAATCAATCCAAGCTTCTAGTTGTTTCTTGAAGGAGAAGAAGAAGAAGAAGATCATGATGCTTGCTTCATCACCAACCAAAGGATCCTTGAGAGAGTTTGTAAATTTGAGAGGGAGAGAGGCGATGGGTTCTAGAGAGAAGGAGGAGAGAAATTTTCCCAAAACCTAGAGAGAGAAACATCCCAAAATTATGAAGATTTTGCCCAAAAATCACTTATATACTCCCTTGTGTGAAAGTACTAAAATGCCCTTCATCTTAAACATGTTTAATCCGACACTGATACTTAACTCGTATTTAGCTGACATCACGTAATAAACATTTCCCGTCATACTTACTTTCCATAACATTAACCCTCTGGCACGTTCGACTGGTAATATTCTTATTGCCGAAAAGCGGGATGTTACACAGCCCAGTCCGCTTTGGCTCGGTGGGCCAGTTCATGTAAATGGGCCAGAGAGGGTCGGCCCACTTTATTCATGGGATATAAAAATTGAGTCCAACCCAAATAATAGTGGGCTACATGGCTCGATGGAAACACCAATTTAGGGATTAGGGTTTTGGAGAAGACAAAGGGAAATTGGATCGCATTTGATGATTATTAAGGTGAGAAAAACACAAGAAGGGGTTGAATTATGTTGGCTTTTTTTAAGTTTTTCTAAGTGTTTTAGCAATGGTCAAAGTCTGAAGATGTTCACAGTCTGACTCAAAGTCTGATAACAATGGTGTAAAACAAGCATAGAGAGAGAGAGAGAGAGAGAGAGAGAGAGAGAGAGAGAGAGAAGCAAACACACGTCTATTATACTGGTTGCTCATACAAGCTAGGAGTAGTTCAGTCCCCTTCCACTTTCAAGAGATTTTCACTATAATCACAAATGCTCAAGGACACAATCAAGAAACTTCCTATGATCAAGCACACAAGCAAGAGATTTGCAAATGCTCAATCACAACTGAAAGAGACTTCTAAGAGTTTACAAACTAAAGAGTTTTCTTACACTTGATATACAATCAGAGGTGTAAACAATTACAAAACAAAACAAACTTTTAAGACTTTAAAATTTCTAAGATATCAACTTAGTAAGAAATTCTTAAGTGTTTTATGCGCTTTTAAATTCTATGTTATATATCGGTTCAAACAAAAAATATATTAATTAATAAAACATCTTATACCAAGAATTATAAAAGTTAAACAAGTACTAAATTTTATATTTATCGTTGGATTTATTTTAGTTCAAATTCATAACATCTTACAAACAAGCAGTTAATTCATAATTTAGTTTCTACTGAGTAATGAACAAGTTGTTACCGACTGAAATCATTGCAAGAAGTGTGTTTGTTTTAAGTTTTTTGAAGAAGTTTTAAGTTATTTTTGTATATTATTTAAAATAAAATGATACAAATATGTGTTCTATTTCAAGTTTATTAAAGTTTATCCTTGTGTATAGAAGATTTCAAAGAATGAAAACGTTCACATAGAAAATGGTGAGAGTAAAAGTTTCTATGAAGATGAGATTAAGTCTACGTGTAACTATCCATTTGCATGTTTAACAAATTTACTAACTTCTTCTTCTTCTTCACTTTCCTTTTATTTTTCTCTTAATTGTTCATTCTTTTCACTTTTTCTTTCAATTCCTCATTCTTTTCTTTTTTTTTTTCATCTAATTCATCTTTCCTATCCCTTTCTTTTAATTTCTTAATTTTATTTTTGTGGAGTTCTCTAAGATGATAAGAATGTGAATAATGATGCCTTCTCATCATTATTGTTATTTTCTCCCAAGTTTAAATGGATGGCTCTCCATACCTTATTCTTTCTTTGATGATTCAATCTCACCATATCAATGCATAATCTTTTAAATCGTGGTCTCCAAACTGCACTTCTTGAACATTAGTATAGGTTTTACAACCAAAAATTGTTTAATTTTGTCTTCCTTCCTTACAAGCTTTATTGGGATCCATCTTTAAGCATGAAATTCAATCCACTTTTATTTCAACAAAAACACACCAAACAAAGGGGAACTTGGTTTGGGAAACACATAAATAATGAGGATACCATGCTCCATACATAATCAAAATACTCACAACAAAAATAAACTTGAGTTTGTCGTAATTTAAATCAAATAAAACAAACCAAGTGGGCATCATGCACCCAAATCTCATTAGTTATTCTTAAAACTAATTTCCATCTCTTGAAAGTTGGATAGAGTGTTCCTTAAAGGTTCATATCATTGGGGCACTATGTTGAGTTGCTACTATTATCATCACTATCTTCCTCTTCAACAACAAGTTCTTCAGCGACATTATCATCATCATCAACAAGTGGTTCTTCAGCAAAATCATTTTCATCATTCATTTGATGAAAAGCAGGTAAAGCGAACACAAATGTTCGAACAACAAAATCTTCTTCAACAAAATCTTCTTCAACAAAATCTTCTTCTTCTTCTTCTTCACGATCAACAACTTCCTCTGGTTTTTCAACTATAGGTAGCTGGGGAAACTCTTCTTTAAGAAAAGCCAATTCCTATGTCGAACATAACCTTATTGATTAGTTTTTCATTAAGATATAATATTTTGGTTATGTAAAACGAAATAAATGTGTATATCTTACCTTTTCCTCAAACTTGTCAATATCTGGATACAGCAAAGCAATCAATTCATCATAATGTGGATCATCTCTCAGTGAGAGTTGGGTAGGACAATGTGTGCGGCAAATAGGACATTCATTTTTACTGCAATAAATTACAAGAAAACATATAAGAGCTAAATAATCAATACAATTCAAACTAAAAATATGTAAACTATTGATAAGTAAAGATGGTGGAAGTTTAAGGACAAACCCAGAGCGGATGCACTTCTCTATGCACTCTCCGCAGAAACGATGCAAGCATTCTATTATAGTTTTTGTTTTTCGTATGATACCTACACATATAATGAAAAATATAGAAGTACTTTAATTAACTATAGAAAAGTGTGGAGTCTATATAAAAGTGTGTATTATTAGGAAACATCTAGCTTCTTAAAAAAATAATTAAGGAAACAACTAGAAATGTGTCTAAATTATCTACTTGTATCTATAAATTGGACTAAAAACATTAAGGAAACAACTAGAAATGTGTCTACTAGATTATCTACTTGTACCTATAAATAAGACATGAAGATAAAATCTTAACACTAAAGATAGATTTGCACAAAATGAGAGCAGGGCCCCACATGAAGAAGGAAATTTTAAATTAAAAGACAGAGAAGTATTATTAACAATTTAAAATTTATATGAATATAGAATTATTTAGAGATATCTTACGAATAAAAACAAGAAATGTGTATAATTATATATATTATTTAACTAGGAAGTGAATAAAAGTGTATCTAGAGTTTATCGAGTTCCACCTTTAAATACCCTACTGTACCTCTAATTTTAAATAATGCATTTTTTTTTTGACAAACAAAGCATTTTTCTAAGAAAGACTTTCTTTCTCAAAGATATATATTATGAAGCTAGCCTTAAAACATAAGTTATTTATGAATGGAATTTACCAATTCAATAACAAAAATCTATTACTCTTTATGCAAAGTTATGTGTAATTATTACAACACAATTTCATATATATACTCTAAATATTACCGTAGGTTTCCTCATACATTAATATTAAATTGTTTTGTTCAACATTTTGACCATTTCATTTGATCATATATTGTTACATTTTCTCATTAGAACAATTTTATTTAGTAAAATTACTCATATTTGCAGAAACAAATAAGGAAATCTAGCATTAATTAAAAATTACATACCAAAGCAAATAGGGCACTCAACCTCATGTATGTTTGATAAATCTCTGCTCACATATCTGCAAATAAGCACCAATAGAGAAATTCACAAACGTTAGAATGTTGGATCCGTTACATTATGAAAATATTTTCACTTTTCATTTTCTTAAACTTCTATTTGCTTTAAATTGCTAACAAGGACATTGAAGACTTGCATAATAACAAATGTGATAGAGTATACAAAAACTGGAAAAATGCATATTCAGAAACAGTAGAAAGTTTGGACATTTTAAACTAAAATCTAAAAATGCTAGAATTTTTTTAAAAAACTTTATGAGGTATATATTTGATCTATACTCTCTTTTTTTATTAGGTGAATTGAAAATATAAATAAATTGGAGGTAAACATGCCTACTTTAGAGAGGTGGTTCTTTGTTTTTGAAACAGCAAAGAGATTACTAGATATTGACCCAGCACAAAGCATACTCAATCCATATACAAAACAATAACCCAAAATGGAGAAGATAAACACAATATATGTGAATTTCTCTATTGATTGATACTATTGATGATTAGAAAATTTTAAAATATAATGAGTAGTTTGTTGAGAATATTTATGCTACATAAGTATTAAAAATAAATTAAAAATATAATGAGTAGTTTTTTCCAAAGTGTGTTAGATTTTTATTTATTTGCTAGATTATTAGAAATAAAATATATATATTGAAGGAGTAAAGTGTATATTTTAACATAAGAGGGGAGAAGAATGTAATTCAAGCTTCTCTTAGGGGAAGGGAATGAAAAGTTTTCTAATATGTTTTAAATAAGAGGGGAGGAGAGTGTATATTTTAACTTAAGAAGGGAGGGAAGTGTAATCTACTCAATTTTTTATTTAAGTAATATTACAATTGTGTAATTTTACTAATTTAATAACGGTATGGATTTCTGCAAGTCATAGTACTTAAAAAATGTTTATTTTATTATATATGTGTTAATAATTTTGCTGAATCCAGACAATTTCATCTGTCTCTGCATATATTGATTTATAGGTACTTAAAATATAAATTATTTATTTCTATTCGTGTGCACCAATTAAGATATTCGTTCTATACCAATCTGTGATGAATTTTATTTTAGAATGCCATGCATAAAGAATTTCGGTCATCCTAAATTATATGTCTAATCCAGGCAACGCCAGGTAAATACACGATAGTTGTATATAAAAGTATATTTTGAACAACATATAAATGAGAATATGCATAAACTCAATGTCCTAAGGTTTTGAGTTAAGATATGGTGTCCAACTTACTTGTATGGTTGGTCTTAACCATATGTGATGATCCCCATTTCTCCCCTCATTAGCCAACAATGATATCAAAATCGATGGTTAATTAAAGGGTTGGGTCCTAATCTCAAAAATCTTTCTGACAATGATAGTCGGATGGTGTGACCTCACCAAAGTAATGTTCCTTTTTTAGTTGTTTTTTATATCGAAAAGGCTATTCTTGTTCATTATATCCAATGTTGTTTGTTGTCGTGTTGTTATAGATTTGATTCAAACTTGTAAATGGTTGTGCTACTGAACGGTGGGAGTAACCATCAACTTATATTGCCGAGCTAGAAGTGAGTATCTATGGTATACATATCTAAATATGTTTAATTAGGGTCGGTTCACGGGAAAGGCCTTGAAGACATTTCCTTAGGCCTCTAAATATATACAAATTTTACATGATAATTTTTTTCATACTTTGCTATTTGCAAGACTAGAATTGATAACAATTATTCATAAATGAAGTATCAAACAAAATTGATTACAATAATTTAATAAATGATTTTGTATTATAATTGCAAGAAAAATAAATTAAACCAAAATTTAGTAATTTTACAATTATTTCCTTCCCAGATTCATTAAATAATTGAAGTATCTGAACTATATTATAGTCCGGATACATAATTATTTAATGAACTTGAAAAAACAATATTTGCTTATAAATGTGACCGGAGGAAGTAAGTCATTTTTCGCATAAATGAATAACTTGTGTTAGCCGACAACCCTTAAAGGACCAAACTGAAAGATTTTAAAGATTTTAATGTTTATTATATCAAATTGAACTTCAAAAATGTGTTAAGGACCAAGTGATATTTAAGCCAAGATAAAATCATACTAAACACCTATCTAAGAATATATTGAGAAAGAGTAGCAAATAATTCATAGAAATACATGTTGATGCCTTGGACCTTGCTATGATGTAATTATAATCTAATTAAACAAAATCCTCGCACAACCAAAAAATTAAGCATGACCAAGTGAAAACCGTAGTGACACTCTCAACTGCCTTTGAGAAACCAACATACAAAGATACACATACATCCTTAATTAGACCTTAAGTATGTCAATGTATTTGATCCAAATTTAAACTAAATATATGTATTTTTGTCGCTTATATTTAAAATTAGATGAAGTAATTAAAATCCACATAAAATTTTCAAGGGGGGGATAAATGATTGATGAATAAAATACTAAATGATATAGTATATGAGAGAATATATGAGAAATCGAATTGACATACTCTACTTTTTGAGCTTTCTCTTTTTCTTCAGCTTCATCGTCTGCTTCCTCTTCCTGCTCATCATCATCATCTTCCCCATATTCTTTTTCTTCACCTCTTTCTTCATTATCAGACGGGTGCATTTGATCTGATCCTAATGCAAACAAATAAGCAATATAATATATATATATATATATATATATATATATATATATATATAAACAATTATTTATGAAACAAATGATGAGAGTGCATAAGAAAATACAAGAAGCAACAATTACGTTATTGAGATAAGACAACGCTTACCAACTTCATATTTGGGTTGCTCCTGCAAGTTGTTTATCTCTTTCTTGGTCACCTCATTCTCTTTGAGAGACTCTTCATGAGAGTGTTTATTTTCTGACATTGTGGTCAATGGGATAGATTTGATTTTCTTAAGTTGATTTTATACTTCCTTGTGCATATGAAAGCAAATGCAAATGAAGAGTAATTGTAGTTAGCAAATAAAAATTTGACACGATATAAGTTTAAAGACAATTTTGTAATTTGAAAGGTGATAAGCTCTTCATACGTGGTATTTCCCAAAGATTAGGTGTACCCTTCCTAAACAATTTGCACTTAATTATTTCCCATTTTTTTTATTGATATTTCTTTTTTTCTTTGTTTATAATTTTTTTTGGTAGTATCAAATTGAATGAATGGAAATAGTTATTAACTTATAAAAATAACATTATACCCAAAAAAATATTTGACGTAATTAATGATATATACTTTTTTATAATGAAAAAAATAGGAAAATAATTATCACAATTTAATAATACTTCATCCTTTCAAAAACAAAGTTTGACTGTAATTTTGTATTAACCATGAATTATTATATGAAAACTAGTGACGTGTTATATGGATAGAAATATTAAAATATAATTTTAAATATAAAAAAAATTAATAATAGAAATAAATATTAAATATTACAAAAAAATAAATAAAAATAAATAATAAATTCCAGTCACTTGACCCAAAAAAAATAATTTCCAGTAAAAAAAAATGTGAACAAAGTATACTATTAATACTAGCGAAAAGACGGGCACTCATGTGCCCGTCTTTCCGCTCTTTTTATTGCGTTAACGTTTGAAAATTATGAACGGTGTTTTTTTATGAAATTTTGATTAAAATTGAAAATATAAATGTTTGTTCCCTTAAAAAAAATATAAATGTTTGTTGCTTTCAAGTTATAACAAACAAACTAATCATGGTCCTCGTGAGCTAAGCTCAGTTGGTTGGAACAATGCATAATATATGCAAGGTCCGGGGTTCAAACCCCAGCCACCACCAAAAAAACAAACTATAATCATGATTATCTATTTCAATGACACCAACAATATAACAAAAAAATATAATTTAAATTACACCAACAATATAACAATCAATGACACCAACAATATAACAAAAAAATATAATCTAAATTCTTTTTTTTTAATGACACCAACAACAATCTTTATTATAGAAAAAGTTGTTTAAGGGTCTAATTGAGATAATGAAAAAAATTAAGTATAAATATATTCATTTAGTTTGTTACACTTTTTAAATGATAAAAAAAAAAGGATTTGCTAGAACACACCCACTACTTTGTGTGCACTCTTACTTTGAGGGTATGCAAGAAATACATACTGCACTTTAGTTTGTTACCCTCAAAATCAATAAAAGTAGAAATATTGGTATAAATTTGAAATTTTGAGGGTATGCAGTTGCACCTGCTGACCAGTACGTGGCTCCGCCACTGTATGTGTCCAACCACTTTGTGACAATTTTCTCTCTCATACTCACAAAAGTTTTCTCAAATGGTTTGTTAAAATACCACTACTCTTAAATATTGAAATCAAACACGTAGGTTACATAATATCGAATTGAGTATTGGATCATTGGTTTCATGGTCACATTGGCTATAGTATAATCTTCATGCAAATTATTGGTCATTTTGCATGGACCCATAAATAACAGCAGATATTCAGACTCTGGTAGTTATAAGGTTTAGTTAAGGAGCTCATCATTGTCTGGAAGCTTTGGTATGCTAGGAATCAAGCTGTCTTCAAAGGAGCTGT
The DNA here is from genome assembly GCF_051527215.1 of Medicago sativa. NCBI lineage: Eukaryota > Viridiplantae > Streptophyta > Magnoliopsida > Fabales > Fabaceae > Medicago > Medicago sativa. Next base: position 84,394,410 of record NC_140754.1, read on the forward strand.
CACGGAACCTGTCATTTTAGTGCAATCAGCTGTCCAATTTGTCCAGGAATTTAACGCAGCCAACGCTAAACAAAGGCCCCAGCAAATCTGCCAAAGGGGGGGTAATGCTAGCACGGTCCAGACTGCAGGTCACCATATGTTTGTGGATGCTGGCTGCTTCCCGAATGGCCAGACAGGTTGGGGTTTGATTTTGAAAGACAGTTTGGGCAATGCCACCCTAAGCAAGTGAAAGCTGGATGATGTGGATGTTGAACCGTGTCTGGCAGAGGCGATGGGAGTCAGATGGGCGCTGCAGGAGGCAGTGGGGCTGCACATTCAAAGCCTGGTGTTGTCAAGTGATGCCCTCAATGTTGTGAATTGTGTCAACAAAGTTAGCATAGTTGCTTCCATAGAACCTGTTATAGTTGATTGCTGGAAATTAATTGAACAAATCCCATTTGTAATGGTTATTCATGTCTGTAGAGAGCTCAATGTTGAAGCTCATAACTTAGCCTCTTTGGCAAAGTCTGTAGGAGGGGAATGCCCCTCCAAACCTGTTCTCTTCTCCTTTTTGTAACTCTGTTGTAAGCCGTGTTCAGGCTCCTTCGTTTGTTTAATCAAAAAGGATGGAAATTCAAAAAAAAAAAAAAAAAAAAAAAAAAGGAGCTCATCATTGTCATGAGTTCTCTGCTGTTTTATACAACATTAAGTTGGAAATGAATAAGAACTGGAGTGTGGAGTTGCGGCATACTCTTAGAAAAGAAAACCAATGTGCTGACAAAGGCATAGAGCACGTATTTATATTCAACAGTTGAGCTTTTATCACACATTTACTGCAAGTGATGTATTATTTCCAAGTTATTACATAATTTTATCAGATTTACTGCAAGTGGTGTATTTTCAAGCTATTACTGCTTCAAATTTGGTTAAATGTTCAGACTCAAGCTAAAGAAAATCCATACCAAAACACTTCAACTTGGATTAGATTCCTAATACCAATTACCTCAAAATTGGTCTTCAAAATTATCCTCTAGCTTCTGCTAAGTCTAGCTAATCTTCCACAACACATTAATCGATCGTAACCAATGAGTGATAAATGTTGGATAAAACAACCATCCTCAACAAAACAAAAAAGGGAAATTCTATTCTTACAGTCCAACATGAATGTACCCAAAGTAAAAGCGATGTTCAATGTTTAATACACATTCATCTTCAAACTTTTTAACTTATATAAATCATCTAGTGAAAGACCAACTTTCCAAGTATAATGGTGACAAAATTTGACAACTGAAAAAGAAAAGACACTGATGCACACTCTCTTATTGGACAAAATACAGGGCAAAACTCTTCAATTTTGAACAGGTTTATGCCGAAGGGTCTTGTCCCAACATCCAATGTAGAAACAGTTGAATCTCTTAACTGAATAATCTGAATGGAACTGAACCAAAAAAATTCACATAAAATCATAATCGTCCAAAGCATCATATCGATCAGCAGCAACAAAATCTTCATCAGGTTTGTCAACAGTAAGCTGCTTTTTCTTGCCACCTAAAGACACGGCAAAAAATTGAAATCAATGGGAAAGGAGGAGAAGATAACATGAATAATAAAAGCAACATAGAAAGGTTCTAATGTTAAGTTGAACTTACCTGTCTTCTTTTTACCAGCATTGGCTTCTTTCTCTGCTTTGATCTTTTCATTTGCAATGGCAGTTACAGAAGACGCAATATCTTTGGCATCTGCTCCTTTTAGAGAAGTCATCGATATTCTCATTACATTCTTCAGTAGACCCATATAATGATAACTTTTCTGCATTCATCAAGAAGAAAGTTAGGATGCACATTCTACAAATAGTTAAAAGGCAAGGGTAAGAAACAGAAGTATTTGACCTCAAAAGCACGAAGCCTGTGTGAGATGAGCTCTGCATACTCCAAGAAATCACTCTCAGATTTCGGTATAAAAGTATCAAGGTTCTTTTCATCGTTACCACCACCAAACAATTCCTTAGTGGCCTTATAATCTGCTTCTTCAACTAGTCTGTCATAGGAAGTAAATTAAATCAGGAACTTTCTCAAGTCTAAATTAGGTACCTGTTCCTTTTATATGATGTCCTCATTCAGAAACTATGACAGCCAAATTTAGTAAAAGGAAAAGATAGTTTTACATAAGGTATCACTTAAACATAAAGTTTATTGCAATGAAAAATAGAGAACAGATATACTTAGGAATCGAAATTTCTAATCATTAAAGTTTAGACGTTTTAATCATAGAAAGGAAGCCAAAGGTCTACTGCAGTGACGCTAAGTTTACCTGTACTTAAATAGACTTTGGTCAAAGAAAGGTACCCTGTTTGAATCCTATGATTTACAGCCTCTAAGACCCAAAAAGAGCTACTCACCGTGTAACTAACATAGCTAGTAATAGCAAACATTAATAAGCACTATATTGCCTGCACAAGTACACAGTAGATGCCAAAGAAGAACTGGCTCTAAAAAAGAGAAATTGCATTGAAACAGCACCCAATGTATTCACAGACCACTTTACCACAATAAAACCACGTTTCCGTAAAAGAAGTGCATAAAAGCAACCAAACAAGGAAGAAGATTTGGGTTTGTGGAGGACTTTTTATAATGAACAATTGCTCATAATCATATTTTCTTAGCAGGCAGGCATCCATGGCAAGGCTACAGAATGTTGCGTGCAGTGTGTAATAATAAATGATACATGTACTGATAAAAAGTTATCCTAAAAGGAATATTAGGATCAGACTACAAGAATTAGATGCAAATCAATACCTTTGTTGGCGAAGTTTTTCAGCCAGAGGATCCAGTGGTTCTTCCTTTTCTTTTTCTGGTTCTACTTTCTTTCCCTTCTTTTCAGTAGCTTTTTCAGAAGGCTTTTTAGGAGCCTTCTCAGTAGTTTTTACTGCAGGTGCTGCAGGTGCCTGATGATAACATGCAAGCACGATAAAACAAGCAATAAGTATTTAAGGACACAGTTTTTTAAGGGTGTATCTAAGGAAACAGTTAAAGAACATTACTATAAGAATTGCTGCATCATTTTTTCTAAATCAAAATGCTGCATCATTGCATTAGAAGCCATCATGAAACTCATTAAATTATACTAAATTAGTAATTGTTAGGTATGAGTAAAGTAACTTGCACAAACTTTAATTTTTTATTTCAAACAAATCCCCACACCACATCTTGTCTAAAGAAAATAAAAAATTATGTCCATTGAACTATAACAATTTCAGCACATTGTGATGCACATAATGTAAAAGATTTAAAGCAACTGTGGTTGCATTGGCATCAAGGTAGTAAAAAAAGAATTTGCTAATTACACAATAAGACGTTGACTAAATATGAATGAGCTATGTCCACCATTTTTTATTTTAAAACTATAAACGTAAACAATAGTACAGATGTAAACAAAATGCAGTATCGAAAATCTTTTCAGATTGTCCTTACAGGAGCGGGCTCGTCTTCTTCTTCCCATGAGTCCTTCACATCATCTTCATCCACGTCTTCATCTTCCCATTTAAGTTTAGGTGGCTCATGTAACTTAAGATCAATGGGTGCCAATTGCTCTTCCTCTGAAACAAATACACAAGCATTTCTCAAATTAACAATAAATAATACAGTACAAGAAATGTAGTATGCTTAGACTTAATTATAGATTAAATATACTATATACAACTTGTATGTCAGAATCATACAGAGTGTGATTGGAATAGGGAATTGATTTTATTTACAAAATTGATATATTCATATTGCTTGCTATACTTCTAAATCAAATCAATTACATTTTCAATGATTCTAAACACAATCATATTGAACCAAAATGTTAGTGAACTGTCAATTAAAAAAAATTATAACTTTATATAAGTTTTCAGGCTTAATCAATCAGCAGCAACTGTTACCGTTTTATTATTTTATTGATTGGTGTGATACACGTACAAATCCAATAATAATTCATAAACATCCTCAGTAAAGAGGAAGGATTTAGAATAAAGACAGTGAAAATAGCATGATAAAATATTAAATATGGTATCTGGAGTCAGGTGGTAAAGTAAAACAAGAATATAACTGACCAACACATATCAACTGTTTGAAAGTAAAAGAACACACTGCATATCCAGGGACAGGTTATTTGGTTTTATATACTAGCATAAGCACTTGTGAGACTGTTTGGGAGAGTATATAGAAACAGCTTATGACATGTCCATTAAATGTTTTCAGCTGCTTATTTACACAAGTACTCCGTGATAACTTGTGAAAATGCTTAACTTTATATTATCTTTTGTTATAGAAATAACAATACCTAATATATGATAAACACTTATGATATAAGCATTGTCTTTTTATGCAACAGTCCAGCCCCACCCAGATGTTATTCTCGGTTTTCTTGCACCCTCTGCCGCAGGGACATTTTAGCGAGTGTTTCCCTTCCGTGGGAGTTGAACCTGAATATCTGGTATAGGTACCACAGTTCCCGTATGGAGGGAGAGTTCGGAAAGTTTGGTACATCCCAGATGACCAAGTTCTTCTCCAAATATCCTTGCTCCTAATCCTAATATAGGATAGGAAGAACTCGCTAAATTGTATTCGCGTACTTGGTGAAGAGGGGGTGAGAAAACCGTAACAGCGGGTTGATAGGTTGGACTGGTCTGTTACATAACAAAAGTGTTGCATAACAAAAGTGGCACATGTCCCAAATTAAAGAATAAGGCGGAGAAAAATCTAATTACCCCAATCATCCTCCATTGTCGTCACTTGATCAAGAAAACAAAAACGGCGAAAAAAGAGAGTTCCTGATAACCAACTGCATGAAGAATAACATTTGTCAAATATCATAATCAATTGAAAAAAATAAAACATAGATTTCAATTGAAACCACCTCGTCAAACTCCAAAAACATGCTATAAAAATTACAACCATTAAAATTTAAAAAAAATCACTTTGCAAGTAATCACTTCACATACACATAATAATTAAACAATTAGTCTAGTTCCATAACAATTAATTACCTTAATAAACACACAAACACACAAATAACCACAAGGCTTTCCAATATTCCAAAAATAAGATTTTAGGATTCCATAAAAATAAAATTAGGGCACAAAATAATCATGCATGTTTCAATTCGCGGTGAATTTCACAAAAATCACGGTAATTTTGCAAAATTCACAGTGAAAATCTATACTTTATGTCATCAATCGCGGTAAGAAGTGGATCTCTACAGCGATACAATTCTCCAATGCCAAAAATCCAAAAATTAAGAAAAAAATCGAAGAAAAAGGGAATACCTTGTGGACGGAGTTTCTAGCTGATTGTGGCGGCCGGCGAGGAAATCCGGCGGAGATAACCGGAGAGATGAATAGAGTGAGAATCGAAGTTGATTCGATTGAAGAGAAACGCAACAGCGGCTACAGGAGTGAGATTTGGTGTTCTAGGGTTTTAATTGTGAAATTTTTATTTATTTATTTATTTATGTAAGTTGAGTATAGTTAAATTAAAAAACGGATAAAATGTAATAATGGGCCTCTTTATGGATTGGGTTTGGTGTTATAATTTCTTACGTTTGCTTTTCATGTAAATAAAATTAGTATATAGTAGTATTAAATTAAAAAAGCTTTTAATAGACATGCACCGTCGGTCTAAAATATTTTTACCATGACATCTAATGAAACTTCAACTACCAAGAAAATCTACAATATACACAACCAAAAAAAAAAAATCTAATGAAACTTCACAATACTTCTATCTATCTATCTATCTATCTACTTCTTCCGTCCCTATATGTAACCACCCATTTGACTTTATTTTTGTCTCTAAATTTAAACCCCTTTTCAAATTACTAGATGCATTTATTATTATTTTCCTAAACATGCCCCTAATTAATACTACTAACTTATCTTGAAACTTAAAAAGTCAAATTTAATACATATACAAACAAAGGACAATGCGGTAATATTGACACACAAAACAGACATAATAATTACACTCACAACTTTTCTTAAGAAATGTGAAAAAAGCAAAGGACGAAGGGAGTATATTATATTATATTATATCTTTATAAAGGAAATTTGAGTTGTTCTTATGCAATCTTTATGATGATGTGGCACTATAGAAAAGCTTCTCATTCTCTAATTCTAAATTGTCATTCTTAGAAAATCTTCTCACTTCACTTATAACTTTTCACCCTTTGATATATCTCATTAATCCTCCAATAATAATGTTGTGTGAATTAAAACTATTCACTCTTTCTTATTCTATTATTATTAGTGCCTTAGAAAGTTGTCATGTATTAACATTAATCTTGCACTATCTTTCCAAGTGAAAAGTCAGTGCCATTGCTTAATTTTTTTTTTTTTCTTTTCATGAGCTTCTATAAAGTTGAAGACCAAAAGATGCATTGCATACTCTAATGTACGGAAAAATTAGATGTCTTTTTTCTACTAAAAAACATGAGATACCTTAACATGTAAAAGTTCAAGGATAAAATTGATCAATAAATATTAGTCTAATATAGAACAAATAAAAATATATAGTATAAAAACAAAAAAGTGTAATTGATCAAATTTATTAAAATATGAAATATAATCACATGCATATTTTTTATAGAAGCCTGTCCATACAAAAAATCAAATACGTATGTAACTTATAAAAATGAGAATAATATTTCTTCCACTTCTTTATAAAAAAAAATAAATAAAAAAATTCTTCCACTTTTCTTTTTCGGCTTCAATTGTTACAAAATGTCATTGGTTGATCTTAATATTCTGTTCCAACTTGATCACTCCTACAAAATAGATTATTTATGAAAAATATATTTTATCACCTCTTTTTTTTTTTTTGGTACAAAAGAGGGCCAAAGGCCCAGCAGAAAACTAAACAACTAATTGAACATGCCTAGGAAAACAAGTCCCAGAAAGATCATTAAAAAGAAACCTATGGAGCTCACTAGGTGGAGACTCCAATCGAGTAACAACAAAAGAGTCTGAAGAAAGGCTAAAGGTCGCCAACCAATCTGCACAACGATTACCCTCCCTCCAAGTATGACGAAACCGGACATGCCAATCTAAAGCCAAAAGGTTACGAATACGCCGCACCAACGTGGGAATGACTCCACTAAAGTTACAACTACCAGTAACCATATCAATAAGAGTTTTAGAGTCGCTTTCCACAATGAGCTGTGGAATCTGTTCTCGCCAAGCCATATCCAAACCAAGGTACATGCCCCACAATTCAGCATGAAGCGCGTCACACACTCCAACCTTTTTAATGTAGCCTTTTAACCATCTTCCATCTGAGCTGCGAAAAAGGCCCCCACACCCTGAATTTTCTCCACCACCTTTGCAAGCACCATCACTGTTGAGTTTTATCCAACCTTCAGGGGGTTTATCCCAACCCACGTAGTTCGTCTCTTTCCGATGAAGATTGCGATGAGGCGAAAGGGTTGAACAAAGGTCTATCTGTCTAGTAAAGTCTTGGATCATCATGACATGGTTGTTTGGCAGGTGAAAATCATTTTCAAAAATAGCTTTGTTTCTCCACGTCCATAAGAACCAACAAGATGTCATGAAAATTGTCTTCCAGTTCTTATTAGTTGCACATATGCCATGCTTGCCGAGGTTGTTGAAAATCCAGTCCCTGCAATCAAAAGTAAAGAAATCAGTCATGAAATGAGATGGAACTAGACGGAGCCATACCTTAGTTGCATAGGCACAATCCCGGAGCACATGAATGGTAGTCTCATCTGCTGTCCCACATCTAGAACAAATTGGAGATATGCCGACTCCCCACTTGCTTCTACGAAAATTGGTAAGGATGCGCTCATGAGCTGCAAGCCAAATAAAAGTTTGAATACGATGAGGTCCTTTCCATTGCCACAAAGAATTCCAATCTCCTTCCAAGGCATGAATATCTCCATGTTGCAATCTATAAGCACTTTGAATGGTAAACTGATGAGTATTAGTTCCTTCCCATCCCATAACATCAGGCCCATCTGCATCAATTGGGGTTGGTAAAGCAACCACTTGATTCACAATATTAGTTGGTAAATTATCATGCAAAAAATTTAGGTTCCAATCCCCCTCGGCATTCAAAACATCCCGCACAGAAATGGTAGTATCAATGAAATTCTGGGAAGTTGATGGGAGGAGCTCACTCCTGTTAGGGACCCACTTATCAAGCCAAAAATTTGTAAGTCTTCCATCCCCTATTTTCCAAAAAATATGGCGTTGAAAATCATTCCAAACTCCAACCAAAGCTTTCCATAGGGGGGAATCATAAGGTTGTGAGTTGCAGGAAACCATAAAATCATTATTTCTACCATACTTGCTGATAAGAACTCTGCACCATAGCTCATCCGGATTTTTTATGAGATTCCATATCATCTTCATCAAGAAAGCCTCATTCATACGATGTGGTCTCTTAAACCCCAATCCACCATCACATTTAGGCTGGCAACACACATCCCAATTCACCAAATGTACTTTACGACCCTGATCTGTGTCCCCCCATAGGAAACCACGTTGAATTTTCTCAATCTCATCACAAATAGTTTTGGGAAGCTTAGCGTATTGCATGTGATAATACGGAATATAACTAATAACAGACTTAGAGAGAGTAATTCTCCCCGCAAGACTCAAACATTGTTGTTTCCACCCACTGAGCTTATTTTGGATTTTCTGGACAATGTGGTTAAAATGCCCTCTAGTGGATCTACCAGTAGTCAAATTAGCCCCAAGGTATCTACCAAGACTATTGACATGGGAGAAACCAGTATGAAGTAAGATATCATCACGAAGCTGATTATCCACTTTTTTAGAGAAAAAAATCTGAGTTTTTTGACTATTGATCTTTTGACCTGAAGCTTGACAGAAGAGATCAAGGCAGTGCATAACACAGTGAGCTTGCTCAATAGAAGCCTTTGCAAAAAGAAGAAGATCGTCAGCAAAAAGAAGATGAGAAATTTGGGGACCATACCTGCCTGCACGCATTGGTTTCCAGTACTCTGCTTCTACCTGGTCAGCTATAATGTGGGAAAGTTTCTCCATACAAATCACAAATAAATAAGGAGACAAAGGGTCCCCTTGCCTAATTCCTCTTGAAGGGTTAAAACTATTTGTCTTCTCTCCATTCCATATGATCTTGTAGGATGAAGACGAAATACAATGGTGAATAACCTCAATAGTCTTAGGCGGAAACTTACACTCCTCCAAACATTGCTCAATAAAGTTCCAATTAAGTTGATCATAAGCTTTCTCCAGGTCAATCTTTATGGACATAAACATTTTCTTACCTTTCATCCTAGCCATGGAGTGGACCATCTCTTGAGCCACAATGATGTTATGATGAATGCTACACCCGGGAATAAAACTAGATTGATATGGGGAGATAATACTATTCAAACAAGGCTTAATCCTGTTAACAATAACTTTAGATATAATTTTGTAAACCACATTACAAAGAGAAATAGGCCTAAATTGGGAAACAAATTCAGGTTTATCAATTTTAGGAATCATAACAATCAAGGTACTATTAATAAAAGAGATAAGAGAAGGATTAACCCAAACCTGGTTTACATACTCAAAAAGGGAACTAGCCACAGTCTCCCAACATTGTTGTAAAAAAAATGCAGGATAACCATCTTCTCCAGGAGCTTTATGGGGACCCATCTCAAAAAGAGCTTTCTTGCATTCTAAAATTTGGATAGGGGCGCTCAAACGATCATGTTGATTTTCAAGAGAATTTGGATAAGTATTCCAAGCAACAACATGTTCTCGGTCAACCTTATCTTCTGTGAAAAGATCAATATAGAACTGGCGAACAAAAGCTTTCAAGCTCTCAGACTCGTCAACCCAATTTCCAGTACCATCTCTCAAGGACAATTTTTAAACTAATGATAATTCACCTCTATTTTTGAACTAATGTTTTTTCATATTCCTTAACTCATAATTTTTAACTATGATAATTCATTTGTCAAAACATTTAAATTATGACTATTCAATCACTCCTTTCATCAATGCAAAACTTAACTAATAAATTAATCAGTTACAACTTTTATTGAGTGTTATTGTTCTTCTCAAGATAATTGTGTGCATAAATATGTGATTTTGTCTTCTTCAAAAAAAAAATGTGATTTTGTGCATTGAGGTTAATAGGTTGTAGTATAAATTTTGGTATTGGGAAGCAACTCTTAAGTGATATTTTTTTATTTTGCATCGTAGATTTTGTCTCTCTCTTTCTTACTTTTCATGTATGTGTGAACTATTGATTGATTTTTGTGGGAGATAAAGACCCATGTATCTTTCTTGAGTGTACTTTATTCTCGATATAACTTTCGTTAGCCTACTTTTCTATCTTTCTCTATTACATATTTTCTTTTATTGTTGCATCATTAAATTTGAAATTTGTTGAATTTGTATTTTAATTGTTTTATATTTGTAGATGACATAGAAAAAAAAATTAATAAGACTTTGTAGTGACAAAATTTAAATTAATTGTTTTAAATTTCGAATAGACTTTATATTAGTGAAATGCTAATTGCTATCATGCAAGGGTGTCACAATCTTCTTCAATTCAAAAATACTTCATTTAAATTAAAAACATTGCAGCGGAATAGTTTTCAAAAACTTTAAAGTACATGTCGCATCACAATTTCAACACCAAAACTAAATTCAAAAGAATTCTAAAATAGAGTCTAAAATAAAAAGAATCCTCGGTTCCTAGTGTTACTGATCAGAGCTTCGACGCAATAAAACTCCCAAAAAGCGATAGACAAAAAGGAGAAGGCCCCAACGCCATCCTCCGAGACTCACTGCTACTAAGATCTTCTTCGTGCAAATCTACACCACAAGGGTGCAGGCGCCCAACCCGCCACTAGAGGGTGAGAATATATTCAACATAAGAAATGCATAAACACATGTCTAGATTCAGATAAAAGAACACATCAATTACATTTAGACATGTATATATCACAATCAGATACTATTCACATTTAAATATATACCTTCATTTAATAAAATCAACGGACATCAGTCAACATCTTCTAATAACATGTGAGCATCAACAACACTTAAGAATATCAAAAAGACATCTAGCAAATACATATCATTCGCACATGATCATTTAGAAGCACATCATTGAATATCACATCTTTAAATAATTACACGTCTTTAAATCACACATCTTTTAATTACACATCTTCAAGTAGACTTGCAGTTATGTATGCAATGTTCTTAACTCGACTTTATATGCATGTGGTACCAAACCTACTCACCAATTTTATCTCATCATCTTTGAATACAACACCATCAAAGTATTTTAAAAATAACACCGTCTTTGAATACAACACCATCAAAGTATTTTAAAGAGAACATCATCTTTGAGTGCAACACCATCAAAGTATGTTAAATCACATCATTAAATAGACTCGACTATGAATGCATGAACATCAAGTAATGACTCAACAATGCACATCTTTATATGACTTGACAACTACACATTTTTAGATAACACATCTTTATATAGCACATCATCAAATAACACATCAATTACATCCTTTAATAACACATCAATACACATCATCAAATAATTCATCATGACACCAAAAATTAAATAATAAATAATAATAACCCTTTATTATATTATTATTTCGAATTGAATAAGATTTAAGCCATTCAAACCTGGGTATATAATTATCAAAAGGAACTATAATAAAATTGCAAGGAAAGTGGTGGAACTGTAGCAACTCACGAAACAAACAAAACAAGAGCTCGTGCAAAGCCTAAACATCTTGGAGGCTTAGGTATTAGTGCGGCTAGAGATGCTAATACTTGTCTTCTTGGAAAATTGGTTTGGGATTTGTTTCAGCAGAGTAACAAGCTATGGGTTAAACTGCTATCCAACAAATATGCAGCTAGGCAAAATTTAATCCAAGCTTCCATCACTAGCAGCAGCTCCCCAACGTGGTCATCCATTGTCCGAGCTAAAAATTTCCTTGTTGACGGTTATTTGTGGCGAGCAGGATCTGGATCTTCTTCCTTTTGGTTCAGCCATTGGACGGAATTTGGCCCCCTTGGATCTCTTGTCCCAGTCATAGATATCCATGACCTTCATCTTACCGTGAAAGAAGTTATAACAGCAAATGGTGTGAGAACTCAATCGTTGTACACCTCTCTTCCTCCTCCCATGTCCGACTTCATCAACAATAGCCACATCAGGTTCAACGCCGCAATTGATGACGGTTTCATTTGGCACCACAATAAAAATGGAATTTATTCTGCGAAAAGTGGTTATAATTGGCTGCTATCCCTTCAAGATGCACAAGACGACAACTTCTCCTGGTCATGGATTTGGAAACTGAAAATTCCAGAAAAATACAAGTTTTTAATATGGTTGGCTTGTCAAAACTCAGTTCCTACTCTGTCTCTGCTCCATCACAAGAATGTTACACCATCTCCTACTTGCACCCGTTGCGGCGATTCTGACGAAACCGTCTTCCACTGCCTTCGGGACTACAAATTCTCCACAATTATTTCGCACAAGCTTGGCTTCTTAGATCTTTCTTTCTTCTCGGCTGCGTGTGTGAAAGACTGGTTAAGGGAAGGTATGTACAGCTTGCGCGTAATCTTATATGCAGCTGGTTTGTGGTGGGTGTGGAGGCATCGTAACATCATGTGTTTGAATGATGAAGAGATGCCTCTCTATAGGCTGATATCTCACATCTACAATGTTGTCGAGGACATAAAATCCTGTTTCTATAAACCGGTCACAACCGCTCCTGCTGTCATACACATAAAATGGAATAACAGTAACTTTGATTGCACAATTCTTAACATAGATGGCAGCTGTATTGGTACCCCAGCTAGGACAGGGTTTGGTGGGTTAATCCGCAATAGCGCAGGCTTTTATCTGATGGGATTCTCGGGCTTCCTTCCTCCTTCAGCGGACATCCTTGAAGCGGAACTGACTGCCATTCTTCACAGAATTACAGTAGCTCAAGACATGGGACTTCAAGATTTGGTTTGTTATTCGGACTCTCTCATTGCACTCAATCTCCTTTACGGCGACTCTTCAAAGTATCACGTCCACGTTGTTCTCATTCAAGACATTAAAGATAAGCTATCTCAGGTTAACTGTTCACTTCATCACTGTAACGCCCTCCTTTTTATTTAATTATTTTAATTAGTTTTAGACTATATTTATATATTTATATGATGTATATGAGGGATATATGATTTGTTGAGATTAGATGTCTTTTTATAATTTAGTTAATATATTTTGTTGAGCGATATTTTGTTATGTTATATGTTGGCATTTACTAGCATAATATATTTGTTAATTGTTATAGATATATATTTGTTATTTGGTGTATTATTATATATTTAGTAGAGAAATATTATTTATTAGAATATGAGGATTATTAGTGTGAGTAAAATTGGAGGTTAGAATAGAAAGAAGAATAAGTTGTTGGACCTAAATAGATTTGGGAAGAATATTTTAATATCCCTTACTCTAAAAGCTTATTAGGTCATGCAACCATTAACCCTAATATTTTCCCTCTAATTTCATGCAATTAATGCTGACCCTACAAATATTTCCCTCCCACTAATTGTTGAATTTGAATTTCAAATTGTCTTGGAAGTTTCATTTTCAGTCTGCCTTTCCATTTTTTTAGGCTTACTATTATTTACTCCCTCCGGTCTCAAATATAAGAAAAGATTCCTTTTTAAGATTAATTGAATAATTAATGTATCTGCTTTACAATGTAGACCAGATACATTAACTACTCAATGAACCTAGAAAAGGAATATTTTCTTATATTTGAGACCGGAGGGAGTATATTATTTATGCAATTTGATTTTTTCAATTCAATTATTAAACACGACCTTTCTTATTCAAATTTCTTCACACCTAGAATCTCTCTTCCGCCACGCCATCACCTACATAGCCATCAACCGTCGTTTCGGCACAAATTTGCTTCGAACATCTTCATCCTAACACTAACCAGCAACGATGAACACTGTCTCAACCCCACACTTCTCAATTCAATCAAATCCGTCCTCCTCGTCTTCATCACCACCGCGCAAATTCTTCTCCAACAGCTACGACGTCGATCGGGCACAAAACAACAGCTCTCGCATGATCCTCATCGACTATCGCCTCCGCTCTGTTGTCTCCGAACTTCTCTCTCATCCCATGCCAACCATCGCCGCCTTCACCGTCACGCCTTCGCCGCAGGTTACATCCTCGCATATCTTTTCTTTATGTTGTCCATATCTGTAACTTTTTCATGTTAGTATCTATAAACCTTTTGAATTCATGATTTCTTGGACTGCTACATGTATATTTTTCACATGTATTCTAACTGTTTGATGAAAAGCCCAACTGAAAAAAAAATACAAAAAACCATTCTCTTTCCAATTTTTCAGAGTTAGGATTTGAAGATGGTTTATTTTTTATTCGATTTGTTGAACTTAAGTTTGTTGAATTTAACGCAGGGCCTTTTTGGATTGACATATATAATATTCTATGTGATTCTGTGTGATTTTTTTAGAAGGAAATTATGTTTCTTAATATATAAACAGACATGTTTTTGGTTTGTTTACTTGAAAACCTGGAGAAAATACTTTAACTTGAAATTTTGTATTTCTCTTATTGTGTTTTTTGGACATTTGATTGGTAAGTGAATTGATATGTTGATCAAGATCTCCAAAGAAGTGTTGTTCTGTTATATTGATTGGAAGCCATTGATTTTGGCTGAAGAATGATTGTTGAGAAAGAAATAGATAAGACTGAAGGTGCACCACAACCAAATGCAGTTTTTTATGATTGTTTGAAGCCTTGAACTTTCATATATACGCACACAACACAACCTAGCTTGGTATTAAAATGAGTTTTTGATGAGAGTTGTAATGCATTATAGGAATCCAACTATAGTAATGCAATTTGTTATATCAAACTTGCTTTCTCCATATTTAACTGAAGATAATTGATGAATCCACAAATGACTAATGTTGCCTTATCTGTTTTGGTTCACTAATTCTCTGGTTTTGTTTTGGTATTTAATAGCCAATGGAAAGATTTGTTTCTTTTGATCAAATTTAGGTAGATTTTTGTTGTTGTCATTGTGTTTGATTTGTATGGTATTTAAATTTCTACTTCAATTTACAATACAAGGTTGGGTGCTCGACGAGGAGATGTTTTGAGGCGTGTTGTGCCGCTGTTGTGAGCTGTTTGTGCAGGCCTGTGCTGCTGTCTGCGTTTTTTGGCACCTGCAGAGGCTGTTTTTGGACAATCACGAGCTGCTGCTGTCATGTGCTGTTATCTGTGGGTGCTGCTGCTGTTTGTGTGGGGACAGTTAGGGGAGTGGTCGACTGTTAATTTGGTGCTGGTTAAAGTTCATATAAAAGTTTGCAGGTAAAAAGTTCTAAGAATGGACGTTGATTGACTTTTAAAAAATATGATGAAGAAAATTTATTTTAGTTTCAAATTATTATGTTGTTGAGGAAGCTTATCACTCTTCCAAAGCTTATTACTCTCTGTTCCTCATTTTGTCATTGATGTTGTCTTAACAATTTTATATTCAGTTTCATTCTCTTTCTATTTGCTTTTTACTGAAGTGTCTCCAATTTCATGTAGAAAAAACTGATGTGGAGAACATGATAATCGAATGAGTAGCATATATTTGTTTGAATTTCAATTTATTATACGTCAAATATCCATGCCAATATGTTTAAGTTTGTGCTTTAATTCTTTTTTCTTTTATATTCTGTGGTTCATGAATCAAACTGGTGAAATATCAAAGCGATAGTACACAAATCCTTCAATTGAGTTCTTTTCAAGAGTTATTTTTCCTAAACGTTGCTTTGGCCACAATTCTTGGTATATCAATTTGAAGCTTCTGTGTTGCTGAATACATCATATATATAATTTAGATCAATATAATCAATCTATATAATCAATATAATCAATATAATTTGCAGTTTTCTGATTATTTTTTGTTGTAGGCATTTCGGATATGTACCTATTTACCCAAGTTCACACAATCCTGGAATATTGAAGTAACATACTACATGAGTTACGGCAAAAAAATTTAGGTATGAAGGAAATGTCATTTACTAATTGTATGTATGTATGGATCTATGTATGTATTCAAGTATTTCTGTCATAAATCATTGTGTCTTTGAGGAAGATTTGTTAAGGTTCTTTGAGGTCTGCCTAAATGTTGTTTATTTATGGTTATGCATTTAAGAGGGCACTTTTTTAACAACAAAGATGGATTAACCAATTAGGGAATTTTAGAAGGTTTAATCATATTCTTGGGTTTAGTGTTTTTCATATGAAATCATGGAGTTCATTTTTGTTTATTGTTCTTCTATATATTTTTACTCTTGGACTACACAATGCATAAGATTCTTATTATTATTTTTCTTTTTATACACCCAAGCACCCTCCAATAGCCAAATTTTTCTTTAGTTCCTACCTTATATGTGGTGTAGAGCCGATACAGTTTACTAGATTATACATTGTGTAAACCTTACAGTTTATAAGATTGCAATAGTGAGTTTGAGATTATATAGCCTCATACACTGGAAGTTGTATCTCAAATATTAGAAAGGATAAAGGATTATGAGGATTTTCTTTCATAAATTAATAATAACATAATTTTAAACTCTTTTTAAGGATAATTTTTAATTCTTTGTTTGTTTCAGTTATATAGAATACATTAACTTTCAATGTCATTGACCTCTACAATGGAACAAGAGATATATGTAGTGTCTTTGGCAAGGTAGTCAATATAGACTGTGATATCTCCATATAACCTCTCCTTTAAGCAAATTGAAGACCACTTAATATTTTTTAAGTTGTTGCTCACGTTATGTATATATAACCATGAACGCATATGTAATTAAACATGTAATTGAAAGAGACAACTTAAAGGAGCATGAAAAAAAATAGAAGAAAGAGAAAACTAATTGATCTTACACTTAAGAATTTGGAGTAAGTTATATTGAATTTTGTAGTATCATATAATGATGAGTTTAGCCTTGGTCTTTGGCTATGTAGTGATCTTTATTTGATCAACATCACCTGCAGTTTCTGAATTTGCAGTGTTCGCACATCCTACTACAATGATGACTTCAGATTCTTCTACTCTGAGCATGGCAAGTCCTCAGTCCTCAGATTCTTCTACTGTTGATCTTTTTTTTCCAGTCTGTACTCCTTTTTTGTGTTTGACCTTTTAAGAACTCAAGTTTCATAGATTATGCTATCTTCTTTTTGAATTAACCACTGCTTGCGTATAATATGCCTTCATTTTCTACCTTCTTCGTAGTGAGTTTATAACTAGACGTGAATTTCAAGGAGACTTATGATATCTTATTTTCTTTTAATACCTTCTAGATAATGAGTTTGAATAACATGAGATAGAAAGTATGTTTTTTCTGGTGCAATCTACGCCGGGATTAGTAATAACCAATGAGAACTTACAGATTTTGTTCTCTGCCCATTTGTGTTGAGAGACTTCATTTTTGCATAACTAATCCACATCATGTATATTGAATTTCATGATTTTTGGAGGTTTACTAATGCAATAATATCTCATGATTGTCATATATGTGTAGGTTCACTAATGCAATCTTTGGAGGTTTATATTTCGAGAGAAAGATATGTTAATTTTTGGAGTTTCAGGACTGTTTTTGCAAGGCATTTGGCAAACAAGTATGGAGGTTTTTGCTTATCTGTTGAAGTTAAAATAAATACAGAAGTATGAAGGAAGATAATTTAGTTGTTGGGTATACTGGTTTATGCATAAATGTAGCACGAGAATGACTCAATGAGGAATGAAAAAAGTGCAGATCATGCAATGGTGCAAGCGACAAATAAATATTGTGTTTTTTTTTACAAGAATACTATAAGTGTTTATTAATTATGTATGTATAGTTTGTGATACATTGGTGTTGTACTTTAAGTATTTTGTGTAATTCAAAGTTGTAAATATACGCAGAGCAAATATTTGAGGTATGATGTAAACCTCATTTGGCTCATTATTGTGCCTTAACTTAATGAATTTATTTGTTGTCTATTATTTTTTTTAAAATAATAACAAGTTTGATTGTATAATGACAGACGTGGAATGGACTTTCAGGACAACAGAAGTTTTCATATATGAGACCTTTATATTTAACCAAAATTAATGAGATCTTTTTATCAAGTAAATTAAAAATAAAAATAAAATTGGAGACCTTATTTAACATCAACTTTTTATTTTATTTTTATGATAAACTTTATACAATATAGATTGTATTATACAGTCAATATGACCCGTGCGGCGCACGGGTCTCAAATCTAGTTATAAATAGAGAAGCTTAGGTTAGAAAGAGTTTACCAAAAACCGCTTTTTGAAAAAGAGGAGAACAAGAAAGAAGAGAAGAGAAGAGAAAAGTCAAGAGAAGAGGAGAAGACCTTAGGAAAGAAGAACGCTGCTGCTGATTCAGGAATTAATCTAAGGTGAGGGTGAGACTATCTTGCATTAATATTAAGTTGTTAAATCATTAGATTACATCTAACAAGTTGGGGAGAGTTTGTGAGAATTTGAGAATTAGGGTTTTGAGAGAGATTTGATGATTAGATGATGGAAACTTGTTGAATTGATGTAGAAATTGTGTACAAACCATAGATAGCATTAGGATGATAATTAGAATCAGTTTTGAGGTTAACACCATGAGATTAGGTGAAACTTGAAGAAAATCTGCATTCTGCTCGAATTTTGATATTAAAACTGATATTGATCGGTGCGGAATTGGTCTTAGGTGTAAACACGAAAGTTGTAGGTATGGATGTTAGCTTTCTAATGTCGTTGGTCGCACGTCAAAATGATTTATAGAACTTGAGTTATGGTCAAATTACTGCACGTATGTCACAGTGAATTTTTATGGACTTTCAGCACAACTTTTTCGAATTTAAAATGAAAACTGGTATTGATCGGTACATAATTGGTCTTAGTAGTAAACATAAGGGTGCGTTTGATGGTCAGGATAGGGAGACAGGATATGAAACATTAATCATATCCTGCTTAAATCTAATGTTTGATGCCCCGAAGGGATAGGATAAAATAAACCATTTTCCTATCCTATCCTGACTTTCCTTTGTAATTTCTATCCTGAGGATAGGCTGGGTTAGAAATTATCCTGATGGGATTAGAAGATCATTCCTTATTTATTATCCTGATATTCTGCCATTTTTAAAATATTGTCATTTTTAAAATAATGATAGCATATATTTTCTATTATAATTAATAACATTCCATTTTTATAATATTTAATTAATTATGAGAGCATTTTTTCATTTAATTATAATGATATCATGTTTGTTATCATGTGCGCATCAAACACATGATAGAATTAATGTTTATCATGTCCTTATCATATCCTTTCTCTATCCAGCTTTATATCATATCCTGCCTCTATCCTATTCTGACCATCAAACGAGCCCTAAAAGTTTTAGATAATTTTGTTAGCTTTCTAGTGGCTTTGGTTTGACATGAAAATGATGTTTGGTCTTTGAGTTATGATGAAAATACTACAGGGAGGTCTTAGCGAAATTGTACGGTGACAACATTCTCTGTTTCATGTTTTTGCGTTTTGTTCATATGTTTCTGTTTTGAATTGATCCTTGTTGTAAACATGAAAGTTGTTGATATTTGTGATATCTTTCCAGTAGCTTTGGTTTGACATGAAAATATGTTGTGGATAATTTATTATGTTTTTACAAAGATACATAGTGAATTATTGTTGATGTTTAAATACGATGTTATATGAAGTTGTTTATGATTGATGAATATGATGTTTTAAGATGTTGTTTATTATCATTTGATATTGTTATATTATGATATGACATGAATTATTTATGTGATCCATATGTTGTCAAGATGCTAAGATGTTAAGATGTTAAGACGTTAAGATGATAAGAGTTGTTAAGTCGTCGAGTCATTATGAAGTCATCAAGTTGTTAAGATGTTATGTTGTCAAGATGTCAAGATGTTAGGATGTCATAGATGTTCATGAAGTTGTCTAAGTTGTACGAAAGTTATGTCGTTGCATTAGAGTTGTGTCGTTGCATAGTCAGAGATGGGGGCTTAATGCCCGACAGGTCCTTTATGACCTTAGAGATGGGGGCTCAATGCCCGACATGTCCTTTATGACCTTAGAGATGGGGGCTTAATGCCCAACAGGTCCTTTATGACCTTAGAGAAGAGGGCTTAATGCCCTAGTGGTACCACATGCATAATGAAGATGTCTAAGATGATTTAAGATGATTTGAGAAGTAGAAGTTGCATAGTCGAGTCGAAGTTGTTAAGATGTTGAGATGTCAAGTTGTCAAGTTGTTAAGATGTCAAGTTGATAAGTTATTAATGAAGTGTTATGATGAATGAAGACGAATGATTTATGATAAGATGTTACGTGAGTTATAATTATGTTGATATATGAAGTTGATTACGAATTTGATTATGAAGTTGTTTTCGGTAATGCTATGTTTTGATAATAATACTTATGTGAAATTACATGATGATGCTTATGATTATATTTGATATTAGGTGTTGATGCTTGTAAATAATGTTCGATGAAATGTGGTGACGTTTGTGATTAATATTGATGCTATGTGATGATTGTTGGAGACTATTATTTGATGTTATATGATGTTAACATTAGTAATTGATAATATATGAAGATGTTTATGATTAGTATTAAGATAGTTTTACGACCAATATAAGAAGATTAATGACACTAGTTAAGGAAGTTTAAGTTGTTAGATATGATTAATGAATTATAAGATGTTTAAGTTGTTGAATGTACTTTATATGATTTATATGCTTAATATTATTGTTTGAGAAATCTCACCCCTCTGCTTGAAAATGTTGCTCTTCATATGGGTAACTTGCAGGTAATCAAGATTAGAGGCGTCGTGAGTGGACTCCTCACATGTGTGTCTAGGTGCTCTGATACGTAACGGAATGGGACTTGACTTTACTTCTATTCCTTACGTATTGTTTATGAACTTTATGAATAAATATTGAACTAAGACTTATGAGATTTTCAGATGAGGCCTGCGTGCCAAAGACTTTTTATGTTGAATGAACTAATTCCGCTGCGAAGTTTTGAATTACTTATGTTAAATGATTTTGAAGAATAAATTGCTATTTATTCAGTTTATGAATTTTTAAGAAGTGTAGCATTCCGTTAAAGTTAAATTACTCTGATTTTTAATTATGAAATTTTTACGTTGGGAAAATGGGATGTTACAATCACACTCTCCGTGAAGGGAATTATTGTGCAGATTTTCTCACCAAACTAGGAGCTAGCTCCGATAACAACTCGCTGCTCCATCCGAACCCTCCTGTTGATCTTCGTCCCTTGTTAAGGAATGACTCTCTAGGAACTTTGTTTTTGAGACCTTAGTCTCCCTTTCCTTTTTTCCTTTTCCTGTTTGTTTTCTTCTTATTAGCATTGTAACCAAAAAAAGAATTAGAAACAAAGGCACTGAACCAATAATTATGAAAGGCTAACAAGTAGAAAATTAGTTTCTATCCAAAGTAGGGTGTATGCAGAACATGATTCTATTAATGTAAAGGCATCGTCGAATTAGAGAAAACAAATAAGCATCGATAAACAATGATCAATTAAATAAAAAATATAATTCCAATTAACATTGATAAATAATTTCAATTAGTATCGATAAACAATTATCAATTAGCAATTTTAGCATCGATAATTAATACTATTCAGAGATAATAATATACCATAATCACAACAATAAACTAGATTACAAATTTAATTCATTAAAAGATCATGAACAAAAAAAAAAAACAATGGAAAACAAAACTCTTCACTACAATATGATCATGCACCCTTTTGGTGAATAGAGACACCCCCTTACCTCGATTTTTGCGAAATTGATGATTTTCTATGGTGAAATCTCTCTCTAGGTTCTTCTCGCTATTCCTCTTTGCTTCTTCTCTCCATAACCCTAGTGTTTTTCTTTTGCCGGTTTGTTTCTCTCTTTCTCCGTAACCCTTCTTCTCTAATTCTCTTCTCTGTTTATAAGCTCTAATTGAGTTTGTTACCAATCTTTTTAGATTACTATATGTCCTCTATGTTTGTTACTAATCTTTTCAAATTACTATCTGCACCTCTCGAATTTGTTACTATTATTTCTATAACTACATTGTCTTGCTATTCACACTCCCCTCTACTTAAATCATTAAAACACTACTCATCTCACTAACTACATCTCTTTTCTACCCAATTTTACTAATCCCCCCGTTCGCACTCTAATTTCTTATTCTCTCTAAAAAAACTCTATTTTATTTCTAACTATTATTTTCTCTCACTCTTTTTTTTTAATTAAACTACTACCATTAATTAAAGCTCTAGTTTATATATGCTACCCTTATTAATCCAATGTCTCTATCCCAATTAACTAAACAACCTCACCCAAACATGTTAAAGCGGATTTAATTCAAATAAAAATAAAAAATAATGTCAAACAAACAACACTACTACTACTAAAAATAATGCTAATATTATTTAATAAGCATATTAGTAAAATAATATTAAAAATCGGGGTGTTACAATTAATAATGATGTGCAAAGTGATGGTGGGGGAAATGTTGAATTAGGTGGAGGTTAAAACAATCCAAGTTAGATTACGGATGAATAAAGTGTTTTATCTAGGATTTGGTGTAACAGTGATGATCATGATACTAATGATGATGAAAATGGTGGTGATGTTGATGATGAACAAGATTTCACATGAGCTTTGGATGATTGAAGACATTACATAGCTATTTTATGATTATTTGGTGTGCGTACTGGCCAATTAGGAAGGAACTAAGACTTATCTACTTACCCTTGCTACTTTTATTTTTTTGGTCAAACTTACCTTGCTACTTTACCTTCTCTAATATGTGTTTTTTTTGTTAAAATGTTTTTTTGGAGTTTGAAATTTTAATTTTTATGTCAATTAGTGTTCTATAATAAATATATATGTCATTTATGTGTCACTTAAATATTTTTGAAGCCAAATTTAAGTTTTCATATACT
The DNA here is from genome assembly GCF_051527215.1 of Medicago sativa. Lineage (NCBI taxonomy): Eukaryota > Viridiplantae > Streptophyta > Magnoliopsida > Fabales > Fabaceae > Medicago > Medicago sativa. The sequence continues at coordinate 84,417,505 of NC_140754.1, forward strand.
TATGCGAGTCTACGAGTCGAGTTTACAGACCATTTTTGAGTCTAACTAGACCCGAGAGTCTGACAACCTTAAAACATGACCACATATATTAAGAACATTCACATTTGTTTTAATGGTGTTATTGTAGAAGTTGTTTATGAATGATGGATGATAACTTTTCGTAGTGCAGAGATGTAAAAACGCAAAAATCATGTTCATCAATAACAGTTGATATTAAAAATGTACCTCCATTGTGCATGATTTTAATATCTTCCATAACATATTGAATGAGGTAAAAAAAAAAAAATCTTTAATGACACATTATTTTAATATCTTGCATAACACATGATAATAAAATTGTGTATTTCATGAATGAACACAATTTATATGGAAAATGCACCAGCTATAACAAATGATAATAGTTAAAAAAATGAGTTTTGAATATGCATGTGTAACTCTCAATATACATAGAAAACATGAATAAATTTGGATGAATAACATTTCTTTGTTGCTATTTTTTCAAGTGTCAAAGAATAGAGAGAAAATTAATCTACTTCGTATATATTTTCAGAAAATTAACTTAAATTATTTTTATTTTCATATATAATTACAATAAAATATTTATTGAAAAATTACAATGATTATTTATTTTAAAAATTGCTACAGTTAACATGTAATTATATATAGCGTAATATTAATTAGTCATAATCTTAATTTTTTAATATATAGATTTAATCATAATTTAAAATTTTAATATTTTTAATCATATATAATGGTTAGACTTCGTGTTTTTTCAATTAATAGATAGACTTTGGTAACAAACCAACTTTTCTGAGTTTTTGTAACCAACCATAATGAAAGAATATTATAATAGGTTTTTGAATCCTAACACATATTGGCAATAGATTCATACATATCATCTTCAAGCAATTACGATCTTAATTTTAGATTCTCAACTCTTTTGTATATATTTAGTGCTCATTTGGACTTATGTTCAAATGTTTTGAATGCACAATTAAAGTGTTAAACATGATTTCTCACTTTTACATGGAAATTATACTGCTCAAAATTTTCTTGAAACAAAAATTGAAATTGGAGCTTCCATTAGTGTTTCTAAAAATTAATGGTATATGACATATACATCTCTTTGCACATGAAAAATAATTCCCTCTCTCTCTCTCTCTCTCTCTCTCTCTCCCTCTCTCTCTCTCTCTCTCTCTCTCTCTTCATGGGGAAATTTTTTCTACTATTCCTTTATTATCCTTAATATTCTCATTAATTATATAGTTTTCAACTGAAGTAGTTGTTGATCTCTTTAGATGTTATCATACTATATATAACTAGCGAAAAGACGGGCACGTCGTGCCCGTCTTACTGCTCTTTTTATTGCGTTAACATTTGAATATTATGAACGGTATTTTTTTTAATGAAATTTTAGTTTTGATTAAAAGTAAAAATATAAATGTTTGTTGCTTTTTTTAATGACACGACCAACAATCTTTATTATAGAAAAAACTGTTTAAGGGTATAATTGGGATAATGAAAAGTAAGTATAAATATACTCATCTAGTTTGTTATATTTTTTAAATGATAAAGAAAAAAGAACAGATATACATATATTCATATCGTGTTTGTTACATTTGTTTTAATATTTAAATTTATTCTTATCTATTTGTTACATGTGTTACTTGTATTTAAAATTAAGGGTATTTTTGGAAAGAAAATTCCAACCCAAAAGTGTGCTGAAAGGGGTAGTTTCCTTTATATATTGTATAGATTAGGTGAGTCTTGTATAATTTATGTATTTTACAAGTAACTACTTTAACGATAAAAAAAAATGGAGTGCTACAAATTAAATTGTCATTAATATTTGTAAGTTCCATAATTAAATTAAGTTTCAAAATTTAACATATAGATGACTATATGTATGTGTTTTATTTTAATAATTTGTAGACAAGTATATATCTATAAACACACATAGTTCAATTTCTTTAACTAATTTAATTGTTGGAGAATTGCTGCATATATATTGTATGCAATAATTCCTACAAATTCAAAAAAGGGAACGAGAGTATAGTGAAAATATAAAGATTCATCTACATATATAAACATTCTTAAAACCAAATGAGAAGTGTTCGCTTCAAAAACTTCATCGCTCTATACAAAATTTACAATAAAACGATCTAATTATAGTCAGAAACCATTGACTAGCACATAGACTACTTATTCCATACAGCGTAACATTGCACATGGCTTCATTCACACATCGTTCGAGATATTGTGACACCATTGACTTCTATTATAATGTTCGTAGAATTAACATGTTTACCATTAGTTCATAAAAAAAAAATCAAGTTAATTGTTGTTATTGACTAAGCATGGCATCACCAAATTCCAACGTGATCCCCCAGTCAACGAGAATGAGCCAGCAGCACAGCAAGTTGCTGTGCTCCCACCTGCTCAAGAAGAGAATGTGAATCGCAATGTCTACGACTTCAATCTTTGGAAGGTGCTGTTAGCTTTTCTCACCATTATGGTGTTGAAGTTGATCTATGAGCTCCTGGTTCCCAAGAATGGTGCCCCATCTCCTTCTTCTAACTATTAGAAGGCAGATTTTCAAATGCGACACTTCAATCCATTTTACTTCATTTGTAATAAAAAAAAATTGTTTTTAATTTTATGTATCTCATTATGTCATCATTAATCAAAGAAGTAGTTGAATTTAAAAAAAAAAACATGTTTACCATTAGCAAAATTATATATTTGTAAATGAAAACTATTAAAAGCAAAAGTATTTTGAAATGGCATCACAAAGTGAAAAAAACCGACATGTATTCTATAAGTCCTGAGATATAATTGATATACATATGTTTCTCTTTTGGTTTGAAATTAAGTTTTCTCAAAATGTTGAAAATCAAAACTTTTATAAGGTACAAACTTCAGTTGTAGAGAATGTTTCAAATTATGATAAATCATCATCAGTCCTACTGCAGTTGATAAATCATCATCAATCCTATCTACTACACCAAAATATCTTCGTACACAGTGTAAGTAGAAATTGATAGATTGCGATGATCGGATTAAATTGATTTAAGATCAATTTATTTATGAATCTTAAACAATTACAACAACAACAACAACAATAACAACAACAACAAATTGTTAGTTTCTCGATGTTTGTCTCCAAAAGTTGGTAAATTATTTGAGAAAATAACTGAAATTTAAAGACGAAGTCATCACGATTAATTTTATATTTGAGAGAGTGGTTTTCTTATCAATAGTATGCATGCTAGTTGTTACTTGTCTCATGTTTGATGTGTTTTTTTCACCTATTTGACTTCTCCAATAAAACTCGAAGTTACTCTTGTGATAGGATTGTTTTGATGACGTTTGATTAGATTAGGTATTAAGTGTTTTGATGATGTTTATTGCTTCTTATTTACATGTTCACTAGTTAGCACAATTGTTAAAGTACCTAGCCATCCATGATCTTAGTGTCTTGTGTGTCAAGTTTCATTTTGTGGCAAAACTCCTTTTTCTATGCCTTTGAATCGATTCACTACTTGTTGATTTGTATCATTTGAGTTCTCTGGTCTAGGTTCTTGGTGATTATGTCAATATGAATCGTTACAAGAAAGTTTTGATTCGTATCATGGTTGAATCAAATCAAAATTGTTTGATTCATATCATTTGAGTTCTCTGGTCTTGTGATTTGCCTGATTGAATCGTATCACCGTTCTTTGATTCGTATCAATCTTTATCCACGTCACTTTGAATCGAATCATTTCCTTGCATGTACTCTCTTGAATCGTATCAATTTTCATATGGAAAACATTTGATTCAATTCAAATGTTCTTTGAATCGTATCAATCTTCATAGCTTCAGATTTCTCCTTTTTCACATGTCTGAATCAATTAATATTTAGTATGATTCGAATCAAGTCATTGTTTTTGCCACAAAAAATGCACTCACCACTCATGTATATATATAGTTATACCCATGCACCTTCCAACTCACTGAATCAATTGCAAATGTCATTCTAGAGTCTTCAAACCCCTCTCTCTCTCTCTCTCTCTCTCTCTCTCTCTCTCTCTCCCTCTCCCTCTCCCTCTCCCCCCCCCCCCCCCACCTGTTCTTGAGATTAAACACTTTTCCTAAGATCTTTGTGGATATGGAGTCAAGACTGCTATAGTGCTATAGAAGTTGTACATTGATTTCTTTCAAGGAGATACAAGCTTCATACATAGCAAAGAAGAACTCAAGTTGAAGGAATTTCAAGGATTGCATGGAAGCTTGAGTTTCGAAAACTTAGAGAATTTCCAATTTCAAGAGTACTTGAAGATTGGTTGTGTTGTCATTGCTTAGGATTAAAGATTAGGTTACAGAAGGAATCTTTTGTAATCATAACAATTTGTAAACATTTTTCAACATAATGGAAATGCTTGATAAATACGTTTTTTTATCAAGAAGAATAGAGGTGCCTCAAATCAAGGACGAAAGGAGGAACCACCATAAATCATGGTGTTCTTCTCTGCCGTATCCTTTTCGATTTCTGCAATTTTAATTACATATGAACTACTTGTTGAATTCAACTTAATTTGACTGTGAATCTCTCTTTTATTTATGATTTGCAATTTCAACAGAAGAATGAGAGTAGAGTGAAAATATAAAGACTGTGAACCAATCTTTCCCGATTAAACCTTAAGAAGAAGAAATTTAGGTTGCATTAAGGGCCCGTTTGTTAAAAAAAATGTTTTTTCTTTGTAATTCTAAAGATAATATTTTTAAAATTTGCTTAATTAAGTTTTTAGTCCCTATAAATATTCATAGTTTTTTTAGTCCCTACAAAATAAAATCACACTTTTTAGTCCCTGTGACATTTTTCTTAAGCATTTTAGGGACCAAAACTGTTGATGGAAATTTTTGACAAGGACTAAAAGTGCTGATGAAAAAATTTATAGGGATTAAAAACAAAACTGTGAATATTTATAGGGACTAAAAATGTGATTTTATTTTGTAGGGATTAAAAACAAAACTGTGAATATTTATAGGGATTAAAAACTTAATTAACCCTACTTTTTTTTTATTTAAAAAAACACCTTTCAAAAATGATTTTATGAAAAACTATTTGAAATAACTTTTTATTTTAGAGATTTTATAAAATTCTGGTATCCAAAAAATATTATAACAAAAATGATGAAATAGTTAGAATGACATTTTAAGAGAAACTATTCAAACATATTTTTTCATTTGAAGCTTTCTTCAGAAAAATTCTTTGTAAAAAAGAATTATAGCAAAAATATATTGCACGATAAAAATCTACTTGGAAAAAAGCTAAAAGAATCGGAGGATCAATAACCTTATGATCAATTTAATTTGGTAAGTAAATATTTATATATTGATCTTGACCCATTGATAAAAAAATCTTTACTCATGCATCATTATATCTTTTAGATTGTAATTGTCCACCTGAATTTCTAATTTGAATTGAATATTATAAACTGACAACATATTTGACAAAATTGCATTTGAACCTTATGTTTTAAAACAATTTGGAATCACAAATCATAGTTTTGATTGGAGATGAATCTAAATCATAGCTTGAGAAGAATAAATTACATTTTGCTTAGGTGCAAAGCATTGTTTCAAAAGCGGGCATGTGGCTGGGAAGAAAATAGTGCAGCAAAACACAAATTGAAAGTGTAAAATTCAATTTACTACAAATGCAATTATTCTCTTAATTTTCATTTATTCACTTCCTCTAAAATTCCAAACAACAATAGAATAGAATTCCTTTGATCCACCATTTGTCTAATGGTAATATTGTCTTTCCATGGCATACTTTCAAACTTCAATATACATGGACATCCTTCATACAATAGTAATCCAAAATAAATCACTTTGACCGGTTACTACAATAACCTGGTTAAAAAAAGAAGCAAACATTCAGCAGTTATACAAACCAACTTAATCAAATAATCAATTTGAGAACAAATTGGATCATTTTTTTTTTTTTGAACGAAACAAATTGGATCATTTAGTGCCAAACAACACTACAAGGGTCAGTTACGTGACCAAGATAATAGAGTCGGGATATATAATAAACTATCATATTCTCTCTTAGGGCTCGTTTGGATTGACTTATTTTAGAGCTTATGCAAAGCAGCTTATGCAAATAAATAAGCATTAATGTATTATTTATAAGTTTGTCAAGCTAATTTATGAAAAAACAACTTATGAATATACAATTTTCGCTAATAAGATCTTATGAATTAACATAAAAGCTTAATTATTTGCATAAGCTCTTTTTCATAAGCTCAATCCAAACAAACCCTTAATCTATTGTCACTCCACCAACCTTTCTAGTGTGGAGTCGTCATCATTTATCCAAACTTGCAATCTACCACACTATATGAAGCACAGACACGACACATGCACCAATAATAATTTGAGAAAATTACATAATTTATGTAATCATGTGTTGGTGTCGTGTCGTGTCGGTGTTGGACACAATACATATCCGACACCGGGACACGCCTAACCCCGGGAGTACCTTCTTCATAGATCACTCTCTATCTAACTCTTATCTTATCCATTTTTGTGTTATCATGTCTATCAAACAAATCATAAAAGAAAAAATATATAAACTTGTCCCATATATTTATCACGGTAAAACTTAGATACAGTGTCATATATAAATTTTTTATTGTTTGTCTCACAAAAATACAGCATCAAACATTCCCCAAGTTTTGTCCTAGTTACATATGACAGATAATGTCAACTAAGGGTAATTAATAACTCTACACATTCTCCTCTGAAGTACATTAGAAGAAGCAAATTCATGAGAAAGAGCTGCAAGAAGGGAAAATGGTGACAAGAAGTTTGACAGAAGCTCCTCAGAACTACCTTCTTCAACATATAACAAGAAAGACTAATTGAAATTCAGAAATTGGAACGATAGAAAAGTTTTGTGGTATCTGATTAGTTCATCATTGGAGCTTTAGTCCAGACTCAATACCAACAACACACTTGACACTCTACACTCTACAATCTACACAAAGTGGAAACTCATCCAAAACATTAAGTGCATGTTTACTTTAGCGGTGCAATGTTGTGTTATCGCAAGCTATCTCTTGTAGCTTCAAGTTCACCACATGTTGAGCGTGTTATCACGGCAAAAACAAATACGAACTAAAGCCAAGAGCCAAAAGCTAAACATTATCCCTAACCCATGAAATGAAACTCATCCAGTTTGGATGAAGCCACACATATTCCTACTGAAAAATCTAAAAGGCAATCCAATATAAGAAGCTCTTCTCATTTACCAGTACTACTACGCTTAAAACCAATAACATCATCATCAATGTATTCACGTCTAAATGTAAGAATCTTAACAAAACAAGAGTCGAAACTCAAATTATCAAAAAACTCATCACTAAGTCACCAAAAAATTGCAATAGAAAATAGAGATCTGTAATATGTATTCACTTTCAATAACCAAACTAACTCAAAATGTCAAGGAATTCATCAATTAGTCACAACCAATAAGTGAACAAAATCATATATCATGGTACATAAAAATAAATAAAAATAAATCACATAAATTAAGAGCAAACCTTCAATTTGATCTTGAATCTATCATGTTGGCTATTCAAGTATATATAAATATAAATGAAATAAATAGTAGTAGTAGCAGTAGTAGTAGGCAGTCCATAAACTATTCTCAATCTCTCAAGTTAGACTCTGAACTATGACTCTATCCTCTCCTATTTTGAAAGTAACTGAGGAACTTACCTATCGTAGTTCTCATTTACCGGTACTACAATGCTTAAAAGCAATAACATCATCATCAACGTATTCACACACATGTAAATGTAAGAAACTTAATGTATTAACTGTCATAAATCAAAATATCAAGGAGCTAATCAATAAGTCACCTAAAAAACTACAACAAAAAATGAGTAAATACTCAATTTAGTTCCTGAAATTATAGGACTGTATCAACTTGGTCCCCTCCGCTAACAATAAAGCAACATGGTAATCAGATTTGTACTTCAGTTGGCAATTGCAGGGATTATGATGACATTAAGTTGGTCATGTCATTAACGCATTTGTTAACAGATTCAGCCACAGATCTGATTAACATTTTACAATATTAGGAATCATTTTGAAATATAATAATGTGGAGGACTAAGTTCATAATGTTCTACAATTTGATGAGCTAAATTGGGTAGTTTTAATACATATCTGAAATGTATACAACCAATAGCCACAAACAATAAATAAGTTTGTTTAGATTGACTTAAAGTCTGTTTGGTAAGACATGCTTTTGAGCTTATAGCTTATGTCTTAAAAACTCATTTGACTAAAAATACCCACTTGGTAACCACCACTTCCTCACGAGCTTAAAGCTTAATTTTACTAGCTTATAGTTGTTTATGATAAGCTAATTCAAGTAGCTTATAGCTTATCATTATTTATCTCAATTTTACCCTTGGAATCTTAATTGAAATAAAATTAAACATTAATTAAATATATCATTTTTATGTCATTTAAGATTTATAAGCTAGTTCAACCACTAATTTTACCAAACATTATAAATCCAATCAGCAAGCTTATACACTATCAGCTATAAGCTAGCTTATCAACCATCCACTATAAGCTAACTCATCAATTGTACACTATTTTTTACCAAACAAAGCCTTATTTGAACTAATCTACTAGCATAAACACTTGCGAATTTGTTTATGATAGCTTAGGGATACAACTTATGCCATGTCCATAAATTATTTTCAGCTTAAGCAACAAAAATAAGCTAACTCAAACGGACCCTAAGTCAGTTTGAATTGACTTATTTAAACTAATCTACTAGCATAAGCACTCGTGAGTCGGTTTATGAGAGCTTAGGGCTACAACTTATGACATGTACATAAATTATTTTCAGCTTATTTCCATAATCTCTCCATGAAAACATATATCCAAACAGCTTACAGATTACATGAACATAATTTAACTTTATTTCATATCTTTTATCATAGAAATAGCTTATACATAACCACTTATACAATAAACACACTTAATTCAAAAGGGTCATTGAATAACAACATAAAAATCAAAACTTTAAACACTTGACAAAACGCACCGTATCATTTCACTTCAGGGGTAATTTCCTTGGGCGTTTTCGCAACAATGGAAAGAGCATGAAGCCCAGATTTCAACTCATCATCAAGAACTTCATAAACCATACGATGTCGTTTAACAAGAGTCAAACCTTCGAATTTCTCCGAAACGATTTTCAAATTGAAATGGGTTTCTTGCTCAGATGATTCTTTCATTGCTGCGTGACCTGCGTGTTGATACGACACGTCGTCTAGCTCTATAAGGGTGGCTGAGAGGGATGATTGGAGTTTTGTTTTGATTCTGGTGGCGCGTGAGAGGAGTGTGGTGGTGCTGCGAATACTCATAGTGGAAATCAGGAATGTGGGGGGTTTTTGGAATTGGGGAAAGGGTTGGAAAGTATTGGAAATTGATACGATGAAGTTAAGAGGTTAATGTGTTTTGCTTTTTTGGAATAATTTTTTTTTTTTTTGACAGAAGAAATAATTTTTTTAAATTTCAATTTTTTCTAGACGAATTTTTTCGAGGAAATATTTTTTTTAGAGGAATGTTATTTGAATAATCATTTTTTAAAAGTAACTTACAGTTAAAACTCTATAAATTAATAATGTCAGGACCGGAGAAATTTATTAATTTAGAGAGTTATTAATTTATCGATAAATTAATAATTATTAATTTAAAGAGTTTTTAAGTAATTATACTGTACATACCAAACAAAAATGCAAATTAGTCTATGCCTCTTAGAATTATGTTGCAGCGAACCTTAGGACTCAATGTAAATTAGTAACTACTGTGTTCATATGCATTGGAAATCAATAATGACTTTTAAAGTATAGTAAATGTAAACAAGAGGAACAAATGTGTTCAATGTATTCTTAATATATTTTTTTTCAGTTTCTATGAATTATTAATTTATGATTTTCTTGGGACCGAAAATTATAAAGGGATCTCCCGAAAAATTATTATCTTATTATTTTATCGAGTTTTTCAATTTTTTACATTGGCCCAAGTCGAGACCGGACAAATTTATTATTTTAGAGAGTTTATTAATTTACCGAGTATTAATTTAAAGAGTTTCTACTGTATTTGACAATCAAATATATAAAGAAATGTAACGATTAACACGAAAACTAAAGCAATCAATGAAGAGAGAAAATAAAAATACAATATGTGTATGAAAGAAAATATTGTCATAAATTTTTTTATAAAATGATTATTTAAAGGGTTTTGTTAACCGGTGTCCCAGGACACTGGTTAAGGAATCTATAAATAGAATTTTTTTATTTTGAAAATATAAACTCTCACTTTTATTAAGTAATAATTACATAACTTTTTAATAATAACTTACTTTATTTGGTGCTTAATCAATGCTCCGGGGCACTGATTAACATTCTCCTTATTTAAATATTATTTCTCTGTTTTTTTTAACATCCTTAACAACTCACTTTTTTTTAGAGAATAAGTGAGATGTTTATAGTTTGAACTTCGACTTCTGTATATATTATGAAATGTTTTTACCACCAAATGAGCTAAATTCACGAGCATAATTTAAGTTTTTTATTAATAATACTTAATAGAACAAATTATATTAGAGTTCATACGATTTTCAAATGGCAACTGCTGCATGTATAAATGTGATGTCTTTCTTCCGTAAGTGTGGTTCGAACTCCAGATTTCCACTTCTCTTAAATTAGATACATTAAATTAAATTATTTAATTAATCTAAAAAGACTTTTCTTATATATGAGATCGGAGAGAGTATTTTATACCACAATTGTCAAATGAAATTGAAAAATTGAACTTATTATTTATTTTCTTGGGGATTTATACAATCAATTTACTCTTTTTCTTCTTTGTAAATATATTTAAAACTTTAACATTTCTTCAAAAATTTTCAATCTTATCTAAGATCATCAATGCTAGAAAGTAGGTTAAGTATATTAAACATCTTAGCTACTATAATTCCTTTCAAAAAAAGATATTAGCTTCTATAATTGAAATGTTCGAATTGTTTGATTATAAAATTTTGTGACATAAAAAACTAAAACATTACGTAATATAAAAAAATTGTCCAAGACCTCAAATTTTCTATACACGGTTCTGTTGGTAAAGAGAATTTTGTAAAGGCTTTACATTTTTTTTTTTTTTGTCTTAGACCTCAAAAATTATCTTATCCTTGTACACTAAAATCTTCAACACATTCATTACCTTGCCACACTTAGAAGTAAAAATTTACCGTGGAATATAATTATATCATATATCCTCTTTATCCAGTCTTTGGCCCTTGCTTTGTTCTTTTCCTAATAGTGGATATCATATTATATACTTCTAACATTACGTAGAATGATCAAAGATCAAAACTCAAGAAAAACTAAGAAAGTGGTCACAAAATTAAATTGTGGAATTTAACCGTAAACGGCGGTTTACTTTCAAAACAAGCTTCAACAAAAAAGACCTTAATTGTAATAAAAAAAAAAGACCTTAATTAAATGAAAAATGTTTGTTGGACACTTCAACATGTGTATATCTTAAAGAGAGATGGAGATAAGAGAGACCGATGAAATAAATGATATATTTTGATGTGATAGAAAAAGAGATACAAAAAAATGAGGTTGTTGAATAGATGTATGGAAATTTGAAATGTATACATATCATTGTTGAAATAAAAAATATAATATTTGATCGTCAAATATTCTTCAACATCTCGTTTTATTTTTATCTTTTATTTTTGGTATTACATCTAACAACCTATAATTTTTTCACACCATTTTTTATCTCTCAAGGTATATAAACCATATCAAGTGTCCATCAAGTATTTCCCTTAAAAATATAGTTTATGATTTGTCCTTTATAAAGCAAAGTAATTAACTATTTTATAAAATGATGACCAGAACGGCAAGCTAGCATATACCTAATTTTTAAATTATCAGCTTACTAATCCTCCTTCCTCTATGTTCATACTTTATCCGTTACTATATATAAGCATATGAAATTCAAAGCAATACATACACATACTTATTCACAATTCATATAATACCATAATAATAGTCTCATAATTTTCTTAGTTGCACAAAAATGGAACTTCCCATTTTGATCAAAACATTCTTCTTATTGTTCATTTCATCAACCTATGTTGGAGCAACAAAAACACTCTCCTCAAGCACAAACCTGTTCAGAGAATACATTGGAGCTGAATCAAACAACATCAAGTTCTCAGATGTTCCTATAAATCCTAATGTCGAATTCCACTTCATTCTCTCCTTCGGTATCGACTACGACACATCATCTTCTCCTTCACCCACCAATGGAAAATTTAACATCTTTTGGGACACAAAAAACCTTAACCCCTCTCAAGTTTCTTCCATCAAGAGCCAAAACTCAAATGTTAAGGTAGCTCTTAGTCTAGGAGGTGACAGTGTTGAAGGTGGCTATGCTTACTTCGATCCATCTTCGGTTGATTCATGGGTCTCTAACGCAGTTTCTTCGCTCACAAAAATAATCAAAGAGTACAACTTAGATGGGATCGACATTGACTACGAGCATTTCAAAGGAGACCCTAATACCTTTGCTGAGTGCATTGGTAGGTTAATCAAAACCCTAAAAACAAATGGAGTCATCACTTTTGCTTCTATTGCTCCTTTTGATGATGATCAAGTTCAAAGTCACTACTTAGCCTTATGGAAGAGTTATGGACATCTTATAGATTATGTTAATTTTCAATTTTATGCTTATGATAAAAGTACAAGTGTGTCACAATTTATTGATTACTTCAACAAACAAAGTTCAAATTATAATGGTGGGAAAGTGTTGGTGAGCTTCATTAGTGATGGGAGTGGTGGATTATCTCCAAGTGATGGATTCTTTAAGGCATGTCAAAGGTTGAAGAGTCAGCAGAAACTTCATGGTATCTTTGTTTGGTCTGCTGATGATTCTATGGGAAATGGTTTTCGTTTTGAGAAGCAATCACAAGCACTTTTGGCTATACATTAGTCAATTAAATATATGGCATATATATTGATGAATTATTTTAAAATGTGTATTTAGTACTCATGATGAGACTTTGTTGTGTATTAGTAATATATATGTGAATTAATGTATACATGTTTGATATATATATCCTAAACATTTTAATGTACATTTTGATTCAGCTTGGTTTTATGGATAATAACTCATATTTGGTAAAGAAATAATCTAGTTATCGAAAGATGAAATAGTGTCGGACCTTTAGCCTCCATGCATATTTACGATTTGTCGGCCTACAACTTTTTATTCCAAAAATTTGACGGGTTCTACTCTCCATAATGGACCAGTACACTTGAAAATTATTTGAAACTCTAACTGCGATGGATAGCAGACGTTCTTTGATTGAAGAAACTTAATTGGTCTTGATTAAATATAAAACAATAAAAAACAATGAGTGAATTTAGATGATCACAATTCTCCCTTTTTTCAACATTATTTTTCTTCAAAGATAGCATGTTACATGTTACAAGAAGATAACAAAGCAAATTCATTCACCTCGCTCACTTTCTCAGCAAACACATAGTAAATAAACCAAATTTATGCTTCATTTTCATTTTTTGCGGATTTACTTGACATATTGTATCATGTTCAATTTAAACATTCACAACATTAACATTGCCAAATGCATCATGATGTTGTTTATTTACTACAACTCGTGCCACATAAGTCCCTAGTGCAACCATAGCCATTACTCCAATCACAATTTGAATTGTTGTTATTTTTCTCTCATGTACCCCCCAAAATGAATGTTTCTCTATGGTTGCATCTTTGGTATGTTGAATTACTTCAGTTTTTGGCATTATGATAGAAAGAAGCCCTTGAGAAAACTTTGCTTGAATCCCATTCACATCACAATCTCTTGAAATCCTGATTTCTTTGTGGAAACGGCTACATTTCTTACTACCAAGAGTCCTTTCTCCATAAATTTTTAGGATCCCTTTATCGTTAGTTTGAACCTTAAGTTGCTCCTTTTTGAAACCTAAAATGATTCAAGAGAAATATAATCGTGCCATTAGACTAATATTTGTTTATTAAATGGTGCTTTTCTTTTATTTTGTTTTTTAATCTTAATTTCTAACGTTTTTTATTTTGGGTTTTCTCGACAACAAAAAATTGGGTAAATTAGAGGTTGATGTGCTTAAAATGTAACTAGAGACTTGCGTAATATAATCTCTAATCAGAATCTTATCTAAAAAATTAGACAAAATAATTGTTTGGAATCTACTATGATTTTTCAATCTTTATTTTATTTTTCTAATTTTTTGAGAAGAAAAGATAGTGGGGCATTTTAATACGGCCTTAAAAAAATGTTTCAAATGTAAACCCTTATAATAAAGGATTTTATGTTGAAAAAGGGGAAGATATGTAATATTATATTAAAAATTTATTAAAATCGGAAAGGGTCCACCTGTTTTTTTTTTGTCCAAATAACCCACATATAATTTTCCCTCAAAAAAAAAAAAAACCCCACCTATAATTTTTTTGGTCTAACTTGCCTAAAGGACTAAAGGTCCCAAACCATGCCTCTGATTTTAGATATTAAATTGCCTCTTAAAATATAAATTTCATATGAAATTAAAATACTAACAAGAGTATATAAAATGTATATAATATATAAAGGAAATATAATACCCTTCAAATCAATCTCTAGAATCTTTTGTCCTTCCTTTGTGATCCATTTGCAGTAAGGTTCAAAATCTTCATACAATCTTTTGCTAGTAGCTTCAGCAACTTTGGTTTCCATTGAATGTGATGACTGGTGGCTTCTCGTTTCTTTTGATTTTGAGATTTTTAATTGCCAAAAGTTATTAAAATGTATGAATGTGATGAAAGAATTGCGATTCAATCTCTTTATACAAATACATGGCTTGAGGCAAGAATTTGTGACGGTGGTCACATTCTTTAATTTTCATTTGGGTTCAGAACAATTCCTTTTTGGCTTGAAATAGACAATCAAAGTGAGGTAGGTTGCTTGCTTTGATATTCTTTGTATTGCATGGTGGGAGTTAGTGCGTACTTAAACTTCAATTGAAGGAAAATCTTTTACTTTAAAGTCCTTTTTTTCCTTTCTTTTAAATCAAATATTCTCTGCGTGCAATTGAAAAAATTAAATATATTAAAACTCTTTCTTTTTTGGTGGTGGTCGAGATTCGAACCTGGACCTTGCATATATTATGCATTGTCCATACCAACTGAGTTAAGCTCACTAGTGAAGATTCATTTTAGTTCTTAAGAAAATGAACAAGACTCAATTTAGTCCCAATTTGGGCCCGTTTGTTACGGAGCCCGTTTGTTACAGTTTTTTTATAAAAAAATCACTTTTTTAAAAAAAATAATCACTTTTTTTAATATTGCATCTGTTTGTTACAGATTTTCAAAAAAATCAGAATCTAAAAAAAATCTAAAAACTGCTTCAAATGAGAAGCTGTTATGAGCAGCTTTTTTTTTAATAGATTATTTTTAGAGGAGAGAGAAATTTGTTACCGGATTTTAAGAAAAAAAGATATGTTTAAAACAAACTAAAATTCCAATCATATCCTTGTTTTGCTATATATACACAAAGACTAGTCTTCCTTTTTTTCACAGCCTAATCGATATTCTTCTCTCTATTCTCTAAACACTAGTTTTATTTTTATATATTTATTTTCGATGACAATGAATATGAAACAGGGTATAGATACTACAATTCTGCTCGAATATTTTTTTTTTAAATATGATATGTTAACTTTTCTTTAAGGAATATGTTACGTTACTCATTTTATTTGAATTCATGTTGATAATTTTATGTAATATCTTGTGTAAATTTTTTTAATGTAACAAATACGTAGATAGTATGTTTTTTTTACAACGTAAATGCATTTTTTTAATTAACATACTTGTTTTCATACATAAAAAAGTAATTTTTTTTTGGACAAACATGTTATATTTGGAAAAAAATTGTGTCCTTTATGGTAATTTTATAATAAAAAATCACTTTTAGAAAGTTGTATCCAAACAAACTAAAAATCACTTTTTTTTTAAAAAGTGATTTTTGACATGGTAAACAAACATAAAATAGATTCTGATTTTTTAAAAAATCTCTAAAAAATAATCTCTAAATTATTTCATGTCAAAATCACTTTTATTTTAATCTGTAACAAACAGGCCCTAAAATAAAAGTGATTTTGACATAAAATAATTTAGAGATTATTTTTTAGAGAATTTTTAAAAAATCAGAATCTATTTTGCGTTTGTTTACTGTAATAAAAATCATTTTTTTTAAACAAATAATCTAGTTTGTTTGGATACAACTATATAAAAAGGATTTTTTGTTACAAAATCAGTTCAATCTTTTAAATTATATTTTCTCTCTCCTCTAAAAAAAATCTATTTTATTTTAAGCTGCTCTTAACATCTTCTCATTTGAAGCTGTTTTTAGATTATTTTTAGATTCTGATTTTTTTAAAAATCTATAACAAACGGATGCAAAACTCTTAAAAGTGATTATTTGTTTAAAAAAAGTGATTTTTTTCTTATAAAAGCTATAACAAACGGGCTCTTGTACACAAGATTAGCTGTAAAGTGTAAAGTGTAATCATAGAATCGTTTTGTTCTCAACAATTGTTAAACCTGTAAAGTGTAAACTGTATCATCATCATCATCATATCACAATACGATGATTCGGTTTGTTCCTTTCTCTGTTTCTCATTTTCAATTTTCAAACCCTAAATTCATCATTTCAACAAGTTTATACTCTCAATTACATCATTATTCTCAAAATGATGAACACAATCTCGTTTCATCATTCAATCATTTGCTCCATCAGAAGAATCCTACACCATCCATCTTTGAATTTGGTAAGATTTTAGGTTCCCTTGTTAAGATTAATTGTTACCACACTGCTATTTCACTTCATCGACAAATGGAATTAAATGGAATTGCTTCAAACTTAGTCACTTTGAGCATCTTGATTAATTGTTTTTCTCAATTGGGTCAAAACCCTCTTTCTTTTTCTGTATTTGGAAACATTCTCAAAAAGGGTTATCACCCAAATGTCGTAACTTTAACTACACTCATCAAGGGTCTCTGTCTCAAAGGCGAGCTCCATAAAGCATTGAACTTTCATGATAAGGTGGTTGCGATGGGATTTCATTTGAACCAAGTTAGTTATGGAACATTGATTAATGGCTTGTGTAAAGTTGGTGAAGCAAAAGCAGCTCTACGATTGCTGAGACGAGTTGATGGGAAATTGGTGCAACCTGATGTGGTAATGTATAGTACGATTATTGATGGTATGTGCAAAGGTAAACTTGTTAATGATGCTTTTGATTTATATTCTGAAATGCTTTCTAAGAGAATTTCCCCTGATGTTTTCACTTACAATGCTTTAATTAGTGGATTTTGCATTGTTGGTAAATTGAATGATGCAATTGGTTTGTTCAATAAAATGATATCGGAAGAAATCAACCCTAATGTGTATACCTTTAGTATATTGGTTGATGGATTTTGTAAGGAAGGAAGGGTGAAAGAAGCTAAAAATGTGTTAGCTATGATGATGAAACAAGGCATCAAACCTGATGTTGTTACTTATAGCTCTTTAATGGATGGATATTGTCTAGTAAATGAAGTGAACAAGGCCAAGAGTATATTCAACACTATGTCTCATAGGGGAGTGACTGCTAATGTTCGGAGCTACAATATCATGATTAATGGATTTTGTAAGATTAAAATGGTGGATGAAGCCATGAAACTTTTCAAAGAAATGCATCACAAACAAATTTTTCCTGATGTGATAACTTATAGTTCCCTTATTGATGGATTGTGCAAATCTGGAAGAATATCATATGCTTTGGAACTTGTCGATGAGATGCATGATCGAGGGCAACAACCTGATATAATTACTTACAGTTCTATATTGGATGCTTTATGCAAAAATCATCAGGTTGAGAAAGCAATTGCATTGTTATCTAAATTGAAAGACCAGGGTATTCGACCAGATATGAACATATACACTATTCTTGTCAAGGGATTGTGCCAAAGTGGAAAATTGGAGGATGCACGAAAAGTTTTTGAAGATCTTTTGGTCAAAGGCTACATTCTTGATGTCTATGCATATACCGTTATGATCCAAGGGTTTTGTGACAACGACTTGTTTGATGAAGCATTGGCCTTGCTGTCAAAAATGGAAGAGAATGGATGCATTCCAGATGCTAAAACTTATGAAATAATTATCCTTTCTCTGTTTAAAAAAGATGAAAATGATATGGCAGAGAAACTTCTTCGTGAAATGATCGTGCGAGGTCTATTGTAAGACTGAAACTATTTGATAGCAACATTTCATTTTATGTACTTGCCTCTGCTAGTGGAAAATAAACTTTTTTTATTGTTTTTGTTACAAAAACCTTTATACTTCTTGTGTATCTTCCATTTCAATTTCTCTATATGATATTGTCTTACCTCATTGAGAGTTTCATCAATCAATTATGAAAGTTGTGCACCCTCTTATCTGCAGATTTGGATGTTAGTATACCTTTCTGCTTTGAACTACATTTATTTATTTATCTTGACTGAAACTTTAAATGATCTGAACTGTTATATAGACTAATTTTGATGGAAGGGTTGCCTTAACAAATGATTTGATAGCCAGCATATGGGTAAGCAGGACTTGGTGTGCTCGTTTAGCTAAATGAAATTGCTGCATAATGAGTATCTATTGCCCCATTCCAGCTTCATAGTCAACTTAAATATGCCTTGAAAGAAGTATTGAGAGCTAGAAAGGTCATGAAATATAGTTGTCCTGCAGAATCTGTTTTGCTGCATAATTCAAATTTTTTCAGTATTGAGACAGAATTTCTTAATCATAATTGAACTTAAGAAGTACCAGATGTAGGAAAACAGGCTGATTAAGATTTGGCTTGCGGAGCCTATCTTATGGATTTTAAATTGAGTTGGCACAAAACAACTAACAAGTAACTTCATTTATTTAACTTAGTTATACTTGTACTTTTACATAATTCTAATCTTAGGAAGCTTAACTATTTTAGAATGCTAAACTTAAGGCTGAAATGCTAAAACTTAAATGAGTAACTAAGATCTGGCCTGGAAATTGTTTGGTCAGTAGAAATATAGTTTAGAATTTAGAAATTGCATGCTTGTAGGAAGCATGATTCTATTTCTGACATAATTGTTGATTTTGATGTTAAATTTGATTCTTGGAAATATTATATGTTGTTTAAAGCTAATTGAAATCTTGCTTAAATGGGATCTATGTTTCGATACACGTATTGTTAAGTTATAGACTTATTGTAGTATATCATGTATTCATTGTGCTTAAAATGGAAGAACTTAAGGCATGCTGTTAAACTTGCAACATATATGAATGGAGACTACTGCACAGTTAGTTAGGGCATCATTCTTGGGGATGCAAGTAAAATTATGTAAAAAATATAAATAACAACCTCTTCTAATATCATGATAAGACGTAGACTCCAGAATAGAGGAACATAATTATACAACATTCTGAATAAAACCTAAATCTATAGAACCATGTCCAGACCGAACTTCAAGAGGCGGGTAACGATCACTTTTTCTTTGGAAGAAACGGGTGAAAAGGCAATAAGCCTTTTTCCTTGCACATTAAATGACACAAGGGTTCATTGATGCATATTCAGAGTAAAATTCAAAGACATATAGCATCATAGAGCTATAGGAAGTGACTCTGTCGGCAATGTAACACAAGTGGGAAAAGACAGAGTCACTCGTCCTCAAAAAGTATACTCGCTATAATATGCATCTATTTATGCATTAGCTTATAGAGAGGCTTTCATCAAGCTTGTTGAAATTTAACTTTAAGAGGAACGTCACTTAAAGCCAAACGTTTATTCCCATTTTCATCAACAAACACTCCAACATCCTTACACATATGCTTGAAAGATTGCACCACACTAGGGCAAAACACCAACTTATAAGCATCACCATAGATTGTAAAACCTCAGTGGTGGCTGTAAAGTGTAAACTGTATCATCATCATCATCATTCATCATATCAAACAAGATTCATTCACAAAAATGATTCGGTTTGTTCCTTTCTTTCTTTCTCATTTTCAATTTTCAAACCCTAGATTCATCCGTTACAACTTTCTCATTTCAACAAATTTGTACTCTCAATTACATCATCACCAAGATGACGAACACAATCTCATTTCATCATTCAATCGATTGCTCCGTAGCAAGAATCCTACACCATCCATCTTTGAATTTGGTAAGATTTTAGGTTCCCTTGTTAAGATCAATTGTTACCACATTGCTATTTCACTTCATCGTCAGATGGAGTTTAACGGAATTGCTTCAAACTTAGTCACTTTGAACATCTTGATCAATTGTTTTTCTCAATTGGGTCAAAACCCTCTTTCTTTTTCTGTATTTGCCAACATTCTCAAAAAGGGTTATGATCCAGATGCCATAACTTTAACTACACTCATCAAGGGTCTCTGTCTCAAAGGCGAGCTCCATAAAGCATTGAACTTTCATGATAAGGTGGTTGCGATGGGATTTCATTTGGACCAAGTTAGTTATGGGACCTTGATCAATGGGTTGTGTAAGGTAGGAGAAACAAGAGCAGCCCTTGAATTACAACTTTCTCATTTCAACAAATTTGTACTCTCAATTACATCATCACCAAGATGACGAACACAATCTCATTTCATCATTCAATCAATTGCTCCGTTGCAAGAATCCTACACCATCCATCTTTGAATTTGGTAAGATTTTAGGTTCCCTTGTTCAGATCAATTGTTACCACATTGCTATTTCACTTAATCGTCAGATGGAATTTAACGGAATTGCTTCAAACTTAGTCACTTTAAACATCTTGATCAATTGTTTTTCTCAATTGGGTCAAAACCCTCTTTCTTTTTCTGTATTTGCCAACATTCTCAGGAAGGGTTATGACCCAGATGCCATAACTTTAACTACACTCATCAAGGGTCTCTGTCTCAAAGGTCATATTCATCAAGCATTGCATTTTCATGACAAGGTGGCAGCGCTTGGATTTCATTTGAACCAAGTTAGTTATGGAACCTTGATTAATGGGTTGTGTAAAGTTGGTGAAACAAGAGCAGCTTTGCAATTGCTGAGACGAGTTGATGGTAAATTAGTTCAACCTAACGTGGTAATGTACAACACCATTATTGATAGCATGTGCAAAGTTAAACTTGTTAATGAAGCTTTTGATTTATATTCTGAAATGGTTGATGAGAGAATTTCCCCTGATGTTTTCACTTACAGTGCTTTAATTAGTGGCTTTTGCATTGTTGGTAAATTGAATGATGCAATTGGTTTGTTCAATAAAATGTCATCGCAAAACATCAACCCTGATGTGTATATCTTTAACATATTGGTTGATGGATTTTGTAAGGAAGGAAGGGTGAAAGAAGCTAAAAATGTGTTAGCTATGATGATGAAACATGGCATTAAACCTGACCTTGTTACTTATAACTCTTTAATGGATGGATATTGCCTAGTTAAAGAAGTGAATAAGGCTAAACATATATTCAACACTATGTCTCAAAGGGGAGTGAATCCTAATATTCATAGCTACAGTATCATGATTAACGGGTTTTGTAAGATTAAAAAGGTTGATGAAGCCATTAATCTCTTTAAAGAAATGCATTGCAAAAACATTATTCCTGATGTGGTAACTTACAATTCCCTTATTGATGGTTTGTGTAAATTGGGGAAAATCTCTTATGCTTTGAAGCTAGTCAATGAGATGCATGATAGAGGTGTACCACATGATAAAATTACTTACAATTCTATATTGGATGCTTTATGCAAAAACCATCAGGTTGACAAGGCAATTGCGTTGTTAACGAAGATGAAAGGCGAAGGAATTCAACCAGATATGTGTACATACACAACATTAGTTGATGGACTATGCAAAAATGGAAGACTAGAGGATGCACGGATAGTTTTTGAAGATCTTTTGGTCAAAGGCTACATTCTAGATGTCAATATATATACCGCTATGATTCAAGGGTTTTGTGTCAAGGGCTTGTTTAATGAAGCGTTGGCCTTGGTGTCAAAAATGGAAAACAATGGCTGCATGCCAGATGCTAAAACTTATGAAATAATTATCCTTTCTCTGTTCGAAAAAGATGAAAATGACATGGCAGAGAAACTTCTTCGTGAAATGATTGCGAGAGGTCTACTGTAAAACTGAAACTATGTAAGATATTTTTGTATTTATACATTATTGTTTTGAGTTTATGTTTCAACATTATTTCATCATTTCATTTATGTAGTTAAGTTTAGTATGATAAACTTAAGGTTGAATTTCTATGACCTGAATCTTACACGACTGGCACAAACTTGGCATGGAACTTAAGCGAAGTAAGCAAAGAATTACGTATTATGTTCTTATGGCTAAATTTAACTACTGTGTAATGAGTAACTAAGGTCTCATTGCAGCTGCATAGTCTACTCAGATATGCATCAAAGACAAGAATTAAAAACTAGAATGGTCTTCAAATTGTTTGGTCATTTGGAACTAGGTTTAGAGTTTGGAGCTTGAATGATTTTTAGAAAGCATGATTCTATTTTCTACAATCAGTGCTGACTTTGCAGTTTTGAATGGCTATTTATCTGAAATATTGGTTTAAATAGTTTATAGAACATGTATAAACCTGGATGTAAAGTTGTGAGATTTTAGGATATATTGATTTCCCAAAACTAGTATACTTGATAAAAATCACTCTAAAATTGATCAAAATTAAAACTTTGTTCCCCCTAGTTTAAATATAGAAATGTAGTTTTAAGTTAATTTTAACATGATATCTCCTTGCTGTGGGATGGAAATTCTAAATATATCATGCTGGTTGAGAGTGTTCAAGGGGTTTTGCATAAGCTTATGTTTGATGATTTGTTGAATATGGAAATGTATTGAATATTAGTTCGGTTTTACCCATTCTGGATCGTATACTCTGGTTCCGTGCCCTGCACCTTCATTATACAGCTGTGTTATTCCGAGATGATTTTTTATTTTGTGAGCTCGCATGCATAGCATTCATGCACATATAGTTGTCGTGATTGCACACACGAAGTGCGACTTGATTAGGGACAAACTGCAAGTACGTGTGCGGCCAAGTCCTCCACCTGCAATGCACCTGTGAGTGTGGTGATGATAAAATCTGAGTTTGATTATGCATTCTTCGACTGTTCAACGGAGTTCTTGATGTTATTAATTATTATGAGTTTGTTATTGTGGATGTGATTTCGTGTTCTCAGTTTTGTTGGTGACCATAAATTTGAAGGAGTGCGGCCAAGACAGATTGCTATATGGTTTCAGAACAGGACTGGGTTGAAGACCACACATTTGAAGAAAGAATATGATGTTCTGAAAATACTTTTAAACTATCAAACTCAGAACCAAAAAATTTAACAGAGGTTTGTATTGTAATTGTTCTTCTTATAATCCAATTGGATGCTGATCCAGTAGAAAGAGGAAAGTATTTGTTACTGTATTGTAATTTGAACATCAGTCCCAAAGTTTAAATGATAATGTTAACCAACTCAAGATCATAGATGAAGGCTTAAACTCAATATCCTTGAGTGTTGTTACAATTACAAGAAAGTATTTTGATAAGGAAATAATTTCAGATATCATAGGGCATTCATTCATTCACCTTATTCAAGCAATGCCTTCATGTTTGAAGAACTCCTCGACTCGATGGCTAATAATACCTATGCACATAAGATGAGATGTTTTGGGGTGAAAAAAACTTGAGCCTGCTTAAGAACGTTTGCAATTTCCCTTATAGATCCTCTGTGTCTTTCATTTATCGTTCTCTAGATGATATTAAATTACCTCATTGACGGTGCCATCATTCAACTTGATGCCGTTTAGAAGTTTATATCCATAATGTTGGCAAGTACAAATAATTATAATGATGCATAATGTTGGCAGGTACAAATAATTATAATGATGCATAGTTCAAGTTGGTGATACTTTGGAGGGCCCTAACTCTTATATAGGCTAATTTCCATGGAGGGGTTGCCTTAACAATTGATTTGATAGCCACAATATGGCAGCTTTTTAAGTCCAGTTAAGTGAAATTGAACCTGGTTTCTTATGTTTGGCTCCTAGTTATACATTCTTGTTGTTGGATTCGGCAAAAAATAGGTTTGCATTCTCATTCAAATAGAGTGTACTGAGTTATGAAAATTGCACCTAATTTTGACAAAGGACTGTATACAAGCATTGAGCGAAATAAAAAAGATACTTATTTTGTGTGTATGATGAGGGTGCAGAATTTTTTTAATTTGCATGATGTGTATTTTTTTTTATGCTTGCCTCTAAGGAAAGGTGGAAGAGAAATGAAAGGCTACGAATGATCTGTAAAGGCTAGGGAGGATTGCTTTTCTCCCCTCCAATCCAATTCCTTATGAGATGCTAGTATTTTGGAATCAACATTATACTTTAGGAGAAGAACATGTTATTTGTTTTTACACAATTTCTAGTTAGTGAGTACCTAGGGAGGACTTTTTCCCCCCTCCAAGCTAGTATTGAACTATGATAGGTAGTCACTAGGTATGAGTGGACGTGGGTTCTTTGATATATTGAGCATACAATTCACTAGCAATTATTTTCGGGGAAGGTTCAACATTATCCGATTATCATTGCTATTGAATACCTCATTTCCCACAGTTACGCAAAGTTATTTTGATTTGTGAAAGGTAATGTTAAAACATGGTGCTGAATCCAAGTCTGAGCTTTTGAAAGATCTGTCATATTCTGCAGATACTCATTTCCTGAATATGGTTCTTGGTCTTTATCTTTGATGGAACATTTGTGTATCTGTATCTTCTCTTGATCTACCATAAATATGATGGTTGGTTTAGGATGGCAGCACCTGCTCACTTTTTTAACAATGACAGCCTCATATTCCTGAATATGGTTCATGATTCAATTTTTTTTTTTTTGAAAATACATGTTTTCAATTTTTGAAATATCTTTCTTCGTTGATGGCCTCAGCTGCACACTTAGACTATAGGCCAGCAACAACTGTGATTTGATTTGCGTTTTGGTGAGGTTTGCAATGTGCATCAAGCCATGAATTGTGACTCTGAGAGGTTATCAAGTCTTTCTTAGGCTTTGCTTCTTATTCAAGTAAATTCATTTCTAGAATTCAAGAAATCTACGAGCACGCAAAAGATGAATAAATTTAGAAAATAGTGTTCAAATTTGGTTTATAGATTTGCACATCTTAAGAAATTTAAAATGATAAGTTTGTCTTGGAATTTGTGTATTTGATGAAAAATGATATTTGAACATCCATTTTTCAACCACTTTTGTGACAACTCTCTCTCATAGTCTCATTGTACTTTTATTCTCTCTCTCTCTCTCTCTCTCTCTCTCTCTCTCTCTATATATATATATATATATATATATATATATATATATATATTGTTATTGTCCAATAGAAAGAGAGGAAAAAGTTTGTCACCAAAAATTGTTGGAAATTGGTTGTCAAAATATCATTCCTCATTAAATATATAACTTATTAATAAAGGGAAATGTTAACTTGTGCCCTTGGGGCATAAGTTAAGAAAGCAAATATAGAAAATTTTCTTGGAACTTGTGCATTCAATGTCTTAAAAATTTTAAAAGTTATACTTTCAATATAAAATTTATTTTCAATTTCCTTTTTAAGTTCCTTAACTTGTGCCCTAAGGGCACAAGTTAACATGACCCATTAATAAAATAAGGGTTATGTTTTGTCAAAAAATAAATAAAAATAAGGGTTATGTTAATCGATGTCCCCGGGGCACTTAAGATAACAACAATAGTAACCTCACATTGAAACTTGTGCAGTCAACTCATTAAAAATCTAAAAAGTATTTCCTTTAATTTAATTTTTTTTTGTTTCCTTAACCAGTGCCCCGGGGGCACCAGTTAACATAATTTGACTTTGTCTCCGTTAATTTTGAGTAAATTACACTCTCATCCCCTCAAAGATGCTTGAATTACGTTTCCCTCCCCTTTTATGTGAAAATATGCACTTTCCTCCTCCCTTATTCAAAACATATTAGAAAATATTTCACTCACATCCCGTAAGAGAAGCTTTACATTCCTTTCCCCTCTTATGTTAAAATCTACACTTTAATCTTTCAATAATATTTTTTATTTCAAATAATCTAGCAAAACAATTAATAATCTAACACACTTAAAAAAAAAAGTATTTCGAGTCTATTTTAATATAACAAAATTTTAATACATATTTTTCTCTATTTTTTATTCACAATTTCATTAATATATAGTTTTAAACCCTATCATAAAATATGAAACAACCCAAAATAAAATTAAAATATGTGAAAATTACTAAAGACAATATAATATGGTTATTTAAAAGTTAATTTTATACTCTAAATTATAAAATTAAAAGGAAAATATTAAAATTTATTTATCATTGACATTTATATTATAAAAAAATAAATTTATTTTTCTTAAATGATGGTTCAAGATTAGTATATATCATAAAAATGTACTAGAAAAACACTTAGAAAATGAGTAAATCATCAAATTAGTCCCTGACTTTGTATCAAATTCTCAAATTGGTCACTAACTCTATTAATAACTCAAAATTGTCCATATCTTTGTCAAAACGTTTCTTTTTTCGGTGATGGCCGAAGTTCGAACCACGGACCTTGCATATTTTATAAATGTCAAAACGTTTCTCATATGTTAGGAAAATGTTTAAAAAAATACTAGAATAAAAAAAAAAAAAACACAAGTAAAAAAGAAACACCTTCCTTCTTTTTCAGTCTGAAACTCTCTTTCGACTCAAAACCCTAACACTCCAAAATCAAATCCACACGCTAGTTAGGGTTTGGGGTTTACCATTCCAAAATCAAAACCCTAAAACACTCCAAATGAAGTTCATTTAGCTTCTATGGAGAACACGAACACTTTGGATTCAGTGGAGAACAGTTTCATTAACTTGCGTTCAGGTAAAAGAGTTCTCAAAAGGAAGAAAAATGAAGATGTTTGGTTAATGGAGAAGAAGAAATCAGTTCCAAATGAAATTGTGAGCACTGTCTATATACCTCATGATATTCACTTCTCTATTCTCTCAAAATTGCCTCTTAAATCTTTCAAGCGATTTGAATCCGTTCGTAAATCATGGTCTCTCTTGTATGAAAATACTTTGTTCATGAACATGTTCCGCAACAATCTCTTATCTAATTCTTATTACGAAGGAGCATCTCTACTCCTCAGGACTATGGTTTTAGATCAGCATAAATACCTTTTATATTCTCTTTCTGGTGAGAATTTTGAGAATAAGGTCGAATTAGATTCCTCGGATTTATTAGTGAACCATCGTCTTCTTCGTATCTTTGGTTTTGGTAGTATTAATGGCACATTTTGTATCCATCATTATACTAACAAGGGCTAAATTTCATTGTGGAATCCAACTACCCAATCAATCAAGCTCCTTCCTCCTAGCGAGGTTGAGTCAGTTGGGTTGTCTATCCCAGATTTTGCTCAGGGTTTTGTTACGCTTTCTGTTATGTCTTGTCTTCATGGATTTGGTTATGACCATGTTATAAATGACTATAAGGTCATTCGTTTTGTAAGTATTATTGTACTTGCGTCATTTGAATACCCTGGTTATGTTGAAGATGTTGCGGACTTATTGGAAGATATATCTTTCTCGCCCTGGGAGATATATAGCCTAAAAAGTAACTCATGGAGGGAACTTGATGTTGACATGCCTTATTCCTTTGACTGTAATGAGGGAACCCAAGTCTACATGGATGGAGTGTGTCATTGGTTGTGTGAAAAACATGAAGAAAACCCCGTTGGACCATGTTTGGTATCATTTTACTTGAGCAGTGAGGTGTTCTTCACAACAGCCATACCCTCAGATGTAGATGATTGTTTTGATGTTAAAGAAAATTGGATAAACTTGGCCGTGTTGAATGTTTCCATTGCATTGATGTCATATCATGAAGACACAACTACTTTTCACATATCAATTTTGGGTGAATTCGGCATAAAAGAATCGTGGACCAAGATCTTCATTGTTGGACCATTGTCTGGCGTTAAGCGTCCTATTGGAGTGGGGACAAAAGGAGAAATATTCTTCGTAAGAAAAGATGAAGAACTAGTTTGGCTTGATTTAAGTACGCAAAGAATTGCGGAGCTTGGTTACAAAGTAGTGGGTCATATGAGTCGGATAATAATATACAAGGATAACATTCTTCCAATTGGAGGAACAAGTAATTAGTTTTTTTTTCTTGTTTTCACTGGGAGGAAAATGATTGCGGTCATTGGGCTATTACCTTGTATTCAAAGTAGCTTGTCAATTGTGCATGCGTATCACAATTATTGTCAAGCAAATTAAGAAATCAATTGATATTCGTCTTTCAATTTTATTTTGAATGTTTAATCTATTAACTTTCTGCTAGCAATATCTATGCCACTATGTTTAATTTTCTCAATGTAGGAGTAGATGGCCCTATGAAATCTCTCAATGTAGTTTCCTTATAAGTTATCACTTAATTATGTTTTTTTGAATATATACCTTCCAAATTTAGTGTCTTGTAAAAGTCTTTTAAGAACCATAAAGCAAATTTTTTATCTCAACTTGAGCATTTCTTTTCAAGTATTTGTGTCAGATTTATGGAAGTTGTTTCATGCTCAAGCTGTCAAGCACACTAAAGAAGATCTTTGAATTCTATGATTCGAGGATTGTGATGTATCAAGGTTAAAAGATTTATCTCTAATACCAATCACACAGCTTGGGTTTTACTTTTTACATATCAGCATTCAGCAGAAGAATTTGAAGAGCAAAGCATTGCAAAATGTTGCTTAGGCATCACGATTCCTTTGCTTTTGAATGTGCAGGTCTGCCATAATTTTGTTATATGTTTCAAGGGAATTTGAATCTGGATTATTATTTGGTTAGTATTCGAGAATGAATATGATGTGTTTTTTTTTCTTTTTCTTGTGTAACACCGAAACATCACATTGATATCATGTAGTGGAAGAATAGATTGTAATCAAAGATGAAATCGGTTCTACGGCAAGAAGATGGGAATGTACTATTCTATAGATATCATCGCCGATGAGCGATGATGCATTCATTCCTCTTCTCTAACTCTTTTGAGGTTGGGAGTTATTCGACAATACAAATGTTACAACTGCTCACTTGTATTTGCTCATAGTTAGCAAGTTCATCTCATAACACTTTCAGCTTCCCATAATAAGTCACTATAGTAACTTCTTGTTTTCATTACATGTATTCCAGGTTCATTTGAAACTAAGAATCATCATTAACTTAATATCTTCCCACAGATCTTGTGTATTCTTCAAATTTAGCCATGAGAGTTCAAGATGAGCTTCATCATTTAGAAGACATTGATGAAAACTATATTCAAAAGGAATTGGAAACTAATTGTACCGAGTTTCCTTACCAGGATTTACTAATCCAGACAAGTGGAGAAGTTAGAGTTAGTAATTTCTTGTTATGGATATTTGCATATTCAGAACTTCTCTTTAATCAAAAACTTTGTCCAGATTTTGGAAAGGCTCATTTCAAAATAGACAGAGACGCTATGGTGGACAATGTGGATTCTTATTGTTTATTTTGTGATTGGAATAAGAATGTGCATTTGTGTTGGGGAGGAGATGTTTGTCGAGGCAAAAACTGAGTTTGATAGACGAGCTTGTTCTTTTCCAACTTACTTAGTAGCTGAAACCACGTCGACAACGATGGAGTGTGTCAAGCTACTTTTTCTGTTGGCCTCACTGCCCTGGTATACACTCCTATGGCTATAATTGAATGACATATTTCTCTTTAGTTTACGCAGGAGCTGCTGAGGTTTTGCCAATTGTGGATTTTGATTTGAGAAGAAGTGCTGTAAGAGTTTCAGATAGTGCTAAACAACTTTGCAGTTTGCAATTTGCATTAAGAAATCCGTATTTCTATTTTTGTTTTCAACTTTTGATTCAATGCTTTTCAATCTGTCATGAACTGTGAAACAACAATAAAATAGGTTGAAATTGCATGAAATTCTTTACATATAGTAAAACGGTTTGAGACAGGAACTGATGGACTTTCACCGTTTTACCTTGAAGGTCCTGGAGGACTTTATGAATATACAGACAAAAGATTCAAGGAAAATGGTCACATGGTTATTGTGATTGCTGAAGGTGTGAGACAGGAACTTCTTTCCGAGAGCATGCTTTCTGTCAACAAATAGGACTCTTCAGGAAAAAAGCTTCTACAAGATGTTGGGCTTTGGATATCCAAAAGTATTATGGTTTTGATTGTTATTTGCTCTATTTTTAGTATATGCATCAAAATGCAACACTGATTTGATATAAGTGGTCAAAAGTAGACCGATACAGATGATGCTCTATTTTTTTTTCTTATCTGATAAATCTTTATGAAAATATTTTCTGCCACTTTAAGCATTTCGATCTTCCAGGATCATTTCGCCCAGGAGAAAATGCTGGCCATAACTCTAATATATAGATTTGTAAGAGTGAAAATTCTGAAAAATTGCGTTACAGATCCAACCTATATGATCCGAGCTGTTCAAAGTAACGCGTCTGACAATGTGTTCATGGAGAAATAGCAGGAAGTAGACTTGTTAATAGAAGAAAAAACTTATATACCTTTTTATGTTTTTCATTGGAATGGATTCTATTCTGTCCATGTGAGATTCTATACGGACACGTAGACTGATTTTCTACTTGAATAATGTAGGCTAGAATGAATTGTGTTCTTCTGCCATATTTCGTCAGCTGCATTATTCTAACAATCTACATTTAATATTCTTGTAAGTGTATGTTTGGATTCACGTTGAAATTGGCATAACCACGGCATCACCGCTTGTTCAAGCAACTTTACATTTTGTACTTCAGTGTGTTGAAATGACATTGGAATGTGAGAAATTCTTCACCCACGCCCATCCAAACATGCTACTATACTTTGGAATTTCAACAAAATTACAATGTCATTGTGATTTTGTCAAATCCACTACTCATCCAAACACACCATTGTAATAAAAAAACACTAAATAAATTCAAAGTCTTACTACTACAAGATTACAAATCTTGATAACAAGTTTAGAAACAACCACAATAATTTAATTTAATCAAAAGTAAACTATTGACAATTACACAATAAAAATACAAATCTTGAATCCTCCTCTAACATAATTCTCCTAAAATCAGGGCCGGCCCTAGGCATAGGCCGGGAGTGCGACGGCCTAGGTCCATGCCTAAGGGGGGCCCGATTTTTTTTTTAATCTGTGGGGGTGTATGTAGCAAGAACTGAATTTTGGGGGGTTTCTATAGTGAATTTTACCAACAGACAGGCCCGAAACATTGACCTTAAAGAATGGGCTGAAGTCTGTTATTGTTTTGACCCTTTTGATCCAATTTACCATATATACCTCATACAAAACAAAGCTTTCTATTTACACCCTCCTAAATAAAAAATTAGATCCTTTGTTCCTAATAATGTGCCAAGAAATTTCTGATATTTTTTGGGGATCTTTGTTCCTGTCTTACTAATATTAAAAATATTTGTGATATTTTTAGTTGAAAAATAGTGAGAATCTTCACAACTAAACAAATTATATTTTAGTTGAAAATGGACCTACTAAAAAAATTCCAGTCTACTTCACAGGAGCAATTGTTCTCTAATTCTATGGTATTTTGTTTCTATGGAGTATTTGATTTATTTGAAGATGTTGCCTAAAAAAACTTTTATCTTTTAGTGAAAAGCGAAGGAAAAAAAAAACAAAATGAAGTGCTAATAAAATCATAACAAGAAACTAAAAAAGTTTATGATGTATTATGTAAGAGGCCTTTTTTCAAACTATGTCTAAGTCCCCTAAAATGCTAGGAACGGCCCTGCCTAAAATACATATATTTCTATTATAAAATTATTGAATCTACTCCAGAAATGAATTTGTGAATACCAAATGGAGATTGCTACACTTGACTCTTCATGTGTGTTGTGATACCAAATAAAGATTGCTACCGCTTGCATTTGTAAATTCCATTGAAAAATTTGTTTGGTGATATAATTGGAATAATGAAAAATTTTGCCCAAAATCTATATTTTCCCTTTATAGATAATACTTTAAAGCATCATGCTTACATAATTTATTGTAACCATGCTGCATACAAAAGTGGACATGATGAAGTCATTAATCGACGTTGAGCTATATTCTATCAATATCAAATCAATACTGCAAAAAAAAAAAAAAACATCAAACAAAGCTACACCAAAATGACGAAAAAACAACGCCACATAAAAACAAAAATATCACGAAGAAAAAATCATAAAAAAAGTATTTGTGCAAACTATTGAATTAATTCAATAATGAATAAAACTGCATAAATAATAGGTATTTTTTTTTAAATAGTATTGATATTTGTACAACTATTTGATGACAACTTATGTGACAACCTTATTTTTCTCTTTTCTTATTGGTAATAAGGAGAGAAAAGAACATCACGTGAGTATGTGAGAGAAAATTGCTCAAAAGTTGTCACAAAGTTTGATCGAGGAAGCTAGGCGGGGATCGCATGTTAATAGTAAAGTTGTCACTAGTAATCTGTTATGGTTAAAAGTAGTCCCGTTAAAAATAAATTTGTTTGCTTGACGTTTGATTCATAATCGAATTCCAACGAGAGGTAACTTTAGTTCGGAGGAATGTTCTTTCGGCCAATGAACAATTAGCGGTTTTGTTTTGAACAAGGATATGGATCATCTATTTCTTAGATGAAATTTTTATGGTAAAATTTGGATGGTGTTTTCTTGTTGGTTAGGTTTTTTAATGGTGGCTCAAGAAAATGTAATGGATCATCTAACCCAGTTTACGGGTTTAGGTGGTTTTTCAAAACGGTTTAATTGGCATTTAACATTATATTACTTTGAGTTGTATGGATAATATGAAAAGAGAGGAATATACACATATTTCATCATAAGGAGGAAGATATTCATTCTTTAGGTAAAAAGGTTAAGCTCCATACATTCTGGTGGTTTAAATCGACATATGTCTTGTTTGATTTCGACTACAATTATTGGAGACTTAATCATCTTCCTTGCGTAAGAGTTGTCTTGTAGCTTTCTCCTTCTGTTGCTTATGCTAGTCTGTCTTTCTTTAGTTAACAGTATAACTTGGCAGCTCTTTTAAGTTTTCTTTGACACATCTTGTGCTTGAAAACTTTTTTGGTTTGGTAACTGATAAGTGTTTAAAAGTGATATATTTCATATAGGAGTTTAGACATTTTAGTGACTTGTTTTGCAAGATTCTCTGTGGAAAACTCCAAATATTGTGTTAATATGTCATTTATGCTTTTGAGCCTTATTCTACCCTTTTTGTGCAGGAAAATACAAGCAAGGAGCAAGAAAAGTCAAAATTCAAGGAAGCCACGCCATTAGCGTGTCCTACGCTATTAGCGTAGGAAGAAAAGCCCAAGGTCAGAAAGGTAGCCAATGGCGCACCTGGAGCGTGAATCTGGAGCACTTGTGAAGAACACGCTATTA
This sequence comes from Medicago sativa, assembly GCF_051527215.1. Lineage (NCBI taxonomy): Eukaryota > Viridiplantae > Streptophyta > Magnoliopsida > Fabales > Fabaceae > Medicago > Medicago sativa. The sequence goes on from NC_140754.1 coordinate 84,451,175, forward strand.
GCGTAAGCTACGCTATTAGCGTAATCACTCCAGAAAGGTACGCTAATGGCGTACCTGGAGCGTAGCAGGCCATGAAGAAACACGCTATTAGCGTAATCTACGCTATTAGCGTAAAGAGTCCAGAAAGCCACGCCATTAGCGTGGATGGAGCGTAGAAGCAGGGCAAGGCCAACGTGGCAGCAGCCCATTGGCCAGATTATAGGCCGACCTACCACGCTATTAGCGTAAATGGCGCTATTAGCGTAGGTACAAAAACACAGGCCCATATAAATAGCATTCTTACCTCTCTTTTAGGTCATTCACTATTCCATTAATATTTTCATACATTCTAAGAGAGAGGTCAGAGCTATTTCCAAGAGAGAAACACAAAGCAAGTGATTAAGGAGTAGATTCAACCCTAGATTCATTGAGACATCAAGGATCTTGGCATGGAATCTTCATCTTTCCTTCATTCCTTGCATTAGTTTACATGTCTATGTGTAGCTATCACCTTCTTTGTAGTATTGAGGTAACAAACAAGCTATTATGTAATCTTTTGATCTTTTAATATATAAGGTTCTAGCTTAATGATTCAATATTGTTGTTATTCTTATGTTTAATGCTTCCAATGAGATTCAAGATGATTTGGACACAAACTCTTGAATCTAGAACTAGAATAACAATCTATCTTATGTTATATCACTCTTGACAAGTTTGTAAACCTTTGATAATTACTTTTGATCAAGATTTTAATGCTTTCGGATACTTAATCAGGCTGGACACGGTCGATTAAGTTATCCGATCGACTTTGTTATCGTTTAAGGAATTTGGACACGAATGTTTAAACGTTAACTTAGAAATAACGATGTCGCTTTGGACACGAAGGATATTGTAGAAATGATTGTAATAATATTGGTTATAAAGCTAGAGTCTATTAATCGATCGAGAGATTGCTGCTGTTATGCTTGCTCGTTATCTTATACCGCAAGCGAAATAGTTCGATCTCCTCTCGTTTTTACTTTTATGTCATTTGTGGATATAGTGTTACAAACAAACATTTTTATACCCGATACCTTAATGTGAACTATTGTGAAAATGCTTATGATTAACACAACTCCCTGTGGAAACGATCCTATATATACTCACGTGTACATAGTTATATGACATGTAGGAAAAACTTACATCAAAATGGCGCCGTTGCCGGGGAGTAGCGGATTTTATATTATAAGTATACTTATACACTTATATCATTCATTATTTTTTATGCTAACCACCTGGTATAGTCTTGGTAAACTTTGTTTATGCGAGGTACCGTTTCTAAAGAAGACCTTCAATTTGATCCAGAGATAGAGAAAACTGCTAGGTTACATAAGAAGCAAGCAAAGGAAGCTAAAAGACTAGCCAGGCTGGCTCAGCCGGAATCATCTAGTTCTATTCACTCGCCTTCGGGTTCGGTTCATACACTATCTCCGGGTGGTTCTCTACACACAACTCCACCATCATCACCGGAAAGGGAAACTATTGTAACAATGGCTAATGAAGATGAGAATGCTCTTCCAAGTTGGATTACTCCAAGAAGGCTTGCTAACCTTGGTAATCAAAATGCCAGGCAAGTCGAGTTGAAATCGGGGTTGATAAATTTGATAACTCAAAACCAATTCACTGGAATGGATCATGAAGACCCTTACAAGCATCTCACAAATTTCTATGTTACCGCCGGTACTCTTGGTATGAGGGGAAATGAGGAAGAGCCAATGTTTTGCGCATTATTTCCTCATTCTTTGATTGGTAAGGCTAAGGAGTGGTACTTAGATCAACCTACTTCTTTGATGAAGAATTGGCGTGAATTGGAGAAAATGTTTCAAGAGAGGTTCTTTCCGGAGGATAGGCATCTTGAAGCTAAAACATCACTCACAACTTTTTCTCAAGGCCAAAGTGAGTCTCTATGTGATGCTTGGGAGCGATACAAATCTTTGCTTAGGAGCTGTCCGAAGCATGGTTATGATAGCCAGATGCAAATCTACCTATTTCGTCAAGGGCTTCAAGACATGTCCAAGACAATGCTAGATGCAAGTGCTGGAGGATCTATTGCTTTGAAAAGTCCAGCTGAAGCTGTCAAAATCATTAACCAAATGGCTCTCAACACTAGAAAATCTTCTCACAACCGGAATCCTAAGCAAAGGAAAGCCGGTATCCTTGAACTAGAAGCAAATGATGCAGTTTTGGCTCAAAATAAGCTTCGCACTCAACAAATAGAAGCTATGCAAAAGGAGATGAGAGCTATGCCAAAACAAATTCTCGAATCTCTCAAGCAAGAAGGAGGAACATCTCAGGTTAACTCTTGTGAGCTTTGCACGGGAGATCATCCCACCGGCTTTTGTCCCACACCCGGTTCTTTTGAAGAAGAGGTAAATTATGTGGGAAACCAACAAAGACCTAACCAACCACAACAAGCCGGAACCTCACAACAAGCCCAAAACCTGGGTACTTCCAACTTCCAAGGAAGATATCCGGCCAATTAAAACCAACAAAGACCATGGAGAACACCTTACAACAATAACTACCAATATCCACAATCAAATTTCTACCAACAACCGTTCCCTCAATTCCAACAACCATTCAATAATCAATACCAATTTCCACCACAAAATAACCTCCAACAACCTAGTAATGCCCAAAGCACCGAGGAGGTCTTGAAGCAATTTATGCAAATGTCCATGTCTAACCAGAAAAATACCGACGCGTCCATCAAAGGCCTTGAAACGCAAGTTGGTCAGTTAGCACAACAAATGGCTCAAGGTCCTCCGCAAGTGGGAACTTTCACCGCTAACACTCAACCAAATCCGAAGGAGCATCACAAAGCATAGCAGTCAAAAGCTATTGCTACAAGGAGTGGTAGAGTAGTAGGTAAAGGGGTAGGTGAAGATATTGTTGTTGAAGAGAAGGATGATGAAGTTGTCAATGAGGAGGATAAAGAGAAGTTCGAGGAGGATGTTGTAGATATAGAGAAGGAAGTGTATATAAAGAATAAAAAAGAATTAGTTGAAAAAGAAAAAAAATCAAAAAAGAGAACTAGTGGAACAAGAGGAGATGGAGAAGAAGATGAAAGATGTGGGGAAAGATAAAGGCAAGAAACAAGAAGTTGAGAAGCAAGTGGTGGCTCAACGCTTACCATACCCACATGCTCCATCGAAGAAAGACAAAGAGCGGCAATACGCAAGGTTTCTTGAACTCTTCAAGAAGTTGCAAATTGATATACCATTCTCAGAAGCCTTGGAGCAAATGCCGGTCTATGCGAAGTTCATGAAAGATATCCTTTCCAAGAAAAGAAGAGTCAACGATGAAGAGACGATCCAAATTGATGCCAATTGTAGTGCTATTATTCAAAGAACGTTGCCTAAGAAAGAGCAAGATCCGGGAAGAGTCACTCTACCGGTAGCTATTGGCACAACACATGTAGGTAAAGCACTACTTGATCTTGGATCAAGCATAAACCTCATGCCTTTGTCCGTTGCCAAAAGAGTTGGTGACCTATGTATAAAGAGGACTAGGATGATGTTGCAATTGGCCGACAAATCCTTTGCAAAACCACTAGGTATGGCCGAAGATGTTCTTGTAAAAGTGGACAAATTTATTTTTCCGGCTGACTTTGTGGTTATGGATGTCGAAGAAGATGAGGATGTGCCTATCTTAATGGGGAGGAATTTCATGCAAACGGCTCGGATGATGATTGATCTTGATGATAATATCATGAAGGTCAAGGTAAATGATGAAGAGGTTACTTTCAACATCCGGGAAGCCTTGAAGTACTCGAAAGACAAGGGTGCATGTTTCAAAATGGATGCAACCGAAGAAGTCATCTTGACTACTCGGAAGCAATTGCACAATAGAACACCCCTTGAGAGTGCTTTGGTGGACGCACTCAATGCTATTGATGAAGACGAAGCAAGAGCTATTGAAGAGTGTTTGAAGGAGCTAGATTCCTTGAAGGAGATTCTTCCTAATCAAGCCATAATTGAAGATTTGAAAGAAGAATCCAAGGAAGAAGCAAAAGTTGATGACACCAAGGTAGAATTGAATGTTTTGCCATCTAATTTGAAATATGTTTTTCTTGAGAAAGATGGAACAAAACCGGTGATCATTAGTAGCTCCTTGTCCATCAATGAAGAAACAAAGTTGGTAGAGGTCCTCAAGGTCAACAAAGAAGCGATAGGGTGGAAGTTATCCGACTTGAAAGGGATAAGTCCATCTTATTGTATGCACAAGATTATGATGGAAGAAAACTACAAGCCGGTAGCACAACCACAACGCCGCTTGAATCCAAACATGAAAGAGGTGGTGCGAAAGGAAGTAGTGAAGTTGCTTGAAGCCGGCATGATCTATCCTATCTCGGATAGTGCTTGGGTAAGCCCGGTTCAAGTAGTTCCCAAGAAAGGAGGAATGACGGTGATCACTAATGATAAAGATGAGTTGATCCCAACTAGAACCGTCACCGGATGGAGGATGTGTATAGATTATAGAAGACTCAATCAAGCAACAAGGAAGGATCACTTCCCCTTGCCCTTCATGGATCAAATGCTTGAAAGACTCTCCGGTCAATCCTTTTATTGCTTCCTAGATGGTTACTCCGGTTACAATCAAATCGCCATGAACCCAGATGATCACGAGAAGACGGCTTTCACTTGCCCCTTTGGTATTTTTGCTTATCGAAGAATGCCATTTGGCTTGTGTAATGCACCCGCAACTTTTCAACGGTGTGTTCAAGCAATCTTCTCCAACTTTATTGGTAAATGCATGGAGGTGTTCATGGATGATTTCTCAGTTTTCGGTTCGTCATTTGATATGTGTTTGAATAGCTTGGATACCGTGCTGAAGCGGTGTATTGAAACTAGCTTGGTGCTCAATTGGGAGAAATGTCACTTCATGGTTACTGAGGGTATTGTCCTTGGTCATAAGATTTCTGCTAAGGGTATTGAGGTAGACCAAGCAAAGGTCGATGTTATTGGAAAGCTTCCACCACCGGTGAATGTCAAAGGTGTTCGGAGTTTTCTTGGTCATGCCGGATTTTACCGGAGATTCATCAAAGACTTCTCAAAGATAGCAAAGCCTATGAGCAACTTGCTCAACAAAGATAAGTCTTTTATTTTTAATAATGAATGTCTTTTAGCATTTGAAACTTTGAAAAAAAGATTGACCACTGCACCAATAATCATTGCTCCTGATTGGAATTTAAATTTTGAATTAATGTGTGATGCAAGTGATTATGCTGTTGGTGCGGTCTTGGGTCAACGTAAGGACAAAATTTTTCATGCTATTCACTATGCAAGTAAGGTTTTAAATGAGGCACAAATCAATTATGCCACAACTGAAAAAGAGTTACTTGCAATAGTTTATGCAATGGAGAAATTTCGTTCTTACCTTGTAGGTTCCAAAATTGTTGTCTATACTGACCATGCAGCTATCAAGTATCTCCTTACTAAGTCCGACTCAAAACTAAGGCTCATCCGTTGGATGTTGTTGCTTCAAGAGTTTGACTTAGAGATCAAAGATAAGAAAGGCACGGAGAATCTTGTAGCTGATCACCTTTCAAGGTTGACAAACAATGAGGTAACCAAGAATGAACCGGAAGTTCGTGAAGAATTTCCCGACGAAAGGTTGCTTGCAATCAATGTTAGACCGTGGTTTGCCGACATGGTAAACTACAAAGCAACCGGGTTCATTCCGGAAGATTTTGAATGGCAACAACGCAAGAAGTTCCTCCATGATGCTAACCACTATGTGTGGGATGAGCCTTACTTGTTCAAAATTGGAGCGGACAATCTCTTGCGTAGGTGTGTGGATGATGAAGAGGCAAAGAAGATCCTATGGCAATGTCATAATTCACCCTATGGAGGTCACTTCAACGGGGAGAGAACAGCCGCAAAGGTACTTCAATATGGGTTCTATTGGCCAACTCTATTCAAAGATGCCAATTTACATTGCAAGCATTGCGATGAATGTCAAAGAACCGGATCAATGTCAAAGAGAAATGAGATGCCTCTACAACTCATCCTTGAAGTGGAAGTGTTCGATTGTTGGGGTATAGATTTTGTTGGCCCCTTTCCTCCTTCATTTTCTAATGCGTACATCTTGGTCGCTGTTGATTATGTTTCAAAGTGGGTGGAAGCCGTAGCATCGCCTAAAGCAGATAGCAAGACGGTAGTGAAGTTCCTAAAGAAGAATATTTTCACCCGGTTTGGTACACCAAGAGTTCTTATTAGTGATGGAGGGTCACACTTTTGCAATGCACAACTTGCTAAAGCCCTAGATCATTATGGAGTCAAGCATAGCATCACCGTATCATCCGCAAACGAATGGATAAGCCGAAGTTTCCAACCGGGAGGTCAAACGAATACTTGAGAAGACGGTCTCTACATCTCGGAAGGATTGGTCGGCTAAACTTGATGAAGCTTTGTGGGCATATAGGACTGCATACAAGTCTCTTATAGGCCTCACTCCTTTCCAAATGGTCTATGGCAAATCTTGTCACTTACCGGTCGAGCTCGAACATAAAGCATTTTGGGCATTGAAGTTCCTAAACTTTGATCAAGAGAAGGCCGGTGAAAGAAGAAAAGTTCAAATGCATGAGCTTGAAGAATTGCGAAATCAAGCTTATGAATCTTCAAAGCTTTACAAAGAAAGGACCAAGAAGTATCATGACAAGAAGATCATTCTGAGACAATTCATGCCGGGGCAAATGATGTTACTTTTCAATTCAAGACTAAGACTGTTTCCGGGCAAATTGAAGTCTAAGTGGTCCGGACCTTTCATGGTTAAAGAGGTCAAACCATATGGAGCTATTGAACTTGAGGATCCAGTCACAAAAGCCAACTGGACGGTGAATGGGCAGAGACTTAAGCCCTACTTCGGTGGTGAAATTGATCGGTGTTTGTCGACGATTTCACTAATCGAACCATGATTTCTTCAAAATGCGTCGAGCTCATGACGTAAAACAAGATCTTGCTGGGAGGTACACCCAGTTTTGTAAGTATTTTTATGTTTATTGCATATAGTAGTAGTACATAAGCATTGGAAGCAAAAATGAAACAATTTTGAAAAACTGATCCTGAAGCCTCACGCCATTAGCGTATTTTTCGCTAATAGCGTGGGAGCTCCAGAAAGCCACGCTAATAGCGTGATTTTGGCGTGGGAGAAAATTTTTTGGTGGGCCCAGGGGATTAACCTCCCTTAACTTCCCACAACTCCTCATTTTTCCCTTTTTACGGTTTCACTCTTTCATTTTCTCATAACCACACACAAAAGAACTTCTCTCCCACTCACTAACCCTAGAAATCAAACCCATTCCATTTTGGGTCAAGCATTCATTTTGCATCATCTCATCTTGCATTTGTGTTGCTTCTCTCTGCATTAACAGGTTTGATCTTCTCATCCTTTCCTTGTTTTAAATTTGAGAAAAATCCATATTTTGACATGATTAAATGGTTAGGCTAGGGTTAAAGTTTTGATTTGTGAGTAGAGATTATTCTTCCTTGATTATAGTTTGAAAAGGAACAAGAATCATAACCCACATGCAACAAACATTCTGTTTTGGATTTATGACCCATTTGTAGATTTTTCAACAAAACAAGGGTTTGAATGATTTGTGTGCAAATGTTGTGATTTTGATTCCTTTTCATGATTATATTGTGTTGTAGAGACATAGGATGAAACCTAGGGTTGAAAATTGCTGGTATGTGCTGTAAAATTGCAGGAACAAGAATTTTGAAAATTTGAAAATTGCAGGTACGAAGAAATACGCTAATAGCGAAATCTACGCTAATAGCGAAATTTTTCCAGAAATTTTCGCTATTAGCGTGGCAGGCGCTATTAGCGTGGTTCTTCATACTTGCCCAGATTTTCAAAATATTTGATGTTTTTAAATGATAAATTCCAGTTTGTGCTAATATTTCCTATGCAATATGTTGGTATTTCCTGGTTATTTTGCAGATGGCACCTAAGAACCAAGACAAAATCACCGGGACCAAACGTCCTAGAGACAAAGGTGCCTCAACCTCTGCTACACCTGTAACCCCAAACCGTTTTCCCACCCCTGTCCACTCTGCCAGGTTTAAGAAGATGGCTCAATACAAAACCTGGCACGAGAAATCTTTTGACATTCACCCCGATGGTGAACATTGTGACCTCCTCTATGTTTTCACTGATCGTAAGTGGCATAAACTCCTTTATCCTACAACTGAGATTAACACTGATTTAGTAAAGGAGTTCTATTGCAATGCTACACCTGATGCCTCACCCACCACCCTTGCTGATGCTTTTTCGTGGACTTCATATGTGAGAGGGAAGCAAATCCCTTTTGATAGGGATTCAATCAATGAATTCCTAGGCAATCCCTTAGTCCTTTCACCTTCACCTGATCCAACTATCCCTCCTTTGTGTACTTATGCTCAGAGAAATGCTCAAGGAAACTGGTCCTATGAGCAAATTGAGAGAGATATCATGAATAAGGGGAGATACTTTGTGAAGAATGATAGGGGAGAGATCAGACATGCTCTCACAAAAGAGATGAATGCTAAGGCCTGCTTAGTGTTCCAATTTCTTGTCCACAATGCTTTACCCCGAGCCCATACATCCGATGCCCCAAAAGCTGTCCTACCACTCATCTGGTGTATTATGAAGAAAGTAAAGGTTGATATTGCTTGCATAATAGCCAATGAGCTGAAGGCTGTGGCGTTGAAGGTTGCCATCGGTGCTAAGAAGGTTGCACTATTCTATCCCGGACTTATCATGGCCTTGCTTAAGGCTCATGGAGTAGCCATTACTGGACCCTATGATGAAGACATTGAGGGGACCATTACTGATACTTCTATCCGTACCTGGGAGAAGAGAGAGCAGCGATGTCGACAAAGCCACTTTTCTGATGATGAGGGTGGCCCATCTGAGGGCACTGGCTCTTTTGATTTTTCAGGTTTGCAGACTTTCATGCTGGAGCAGCAGATGCATAACCAGTATGTGAGGGACCAGAACAGTTTTTTAATGGATCAGAATGAGGCAGTTTGGAGGAGCAACATGGGCATACACCAGGACCTCTACAATGCTCACATGTGTCCGGGAAATGCTGATTACCCGGTCATGACACCTGATCAGTACCAGAGCTATGTTCACTGGCTTGAGGGCAGGCCAGGTCCTTATGTGGGGGTAGCAGATGCTGTTGATGATGAGGCTACACCTGATCCTGCTGATGCTGGAGGTGAAGATGAGGATGTGGATGAGGATCTTGATATGGATGAAGCTGAGGATGATCAGTGATGTTTTTAGTGATGTTTTAGTATTGCTTTCGAACTTATGTTTTTTATTTCATGTTTGAACTTTTGTTTATTCGGTTGTATTTTGTACTCTTCAAGCACTGTGGTTTTTAGTGCTTGATTTGTTACTTTGTTACTTTATATTTGGTTTAATAACTTATCTTGTGGATTTTAACTTATGTTTTGGATGAAATTTTTGTTTGAATCTTGCTTGTGTCTCTCAAAAGAAAATTGCTCATGAACAATAAATTTTAAAGTGCTCCATGGAGCCAATGTTTGAGCAAAAGCAGGTGAGTGATAATGATATTACTTGTGAGAAAGCGTAAGCCAAGGTATTGGTTTCCTGTTATTCTAGGCTTTTAATAAGAATTTGAAACTTGTACTTTGCACAAAATATATATCATTTAGTTCTTGTCATAAACATAAATATTTTTGAACCACTTAGTACTTAACATAAATGTGAGGTAGCTTCAATCTGTTGTATATATGCTGGAGACCGATAATCACCGTCTAACTTGTTTTAGTTATGTTAAATCTGATAATCATTTTGAATTGTTTGAAAGCATGGAAAGGATCAAGGCACTTTTTGAATTGAGAGTAACCTACTTGACCACATAAAGCCTACCTGTGAGAAGAGCGAGTATCTGATACCCCAATCTGAGCCTAATGAATCAAGTCCTCAAACATGAACTGTCAATATTCAAAAGCACAATGCTTAGTGAATTTGTCTGAAATTTTTCATAAATCCAGTTCATGCTTGTCTCTTAAAGGACTTTGATAATTTTTAATTTGTTGAACCCTTAACCTCTTTGTACTTTGTCCCTTGCCTTAGGATAGGGGAACATTCAATCAGAGTTTTGTGTATTCAAGTTGGGGAGAATAAGGAGGCATTATATGTCAAGTTCTGGTGAAGTTGTAAAATAACCTGACAACATTGAATCAAAGAAAAAGTTGTATATTTGATAAAGAAAAGAAAAAGAAGAAAAAGAAAGAGAAAAATCAAAAATAGAATAAGTTGTCAAGGTTATAAGTTTGATTGTTAATCACCAAAGGTTGTAATTCGTGGTAGGGAAGTATATGGATTTCAAGTTGTGATACAAAAAAAAAATGTTCCTCTTTGATAGGCTTTCTGATCAATTGCCCCACATATGACATTTCTTTTGTAGCCCGGCCAAGTTATAACCCTTGCAAGACCTTTTGATCCATGCTTTTATGCTTTTTGAGACGATATTTGGATGGACACCTAACTTAAATAGGATGTTAGCGTGATTGTTGGATGTGTGTTCATTACCTCACTTATTGTTATCATAGTATTGCATTTACTTTTAAAGAAGTGTGTTAGGTGTGGTTCATAGATAGTTATGTTTATGTTTTGAAGTTTATGATGTATAGTTTGTGCTTTGGACATTTTTCGCATTCTTAGTTTGAATCTAGAGTAGCGGAGGACTTCATGCTTGTCCACGCGATCATATTTGAATCACCATTTGTTTATTTTTGTTTTGAATTGTTTGACACCATGTTGAAAACCTTGTCCAAAGCTTTGTTAGTTTCCTTTTCAATTGATTTGTTTGAGGACAAACAAAAAGCCAAGTTGGGGAGAGTTTGATAAGTGTTTAAAAGTGATATATTTCATATAGGCGTTTAGGCATTTTAGTGACTTGTTTTGCAAGATTCTCTGTGGAAAACTCCAAATATTGTGTTAATATGTCATTTATGCTTTTGAGCCTTATTCTACCCTTTTTGTGCAGGAAAATACAAGCAAGGAGCAAGAAAAGTCAAAATTCAAGGAAGCCACGCCATTAGCGTGTCCTACGCTATTAGCGTAGGAAGAAAAGCCCAAGGTCAGAAAGGTACGCCAATGGCGCACCTGGAGCGTGAATTTGGAGCACTTGTGAAGAACACGCTATTAGCGTAAGCTACGCTATTAGCGTAATCACTCCAGAAAGGTACGCTAATGGCGTACCTGGAGCGTAGCAGGCCATGAAGAAACACGCTATTAGCGTAATCTACGCTATTAGCGTAAAGAGTCCAGAAAGCTACGCCATTAGCGTGGATGGAGCGTAGAAGCAGGGCAAGGCCAACGTGGCAGCAGCCCATTGGCCAGATTATAGGCCGACCTACCACGCTATTAGCGTAAATGGCGCTATTAGCGTAGGTACAAAAACACAGGCCCATATAAATAGCATTCTTACCTCTCTTTTAGGTCATTCACTATTCCATTAATATTTTCATACATTCTAAGAGAGAGGTCAGAGCTATTTCCAAGAGAGAAACACAAAGCAAGTGATTAAGGAGTAGATTCAACCCTAGATTCATTGAGACATCAAGGATCTTGGCATGGAATCTTCATCTTTCCTTCATTCCTTGCATTAGTTTACATGTCTATGTGTAGCTATCACCTTCTTTGTAGTATTGAGGTAACAAACAAGCTATTATGTAATCTTTTGATCTTTTAATATATAAGGTTCTAGCTTAATGATTCAATATTGTTGTTATTCTTATGTTTAATGCTTCCAATGAGATTCAAGATGATTTGGACACAAACTCTTGAATCTAGAACTAGAATAACAATCTATCTTATGTTATATCACTCTTGACAAGTTTGTAAACCTTTGATAATTACTTTTGATCAAGATTTTAATGCTTTCGGATACTTAATCAGGCTGGACACGGTCGATTAAGTTATCCGATCGACTTTGTTATCGTTTAAGGAATTTGGACACGAATGTTTAAACTCTAACTTAGAAATAACGATGTCGCTTTGGACACGAAGGATATTGTAGAAATGATTGTAATAATATTGGTTATAAAGCTAGAGTCTATTAATCGATCGAGAGATTGCTGCTGTTATGCTTGCTCGTTATCTTATACCGCAAGCGAAATAGTTCGATCTCCTCTCGTTTTTACTTTTATGTCATTTGTGGATATAGTGTTACAAACAAACATTTTTATACCCGATACCTTAATGCGAACTATTGTGAAAATGCTTATGATTAACGCAACTCCCTGTGGAAACGATCCTATATATACTCCCGTGTACATAGTTATATGACATGTAGGAAAAACTTACATCAGTAACATAATTCATTTTAACCTCTTCAAAAAATAACTATTCGAAAGATACACATGAGTTGACTTGAAAACAATAACCATAAATGTTGGCCATGAAACCTTTAAAAGAACATGGTTTGAAGAAGTTATTTAGAGGGACAAAAACAAATTTTGATATATCTATAAGAATATCTCTAAAAAAAAATGATATATTTTTAAGAATAAAAAAAACTTATTCAATCCTAAATTTTAAAAAAAATTTAACTTGTGAACTTTGCACTCTACTCATTCACTTTAAAAGGTGATACGACTGTCCCCGTGAACTTAGCTCAGTTGATAAGGACAATTCATAATATATGCAAGGTCCGGGGTTCGAATCCCGACCACCACAAAAAAAAAGTTGATACGACTAGCTACTCAACATAATTTCTCATTTTAATCATTTTTAAAAATTTTAATATCCAAAAATAATTGTAGCACAAAGATAAAATAATTAAAATGACTTTTTATGAAAAACTATTCTAAGCTCTCATTTTAAGGTTTCTTCAAAAATTAAAGCATTAAAATTTAATCATTTTTAAAAATTTTAATATCCAAAAATAATTGTAGCACAAAGATAAAATAATTAAAATGACTTTTTATGAAAAACTATTCTAAGCTCTCATTTTAAGGTTTCTTCAAAAATTAAAGCATTAAAAATATAATAACAAAAGGATGAATTTATACCCCCACACACACATATATGAAATACATAATTTTAGATTGATTTTTTTTATCTTTCCGTTATACCCTTCATTTAAATTATTCGGTTGATAGGTTCGTGAAGATTGAAATGCAGGGGTAGGTTCGAATCCCAATTCTTCATTTTTTCACATTTAAGGTGTATAAGTCTAGTCCCAAAAAAAAAAAAAAATTTTGACTTATCTATACTATAATTTTTTTTTTATAATAATGTTATATTTTTTTTTTGAAGAAAATAATGTTATATTGTTGGTGTAATTAAAAAAGATAAGATTTTTTTTTATAATACTATTGTCATTAAAAAATATAAATATGGTTTAATGAGTTTGTTACATTTGAAAGTCACAAAATATCTATGCTTTTTTTTTGAAAGAAAAATATCTATACTTATAATTTGATCTATATCAAAAAAATTATATAAAATATCATTTGTAATTTACACGCAAAATTTCTATAATTTATCATTGATAATCTATACGCATTAGCACAATAAAAAGAACATAAAGACTGACACATAAATGTTTAACGAGTAGTCAAAATAGTCTTTGACATTAAAATACTTCGTTAAAATTATCATATTAGTCATTCAATATACTTACTTATTTTCATATCAGTATTATAAGTATTTACTTATTATCATATCCGTCAATATATGAAAAGAGTTATTGTGAGTATGTGTATTGATGTATCATTTTAGCGTCAAGATTATTTTGACTAATTAAGTGTACAATCAGATACTATTTTAAAATTTTGGGTTAAATATATTTTTAGTCCCTATAAAAATACCAACTTTTCGTTTTAGTCTCTCTAAAAAATTTCTTCAACTTTTAGTCTTTGTAAAATTTTCAACCACTACTTTTAATCCATATTTTAAAGTTAATTTTAGTATTTTTTTAATAAAATTGTGCTAATATGTGTAGAATATTGTAAAAATATTTCTCAAAAATAATTAATTTTTTTAAGAAAACATAAATTAAATATGAATTTTTCACCGTGAAAAATATAAAAATTCATATTAAATTTATGTTATGTTAAAAAATTCTAATTTTTTCTGGAGTGATTCTTATAATATTATTAATTTTTATACAAAATTTTATTCAAAAATATGAATTCTACATATGAGTTTACTTACGAGCAGGGACCAAAAGTGAAGATGGAAAAATTTTAGGGATTAAAAGTTGAAGGAAAATTTCAGAGAAATTAAAACGAAAAGTTGATATATTTATAAGACCAAAACATATTTAACCCTAAAATTTTGATAACTTCTGTGACCACTTACACACTCAGTCTCTGCTCTTTCAATTCAAAACCCTAACAATCCATAATTAGGGTCCGTTTGGTGCACATGATAGGATAAAGACATGATAGGATAAAGAGTCGGATAAGGATAAGATATGATTATGACCGGATAGACATTTTTCCTATCATGTGTTTGGTGCACACATGATAGGATAGCATTTTTTTAGGAGAGCATTTTTTTTTTGTTTGTTTACAGAAAAGAGTATATCATTATTTTTTCAATCACACTCTCATACCCTTTCACTGAAACAACCAAGATTCATTGCCCTTTCTTGATTTATCTGATCCTTTGACGGTGAGGAATTTCATTCAATATAAGAAACCCATCTGATTTATCTGATTCATTGCTCTTTCCAAAGTTTAATCATATCCTTTAGAAATTCCACTCAATATCACAAATTCAAGAAATTGGAAAACAAATTGGGTTTTCCCCTTGTGTTCACCTACAAAACCATCGATTAAGAAAACATAAAATAGAAATCGATTGGAAGCACAAAACTAAGGGGAAAAAAGTTAAAAGGTAGAAGCACATAAATTGTTATGTGAAGCGGTTGCAAAGGATTTGGAGGAAGGAGGTGACAGGCAAAAGGCTGTGGGAGGAAACGATGATAGTAGATCGATAAAATAATTGCAAATATTGGAGTGGATTGAGCTGTTGTAGGAGTCGAATGAGGGGTTTTGAGGAAATAGAAAACACGCGTGTGATAGCTTTTGCTATCAGGTTGCTAACCCAAGGAAAACTAAGGATAAAAATAACAAAGAGACAATAGGATAGGATTAATGATAGGTTTATGTTATCCTTTCCTGTTGGTGCATCAAACAGTGGATTGTAATAGGATATGATATTTATATGCTATCCTGTCTCCATATCCTGCGCACCAAACGGGCCGGGTTTACAATTCCAAAATCAAATCAATGGAGAAGAACAAATCATTGACAAAGGAAGTTCGCTTAGCTTCTATGGAGAACACGAACACTTTGGATTCAATAGAGAATATGATGAAGAAGAAGAAATCGGTGTTTGCAACGGTGAGAAACACCTATATACCTGATGATATTGCTTTTTCCATTCTATCAAAGTTGCCTCTTAAATCTTTGAAGCGTTTTGAATGTGTTCACAAATCATGGTCTCTCTTATTTGAAAATACTCATTTCATGAACATGTTCCGCAACAATTTCTTATCATCTAATCGTCATTATGACGACGGATCACCTCTACTCCTAAAGGTTGCGACCTGGCCACATTACCAGCAGCTACAAGTTTTGTACACTCTTTCCGGTGACAGGTTTAAGAATATGGTTAAATTAGATTTCTCAAATCCATTTGATGACAAAACCTATATTGATCTTTTTGGTTTTGGAAGTATTAATGGCATAATCTTGCTCCATCAATATTGTGGATACAAACATGTATTATGGAACCCAGCTACTCAGAAATTCAAGCTCCTTCCTCTAAGTCTGGTTGATTCATATGTCCCCGATGATGTTAAGCGTTCTTTAACCTTTGTGTCTTATCTTCATGGATTTGGTTATGATTTTGTTACAGATGACTATAAAGTCATTCGTTATCTATTTTTTCCAGATCTTGAAACTATGCACCACAGATGTCTGGGAAACAAATATTTCGACCCCTTATGGGAGATTTATAGCCTAAGAAGTAACTCCTGGAGGAAACTTGATGTTGACATGCCACCTTCTTTGAATATTACAGAAGGAACCCATGTCTACATGGATGGAGTGTGTCATTGGTTGTGTAGGAATGATTATGGATATTGGAAAGAACATAATATCCCATTTCAACCTAGTTTGGTATCGTTTTACTTGAGCAATGAAGTGTTCTTCATAACACCCATACCCTCAGATGTAGACGATTGTTTTGATGTTGGAGCAAAGTGCAAGTGGATAAACTTGGTGGTGTTAAATGGGTGCATTGCATTGATATCATATCGTGAAAAGATGGCTACTTTTCACATATCTATTTTGGGTGAAGTTGGTATGAAGGAATCATGGACCAGGCTCTTCACAGTTGGACCATTGCCTTGTGTTGAGCGTCCTTTTGGAGTGGGGACAAAGGGGGAAATATTCTTTACAAGAAAAGATAAAGAACTAGCTTGGTTTGATTTGAGTACCCAAATGATCGAGGAGCTTGGTTTGAAAGTGGATTTTCCAGAATGTCGGATAATAGTTTACAAGGAAAGCATTCTTCCATTTGGAGGATTAAATAATTAATTATTGTTCGTCTTTTCACCAACATATATACGATTGTGGTCCTTGGTTTATTACTTTGTATACAAAGTGAATTGTCAATTGTGCGCATCACAATTATTGTCAAGTAAATTAAGACACCATTTGGTCTTGCTTTATCAATTTTATTTTGATAACACAACTTCTCTGGTTTCATTTGTTATATTGGTGAGGGGTATCCTGGTCGTGGCTGCAATGTGGACTCTGTGATCTGTATCTATGGTTGGTACTGTTATGCTGGAAATTTGCGCCGTTGGGATGTTATGCGTTCAGATTTTTATGCATACCATATTGCAGTCCTATGCATTCAACATTATGTATTACATGTCCTGGATCTTTATAGTTTTCTAGTCTAGATTTCTTTGTTTTTTGAAAGCATCTGGTACTTTCCTTCTAGCGCTTTGTTAGCTTTATGGTGGAAAGTGTTATTATAGTTGTATCTTGTTTCTAGTAATTAGTACGTAGTGGTAGTATTATGTAGTAGGGGTTGGAGTTGCTGGTTTGCTCTGGCTTCTCTGTATGGGATGTTTTCTGTATCAAGTTTCTTGTAATCTTTGTATCTTTGTTCCTTACTTGCACACGTTGTGCTTGTATTGAACTTATTAATATATCTTGCCTTTTCAAAAAATCAATTTTATTTTGAATCTTTACTCTCTTTTTATTTGAAATCTAATTTTGTTTCTATATCAATGAAAAGAATGAAAAACTTGGTAATCTAATCAGCAACAAATCTCTCTAGTTTTGTGTAGAAATATCTTCTATATGAAAAAGTTGATTATCCAATAAGTAACAAACCTCTATTTGAATGTCACTGTCTTTGTCTTTCTTCTCTATATTTCCTTTTGCATTCCAATCCAAATTAATAAACTGGGCGTGTTCAAGCTTGACGGCATAGTTCAACTAAATTAATCTTCATGAATTATTTCCGTAGGTCTGTCAATTTAAATTGGTACACTCTTTCTTTCCGCGTGCATCTGTTTATTGTTTGTCACTGCCCTTCTAAGACAGTATGTTAACGTTGTGCATGTGATGTTGATAACATTAGCAATTTACTATTCTTAATATTGTGTTACTGCATATCCAGTAACAAGTAGGAACATCCTTGAAATCTGAATTAAGGGAATGCAGGTAACTGCATAGGGTATTATATTTAAAATAGTTTGTGATACTGTGAATTTTTGGCGTGTTGAACCACCCCAGAAGGAATGTTTTTATGCTGTTCTGTATGATTTTATTTGTGTAATCATTGTTAGGGATATGGAAAATGTAAAGCAGTAATTGAAAAGGAAATAATAACATAATTGTGCTGATTGTGTTTGTGGAAGAGACGAGTGTTTCTGTTAAGGTGCTGGGTGTCTGTGCATATATATATATATGATGGATATGTGTGATATGGTTTTGTTTCATGAATATATTTGGTACTGGTACTGAAACTGAGAGATGAGAAATCAAAATACTAATGGTTGGGACACAGTATTCACATCCTTGCAAGCTGAGGCAGAAATAGTGCTTGGCTGCAAGCTGCATTCATGGAGACTAGATGGTGGTAGCATTAAACGACGGAAATAATGGTCTGGAGGGAGTAGAAGAAATATGGTTGTTTTGTAGGATTTGAAGACTGTGAGCCTCAAGGTTGAAGAGATTTATCTCTAGTTCGAGCAATTATTCGGTCTATCCATTTATTGATATGGTTATAGATGGAAGCTTGTCGAAGACTAGGAGGAAGAGTTTTCCGGGACTCCATTTCAATGTAATGTTTCATACGGGCTTGGTTGATTGATATTTATCGCCTTGTTGGTGTTTTACATTTAAGGTCTTATGATGCAGGCGATAATTAAACTCTCAGCTGCTCATGGATCATTCCTCTGTTTGTGGATTGTGCTCCTTGTGCTAGGGATGTTTCCGACCTTTTACCCTACACTTTGAAGACGGAAGGTAAATTATTTACCCTTTTCAATGTCACATCAACTCAATCTGTTAGGTTTCTGCTATAATTGCATGCTATTTGGTTAGTCGGATTCTATATATTTGTTTAGATAAGTAGTTGACTGTCATTTAGTAGATTTTCTCCAATCACACATGGGTTCTTACATATCAGTCCATTGGAAATAACTTGAAGGGCAAATCATAGCATAATGTTGCTCAAGCATCACAATGCCTTTGCTGGATCACTTTATCTGTTAAAAGGAGGAGACAGTTTTCTTTAGTTCAGTGTCGTCATATAACTATTTTGTTTTCATTGTAACAATATGATTTATAAAGCCAATTTTATTCATGCAGGTAGAAACCTGACATTGCTTCATAAGTGCCTAAATTCAATGTGCAGATTTATGATTTCTCTCTTCCGAGTGATCATTGATTGCATCATCTTGATTTCTTTGTCCAGTGTGAATATTACAACAAGTCACATTTATCCTATGATTACTCGCTGAACTGTCTAGACAATCACCCACGGTCACTGCCACCACTTATCTTTTTGTTTAAATTTCGCATGAATTGTAGCACAATATTGGAATTGTCAACGGATGACAAAATTGTATACCTTTCTATATGAGTTCAATGAGCATGATATTTGTTTGTTCTAATAGATATCTTTTCGTTGGCAACTTTAAGATGTTATATCAGTATTTATCACATTTCAGCTGCAAGACTGGTACTCTTTTGATTAACTCATGTTTTGTTGCAATGTTATGCAGAGAATGACAGATAGACAGAACAATATTGTATGGAGGTCAAGGGTGCCAATGAAATACAAACAAATAAAAGTGGAGAAAACCCATTGGAAAAGTTGGCAGATGGACATTATTCAAGTATACTAATTCTCTATTTGAACAATGTAGTAAAGAATAATGAATTGTGTTGGTTTGGTATATATACTTCATGTGCTGCCAATTTTTTATCGTTGTAACTTCTTGTTAGTTACATTAATTCATCGTTTGAATTTGACCCGAGAGAACTAAGCTTATATATACATGTGTGAATTTGATTGTCACTGAAGGAACCCGCACCACACTACGATTGGATCTACATCGTCACTGACTTTGTGTGTCTAAGCTTAATTTTGACATATACAGGCAGTGAAATATAGTGCATGTGTGTGTAAATATAGCTATAAATTTATGAAAAGTTTTAGTATAAAGCCAATGATGGAATGTAACCAAATTTTTGACCATGTTAAGTGAAATTTTAGACAGGATGTAAAGTGATTATGTTATGGAAACTTTTTCATAGCATGTTACCTTTCTTAGATGAGCTAGAATACCTTGGTACTATGTTTTAATATTTTTTTATTTTTGCCATTCAAAAATAAAATTTGAGGCTTTTGAATTTTTTATAAAAATTATTTAAAAAATAAATTATTAATAATAATCATGGATCAATCCTGCCAAGGCCAGTCCCCAGCCAGGCTAAAGAAATAATAAAACTATTTTGGATCATGATAATTTGATGGATTATTATATTTTTTGACGTACTATTTTGTTTTTATTACGATTCATTTTGATTTGATATTTTTCTTATTTGTCAAGGTTAAAATTTGATTGATTATTTTTTAAAGAAAATCATCTTTAATAGAAGAGAGAAGAAATTATAATTTATGATGTCAATGCCTTTTCTTCCCCTTTTAAAGTTAGGGGTAGCTTGTTTAATTACTCTATCAAAAGCACCAGTAAATTCGCTAGGGTTGCTACTGCTCTCGAAACTAATTCATTTTGAGTGAGACAAAGGAGAGTGGAAATTACGTGTGTACGGGTGAATTCGCAGATCACCGATCACGATTTGCAATGGATAAGAAAACTGTGTTTGCAACAAAGGGAAAGGTGAGAAACTATATACTCGATGATATTGCCTTATCTATTCTATCGAAACTGCCTCTTAAATCTTTGAAGCGATTTGGATGCGTTCGTAAATTTTGGTATCTCTTATTTGAAAATACTCATTTCATGAACATGTTCCGCAACAATTTCTTATCTAATTTGCACTGTGGTTCTTATTAAGACGGAGCATCTATACTCTTACAGTTGAATGAACCCTATTATGAAGATGGTTTTTATTCTCTTTCTGGTGAGAGATTTGAGAATAAGGTGAAATTAGAATTCTCAAATCCATTCGCAAACCTATACAATTTTTGTATTTTTGGTTTTGGTAGTATTAATGGTATACTTTGTCTCTATGAGTATGATCATTCGGGCAAAATTATATTGTTGATGCCAGAAACCCAGGCAATCAAGATCCTTCCTTCTTACAACATTGATTCAATTAAGTGGTTTATCCCATATGATGCTAAGGATTTTGTTGATGTTCGTATTATTTCCGATGTTCATGGATTTGGTTATGACCATGTTATAAATGACATTAAAGTCATTCGATATGTACGTTTTAGTATAGTGCCATCACTGGTATACCCTGGTTACGTAGAAGAGATAATGTCTCTATATTGGTCGGGAGAAATATCCTTAGGACCTATATGGGAGATATATAGTCTAAGAAATAACTTGTGGAGGAAACTTGATGTTAGCATGCCGTCTTCTTCAGACTCTACTGAGGGAACCCAAGTATACCTGGGTGGAGTGTGTCATTGGTTGTCTGAAAAAGATGAAGAAGAAAATCCTGATGGACCATGTTTGGTGTCATTTTACTTGAGTAATGAGGTGTTCTTAGTAACACCCATACCCTCAGACTTAGATGATTGTTTTGAAGTTGAAGCATTGTGGATAAACTTGGCAGTGATAAATGATTTCATTGCATTGATCTCATATCATGAACAAACTACTACTTTTCACATATCAATTTTGGGTGGATTAGGTATGAAAGAATCATGGACCAAACTCTTTATTGTTGGACCATTGTCTTGCATTAAGCGTCCTATCGGATTTGGGACGAAAGGGGCAATATTCTTTCAAAGAAAAGACGAAGAATTAGTCAGGTTTGATCTAAGTACCCAAATGATTGAGGAACTTGGTTATAAAGCAAGGGGTCATTCTACTCGAATAATAATATACAAAGGAAACATTCTTCCAAATGGAGGAATAAATAGTTAATTGTTTTTCTTGTTTTCACCAAGAGGTATATGATTGTGGTTGTTGAGATATTGCATTTTATGCAAACTGGCTTGTCAATTGTGCATTTCACAATTATTGTCAATTAAATTATGAAATCAATTGACCTTGCTTTTTGAATTTTGTTTTTAATGTTTAGTCTCTTTCCATTTGCAAACTGATTTGATTTCTATATGAAAAGAATTAATGTTGGATGTTGTATTGTTTTTTTGAATTTCATACACAAGTGCTCAAAAGTAGACTATTATAGAGTATGCTCTATTTTATTCTTTACCAAATTTATCTTACAGAGTATTCTTTACCAAATTTATCTTACAGAGTATTCTGATTCATGTGATTCTGTTGATTTGAATCATATGAAGTTTAGTCAATACCAATTTCTGAAAGTCTGTCTTTAGCCAATACCAATGTCTAATTCTCCCTTTTGTATGGTTTCTTCTTTAATAACATTTTCTTTGAATTTCTTTTTGATGCATATATCTCTCCTACACAAATTGCGTTTTAAGATAGGAAATGTTTAAATTGTCTAGCATATTGGTTTTCTGATTTTCTTTATTAAGAAATGTTTCCATTTTCTCTCACAAACTTGAAATATTCTAGGATTGTGGAAGTATATTGGTTTTCTGTTTTCCTTTATTAAGAATTATTTCCATTTGTTTTTGGCTTTTCAATTTATGATTCTATATTGGACTTCCGAGAAGTTTAAAGAAGCATTGCCAATTTCCCTTAGGTTTCGAGAATGTCATTTCAAAAGTAGCTTAATTCAGAGAATTTGGTTTTTGTAATTCTATTATAAATCTTATCATGAATTGTATAACTTTTTCTTTGACCTTAATGCGGAATAATGAGAAACTGCAGAGACTGAGACAAGGTGACTCAATGTATCCTTACCTCTTTGTGCCAGTTGTGGAAAAACTTTCTCTTATGATACAGGAAAAAGTTAAATCCAATTTATATTTCTAAGAATGGGCCAGCTATTTCCCACTTGTTCTTTGTCCGATGAATGTCTCTTGTTCACATAAATTTCACTATGCTTTTGAACTAAAACTGAATGTCCACAAATGGAAAATACCTTGGATTTCTTATGTTATCAAGAGTAAAATATTCAGACTTTGCGTTTGAAAGTGATGCTCCCTTTGTAGGAATCGGTGCTATTTTGATACAGCAGGGAAGACTGGTAGCCTTGTTTAGCAAAGCGCTGGGAGAAAGAAATCTAGCCCAAGTCTACATATGAAAAGGAATTGATGGCCGCTCCCTTATTCCCCGGAGTTAAATTCACTGGGTGTACTGATCACAAGAGCTTGAGGCAGCTGCTTATGCAGCGGGTAACCATACCAGATCAACAAAAATGCTGGGGTACCATTTCGATATCATATATAAACCGGTACTGGAGAATAAGGGAGCGGATGCGTTGTCTCGAGTGCATGAGGGGAGGATTTGCATACTATGGTTTACCATCCTTATTGGAAATGAAGAAAGGATACCATTGATGATGTTCATAAGGATTCAAGACTAGCCAGCATCATCCAGACTTTAAAAATGGGACCGGAAGCACCTAAGGGGTTCACTTACAGCAATGGTGTAATGTTGTTTAAAGGGCAGCTGGTGCTGTCATTGCACTCAAACAGTTTTACTAAAATGCTCAAGGAGTTTCAAGAGACTCCCCAAGGAGGACATTCGGGATTCTACAGAACATAGCGTCGGGTTGCGGCAATATTATTCTGTTCAGAATTTTGTGCGAAAATGCAACGTTTGTCAGTGTCTAAAGTACCTAGATGCTGCTCAGGGAGGATTGTTGCGACCATTGAGCATTCCACAGCAGGTTTGGAAGGAGATTTCTATGAATTTCAATACCCGGTTTCCAAAGTCGAAAGGGTATGATGCTATCTAGGTGGTGGTAGACTGACTCACTAAATATAGTCACTTTATTCCCCTCAAGCACCCTAATTCGGCTAAGCTACTAACAGAGATCTTCACTAAGGAAGTCGTGCATTTGCACGGAATTCTCACATCGATCCTTAGTGACAGAGATCCTATCTTTGTGAGTTCTTTTTGGAGGAAACTATTTAAGTTGCAAGGTACCCAATTGAAGATGAATACTGCCCATCACGCTCAAACCGACAGACAAATAGAAGTGGTTAATTGGTGTTTGGAGACTTTCATCCAGTGTTTTATTGCCGATCAACCCAAACAGTAAGTCGACTGGCTTCCTTGGGCGGAATATTGGCATAATACCAATTTTTATGTGTCCACGGGGACTACGCCTTTTGAGAGTGTGTACGGAAGAGCACCTCCAATGCTGAACCAATTTTTATCTGGAGAGGTTAAGGTTGAAGCAGTTCATAGGAAGTTAAAATACAGAGACGAGGCTCTCAAACAGATCAAATATCTGCTGCAACGAGCTCAAGAATGCATGAAGAATAAGGCTGATCGTAGGAGGGCTGACCAGGTATTTGAGGTTGGAGATTGGGTGTTTTTGAAGATTCGCCCACATGGACAGGTGACAGTAGGAGCGCGAATTAACCCCAAACTGTCCCCGAGAAATTATGGCCTGTTTTAAGTGTTGGAAAAGATAGGAGCAGTCGCATACACATTAAATTTGCCCGAATCCTCTAGAATTCATCCGGTGTTTCATGTCTCGCTGCTCAAAAAGGTTGTGGGTGACCATGCTGTGCAGAAACAGCTTCCGCCAGAACTAGCCAGCGACATTGCTAATCAAGTGGAGCCTATTTCTATATCAATAAAAAAAATGATCTTTGGCCTTCAGTGAATGACCTTAGTTATATGTAGAAATAAGACCTCTAGTTATATTTAGAAATAGTTTTTATACAGAAAAATTTATAATCTGATGAACAATAAATCTATATTTCAACTTTCGTTACGTTCTGCCAGCAACGATCATGCCACTATGTTTAGTTTTCTGCTTTATTTCTTCTTTTGCATTCCAAATCTAAAATAATAAACTTGGTCTGTTCAAGCTTGGTGGCTTAGTTCAAATCAATTAATCTTCTTCATATCCTCTACTTTATTTTATTAAGATTATTAACAGTTTTCTGATTATTACGAGGTCTTCAACTGGTGAAATGGTAACTTTAAATTGAAATGTTATCTTTCAAAGTTTTGGTCGTTTACAAATGAAAGGAGTTCTCTCCTCTTTAAGAAATGTGCTCTATGTTTTTCTGATAACTTTCTTACTATTAATCTGTTTTCTGGTTAATCCTAATTCATTATATTTGGAAATTAATTTAAAGCCAATTCATATACACTATTATTTAAATGAGTAATTCTTATAGTTTGAGATGTTTTCATATGAATGCAGCAGGGTGTGATCAATGTCCATATGGTTTAGTAGCATAAATAGTTAATCACAAACCTGTGACGTAGCTAAAGTAGCAGTTTCTATCATGCAAAAGCTTGAGATATGGAGCTAAAGTAGCATAAATAGTTTCCTGGGTTTTAGAAACTGGTCCGGTCACTGACCCGGTAAAGATGCTGTGTCATTGGTTAAGCCACTAGGTCACTCGTCAACCCACATGAAAGAACCATATTAAATTAGTTCTAGTTATAAAAGTATAAGTTTTTTTTTCATGGATAACTAGAAGTTAAATTTTGACAAAGTTGATGTGACGGCCCAAAGACGGATCCAGAAATATTTGGAACGTGAGACTGAATTTTTTTGAAACATGATATTATATTTTAATATATTATATGTTATATTTTTCATAAATTTTTTATTTTATTGATACAATTTACAATCTGTAATTTAGAAATAAACCATATTAAATTGGAACGGACCATATTATTTTTTAATTAGTCATAAAAATTCAAATTGATCCAAACTGCACCGTGAACACTTTGATCAGTAAGTCGGAAACAAAATTGTACCAACAAATACAATTTGAAAATTCAAAATACTAATTTCTTCATCCCATAATAAACATCATTCTAACAATTTTTGTTAAGAAGTCAAATTAGCCCATCGAAACTGACACCAAAGAGAATCAAACACATGATTTTACGAGAAGCACACTCGAAACTTTCAAGTAAACACCGCCAGATCAGTCCAGTTGGATTTCTAACAAATATTATTAGTCTTTTCGTATATATCATTTTACATTATCAATAAACAATAATGTATCAATTGTTTTTAATAATACATTATCAATAAACAATAATGTATCAATTGTTTTTAATAATATAGTGACGTGAAAATTAATAGTTCTAGGAATTGATTAAAAAATTTCAAACAGTTTAAGGACCTACAAATCAATCAAATATTTTGATAAATTTTCTTTAGTATTAAGGAATGAAACTTTTTATGGATTTCATTTTCAGTGTTTGTTTCGCGAAGGAGTTTGATTTAATGGGGTGAAGTTGGTTTTGATAGGTTTTTTCTCTCATGGGTGTTGATGTTGGTTTTGTTTTTGGTGGTTGTGTAGGTAGGTTTTTATTAGGTGATGTGTGTTTAGGTGTTCATGATAGTGTTTATTTTGGGTGTTCCATCTATATACACCGCCTTTGTTTTGTAATCTCTGATTTACTAGTCTCTGTTCATCTTGAGCAGAAATTGAGTTTTTAATAAATTTTACAGTAAAAAAAAAAGTAATGAAACTTTTTATAAAAGTAGTCACAATTTTTCTTTTGCATATAAGATTAAGTATATTTTTTATATAAGTTAGAAATGTGTAATATTCATGTTGGATGGTTTTTCTTGGCACACCTTGTGCTAGATGAACCATTTTTAATTAGTTATATTTCATTTTGGCTTCTTAAAAAAAAAAAAAAGTTAGAAATGTGTAATATTAAATATATTCTTTAATTTGGGTGCAATGTTTTTTTTTGGTAGTGTAATTTGGGTGCAATGTATTAAAGTGGAAAATTATTAGATGCTTATTAGTTAAAGGGAAAACAAAGTCTCAATCGCAAAAAAAGCCTATATATGTTAAGAGATTGAAGAAACAAACACAACCCAAAACCCTAACATACACTAGTGTGTTGAAATGACATTGGGATGTGAGAAATTCTTCACCAACGCCCATCCAAACATGCTAGGTATACTTTGGAGTTTCAACAAAATTACAGTGTCATTGTGATTTTGTCAAATCCACTACTCATCCCAAACATACCATTGTACTAAAAAACATTCAATAATAAATTCAAAGTCTTACTACTACAAGATTACAAATCTTGATAACAAGTTTAGAAACAACCACAATAATTTAATTTAATCAAAAGTAAACTATTGACAATTACACAATAAAAATACAAATCTCGAGTCCTCCTCTAACATATTTCTCCTAAAATACATATATTTCTATTATAAAATTATTGAATTTACTCCACAAATGAATTTGTGAATATCAAATGGAGATTGCTACACTTGACTCTTCATGTGTGTTGTGATACCAAATAAAGGTCGCTACCACTTGCATTTGTAAATTCCATTGAAAAATTTGTTTGGTGATATAATTGGAATAATGAAAAATCTAACCCAAAATCTATATATTCCCTTATATATTGTTATAGATGATACTTTAAAGCATCATGCTTATATAATTTAATGTAACCATGCTGCATACAAGAGTGGAAATGATGAAGTCATTAATCGATGTTGATCTATATTCTATCAATATCAAATCAATACGGAAAAAAAAAAAATGAACATCAAACAAAGCTACACCAAAATGACGAACAAACAACGCCGCATAAAAACAAAAATATCACGAAGAAAAAAACATAAAAAAAGGATTTGTGCAACTATTGAATTAATTCAATAATGAATAAAACCACATAAATAATAGGTATTTTTATTTAAATAACACTAATATTTGTACAACCATTGGGGATCTCATGATAATAGTAAAGTTGTCACTAGTAATCTATTATGGTTAAAAGTAGTCCCGTTAAAAAAAATTGTTTGCTTGGCGTTTGATTTGTAATTGAATTCCAACGAGAGGTAACTTTAGTTCAGAGGAATGTTCTTTCGTCCAATGACCAACGTTGTACGGGTGGTTTTGGTTTGAACGAGGATATTGATCATCTATTTCTAACATGAAATTTTTGGTAAAATTTGGATGGTGGTTTCTTGTTGATTAGGTTTTTTAACGGTGGCTCAAGGAAATTTAATTGATCATCTAACCTAGTTTGCGGGTTTAGGTGGTTTTTCAAAACTGTTCAATTGACATTTAACATTATATGACTTTGAGTTGTGTGGGTAATATGAAAAGAGAGGAATAGACACATATTTCATCATAAGGAGAAAGATATTCATTTTTAAGGCAAAAAGATTAAGCTTCATACATTATGATTTGATTTCGACTACAATTATTGGAGACTTAATCCTCTTCCCTGCGTAAGAGTTGTCATGTAGCTTTCTTCTTCTATTGCTTATGCTAGTTTGTCTTTCTTTTGTTAGCACTATAACTTGGTAGCTCTTTTACGTTTTCTTTGGTACATCTTGTGCTTGAACACTTTTTTGTTTGGTAATATAATTCATTTTAACCTCTTCAAAAAATAACTATTCGAAAGAAACACATGAGTTCATTGAAAACAATAACCATAAATGTTGGCCATGAAACCTTTAAAAGAACATGGTTTTAAGAAGTTATTTAGAGGGACTAAAAACAAATTTTGATATATTTATAAGAATAAAAAAACTTATTCAATCCTAAATTTAAAAAATAATTTTTAACTTGTGAACTCCGCACTCTGTACTGATTCACTTTAAAATGTGATACGCCTAGCTTCAACATAATTTCTCATTTTAATCATTTTTTAAAATTTTAATATCCAAAAATAATTGTAGCACAAAGATAAAAAAATTAAAATGGTTTTTATTCTTTTATGAAAAACTATTCTAAGCTCTCATTTTAAGGTTTCTTCAAAAATTTAAGCATTAAAAGTATAATAACAAAAAGATGAATTTTTATCTATACATATATGTGAAATACATAATTTTAGACTGATTTTTTATCTTCCGATTATACCCTTCATTTACATTATTTGGTTGATACGCGACTTTTTTTTTTTTTTTGTAATTTCAATTATACCCATAAACAAATTTTCATATAATAATGTTATACTGTTGGAGTTATTAAAAAAGATAAGAATTGTTGTTACATTATTGTTGTTAATGAAAAATATAAATATTGTTTATTGAGTTTGTTACATTTGAAAGTCACAAAATATCTATATTTTTTTTTGAAAGAAAAATATCTATACTTATAATTTAATCTATATAAAAAAAATTATATAAAATATCGTTTGTAATTCACAGACAAAATTTCTATAATATATCGTTAATAATCTACACGCGTTACCACATAAAAAGAACATAAAGACTGACATGTAACCTAAAAAATTTTGAAAACTTAAACAAAAGGATAATAGTCATTTTGATCCATGAATGTGAAACGAGTAGTTAAAATAGTCTCCAACATTAAAATACTTTGTTAAAATTGTCATATTAACATTCAATATATTTACTTATTTTCATATCAGCTTACTTATCATGGTATCATTAATTTATGAAATAGTTATTTGAGTATATTTTAATACATCGAGTGATTGCTGTGACTGACACACTCATTCTTGGCTCACTGCTCTTTCGATTCAAAACTCTAACAATCCATAATTAGGGCTTTAGGGTTTACAATTCAAAAATCGAATCAATGGCAAAGGAAGTTCGCTTAGCTTCTATGGAGAAGAGGAAATCAGTGTCTGCAACGGTGAGCAACACATATATACCTAATGATATTGCCTTTTCCATTCTATCTAAATTGCCTCTTAAATCTTTGCAAATCATGGTCTCTCTTGTTTGAAAATACTCGTTTCATGACCATGTTCCGCAACAATTTCTTATCTAATCGTCGTTCATCTCTACTCCTAAAGGTTATAACCTGGGCACCTTACCAGTATCTACAAGTTTTGTATACTCTTTCTGGTGACAGGTTTCAGAATATAGTCAAATTAGATTTCTCAAATCCATTTCATGACCAAACCTATTTTCATCTTTTTGGTTTTGGTAGTATTAATGGCACAATCTTGCTCTATCAATATTGTGGATACAAACTTGTATTATGGAACCCAGCTACCCAGAAATTCAATCTCCTTCCTCCAAGTTTGGTTGATTCATATCTCCCTGATGATGTTAAGCGTTCATTTACCTTTGTGCCTTATCTTCATGGATTTGGTTATGAGCATGTTACATATGACTGTAAGGTCATTCGTTATATTTTCTTTGCAGATCCAAACAATGAGCGCCACAAGTGTCTAGGCAATAAATATTTCGACCCCTTATGGGAGATTTATAGCCTAAGAAGTAACTCTTGGAGGAAACTTGATGTGGACATGCCGCCTTCTATGGATTATACTGAGGGAACTCATGTCTACATGGATGGAATGTGTCATTGGTTGTGTGAGAAGGATTATGGATATTGGGAAAAACATAATATCCCATTTCAACCTAGTTTGGTATCGTTTTACTTGAGCAATGAAGTGTTCTTCATAACACCCATACCCTCAGAAGTAGATGGCTATTTTGATGTTGGAGTAAAGTGGATAAACTTGGTGGTGTTAAATGGGTCCATTGCATTGATATCATATCATGAAATGATGGCTACTTTTCACTTATCCATTTTGGGTGAATTTGGTATGAAGGAATCATGGACCAGACTCTTCACAGTTGGACCATTGCCTTGTGTTGAGCTTCCTATTGGAATGGGTACGAAGGGGGAAATATTCTTCGTAAGAAAAGATGAAGAACTAGCTTGGTTTGATTTGAGTACCCAAATGACTGAGGAGCTTGGTTTTAAAGTGGATGATCCTGAATGTCAGATAATAATTTACAAGGAAAGCATTCTTCCATTTGGAGGATTAAATAATTAATTGTTTGTCTTATCACCAACATATATACGATTGTGGTCCTTGGTTTATTACTTTGTACACAAAGTGACTCGTCGTGCACATCACAATTATTGTCAAGTAAATTAAGACACCATTTGGTTTTGCTTTATCAATTTTATTTTGATAATGCAACTTTTCTGGTTTCATTTGCTATATTGGTGAGGGGTATCCTGTTCATGGCTACATTGTGGGCACTCTGATCTGTATCTATGGTTGGTACTGTTATCCTGGAATTTTGCGCCGTTGGGATGTTATGCGTTCAGATTTTTATGCATACCATATTGCAGTCCTATGCATTCAACATTATGTATTACCTGTCCTGGATCTTTATAGTTTTCTAGTCTAGATTTCTTTGTTTTTTGCAAGCATCTGTTACTTTCCTTCCAGCGCTTTCTTAGCTTTATGGTGGAGAGTGTTATCATAGCTGTATCTTGTTTCCAGTGATTAGTAGTGGTAGTATTATGTAGTAGGGGTTGGAGTTGCTGGATTGCTCTGGCTTCTCAGTATGGGATGTTTTCTGTATCAAGTTTCTTGTAATCTTTGTATCCTTGTTCCTTACTTGCACACGTTGTGCTTGTATTGAACTTATTAATATATTTTGCCTTTTCAAAAAATCAATTTTATTTTGAATCTTTACTCTCTTTTTATTTGCAATCTAATTTTGTTTCTATATCAATGAAAAGAATGAAAAACTTGGTAATCTAACCTCTATTTTAATGTCTCTGTCGTTATCTTTCTTCTCTATATTTCCTTTTGCTTCTAATCCAAATTAATAAACTGGGCGTGCTCAAGCTTGACGGCATAGTTCAACTAAATTAATCTTGTTCATGAATTATATCCGTAGGTCTGTCAATTTAAATTGGTACAATCTTTATCTCCGTGTGCATCTGTTTCCTTCCTTGTCACTGCCCTTCTAAGACAGTATGTTAACGTTGTGCATGTGATGTTGATATCGTTAGCAATTTACTAATCTTAATATTGTGTTACTGCATATCCAGTAACAAGTAGGAACACCCGTGAAATCTTAATTAAGGGAATGGTAACTGCATAGGGTATATATTTAAAACAGTGCTTTATAAAGTCTTGTGATACTGTGAATTTTTGTGTTGAACCACCCCAAAAGGAATGTTTTTGTGCTGTTCTGTATGTATTTATTTGTGTAATCATTGTTAGGGATATGGAAAATGTAAAGGAATAATTGAAAAGGAAATAATGATATAATTGTGCAGATTGTATTTATGGAACGAGTGTTTCTGCTAAGGTGCTGAGTGTCTGTGGATATATATACAATGTGTATGTTTGATATGGTTTTGTTTCATGAATATATTTGGTACCGGTACTGAAACTGAGTGATGAGCAATCAAAATACTAATGGTTGAGACACAGTATTCACATCCTTACAAGCCGAGGCAGAAATAGTGGTTGGCTGCAAGCTCCATTCGTGGAGACTAGTTGGTGGGCGCATTAAATGACAGAAACAATGGTCTAGAGGGAATATAAGAAATATGGTTGTATTGTTCGAAGATTGTGAGTCTCAAGGTTAAAGAGATTAATCTCTAGTTCGAGGAATTATCCGGTTTATCCATTTATTGATATGGTTATAGATGGGAGCTTTTGTTGAAGACTAGGAGGAAGAGTTTTCCAGGATTCCATTCAATGTAATGTTTCATACGGGCTTGTTTGATTGATATTTATCACCTTGCTGTTGTTTTACATTTAAGGTCTTGTGATGCAGGTGGTGATTAAGTTCTCCGCTGCTCATGGATTATTGCTCTGTTTGTGGATTGTGCTCGCTGTGCTAGGGAAGTCTCTGACATTTTACCCTATACTTTGAAGAAAGCAGGTAAATTCCTTACCCCTTTCAATGTCGCATCAACTCAATCAGTTAGGTTTCTGCTATAATTGTATGCTACTCAGTTGCCCTGATTACATGTATTTGTTTAGATACCTAACAATTCTTATAAGCCTTCCTTCAACCATGTAGTCCCATACCTACACGGCCTCCGGATCCCTCTCATTCCGATGTGATTCGGTTCCTCCTATCAACGTGGGGTCATCATGTAACCCCAGGTACTAGGTTCGATTCCCACGGGAGGCAAATACACCACTATAGGGGGGGGGGGGGGGGTGGTGATTAAGCTTGTAAGTAACAGTGCCGGGGGTACAGTGCCTAGCCGGGACCCGCCTGGGCTGTTACAGTTAGTAGATTTTTTTTTTTACCAAAATGATAATTCTCTACAACTTGTGATAACTTATTCCTTAAGAAAAAATCTTGTGATTACTTATTATTTACTTGATAGTTATCTAAAAATTTGTTACAAACAATTATCCGTAATACATTTTTTTTAAATTAAATTTTGTGAAATGACCTTTATGCACATAATATTAAGGAGATTATGAGTTTTAATAAGGACGGTTATGAAATTTTGTTATACTTCAATTTTTATATATTGTTAGTAGATGAAAAATACCAATCAAAGTTTTTAAAAATTAAGTTGTGATTACATTTGGTTACCTATTTCTATTAATCAAATTTTTATTTTATAGTAACGAATATTTTTTTACAACTTGTGATTACTTTTCCATAAAAAAAAAAAACTTGTGATCACTTTTTTTTTACCAAAAGGATAATTCTCTACAACTTGTGATTACTTATTCCTTAAGAAAAAATCGTGTGATTACTTATTATTTACTTGATAGTTATCCAAAAATTTGTTACAAACAATTATCCGTAATACATTTTTTTTTAAAAACAAATAAATTAAATTTTGTGAAATGACCTTTATGCACATAATATTAAAGAGATTATGAGGTTTAATAAGGACGGTTATGAAATTTTGTTATACTTCAATTTTTATATATTGTTAGTAGATAGATATATTGTTAGTAGATTACCAAACAAATTATTTTTTATGTTTCTACCTTAAAGCAGTTTCTGAAAAGGAAAATGCTAGATATCCCGAGAAACATTTTCCCGACATTTTCCCGAAATGAGTTGGCAGTTGGTTATTCGCTTCTCAATACACATGTCAACCACATTTCCCTTGGTCAAAAGCTAAAGCGGTTTATGGAACACACTCTTGTCTTTATCTATCACACACACATCACAGAGAAATCACACACACATCACGGTTCTCTGTTCAACTTTTTATCAATTTTAATCTCCTTCAACCTTACTCTTTTTCTTACTTTCCCATAAAAAGGTATATTTCACTAAAAAGCTCATACTTTTCTCATATGGGTAACTCTCATTATCCATCACTTCAATTTGAAAACTTGATGATCACAAAATTAAAAGTTTCTTCTTCAAAGGAGAAATATAAATCTGCTCTACAATTGCATAACCAAAAGCAACATGAAGAAGAAGAAGAATACAGCTTCAGAGAGAAAGAGCATAGCTTCAGAATAGCAGAAATTTTCCCAAGAGTTGGACATATTTATATATTCTTATCAAATCAAAATATTATCTAATTTTTCACTTCTTTATCAGAAGTTTAGAACATTGTTAATGGTTATTTGAGAAGTGTATGGCTTATGTTGGTCTGAGTGGGCAAGAGTAATTGTTATATGAACAAAACTTAGTTTAGATTGAGAAAGTTTTTTGTTTTTCCTAAACTATAGTGAGAGTTACTCACAAATAGTACACCTCGTGAAATTTCCCGAAAAATAATTCGGGAGATATAGCACCGCTCTTCTGAAAATTGGTTTTAAAAATAGATTTTTGAAAACGAAAAAACAAACACAATCAAACAGGCCCGTCTTTAGTCACTTGGAGAACAAGTATAGGGTTTTCTGAAAATTGTTTTACTGCTGTTGCGACCCAAACACACCACTAGGATTTCTCTAATCCTGAAATAATCACTCTTTCAAACGGAACAAAAAACAAGTTCGGTTTTGTCAAATAATCACTTCTGCGACAAACATGAAGGTGAGCACCACCTATATATCTGATGATATCGCTTTTTCCATTCTATCCAAACTGCCTCTTAAATCTTTTAAACGATTTGAAAGCGTCTGCAAATCATGGTCTCTTTTATTTGAAAACACTTATTTCATGAATTTGTTCCGCAACAATTTATTTTCTAATTCTTATTATGACGGAGCATCTCTCCTCTTCAAGGTTGATGACGAAACAATTTATGATTACATTTATTATTCTCTTTCTGGTGAGAGGTTTCAAAATAAGGTCAAATTAGATATCTATAATTCATTTGATTGTCGTAGTATTTTTGGTTTTGGTAGTATTGATGGCACCCTTTGTCTCAATCATCAACACGAATATATTGATGGCAAAATTGTATTGTGGAACCCAACTACCCAAACAACCAAACACCTACCTCCCAGTCCAGCTCAGTTTATTGAGTCGTCAATCCCAGATATTGCAAAGGATTTTGAAAGTGTTACTGTTTGGTATTATCATCATGGATTTGGTTATAACGACCTTATAAATGACTATAACGTCATTCGTTATGTATGTATTACGGGCGAACACCCTGACGAAGGGTATATATCTCTAGACTGTTTGGGAGATAAATCTTTAGAACCATTCTGGGAGATATATAGCTTAAGAAGTAACTCCTGGAGGAAACTTGATGTCAACATGCCGTCTTCTTTCAGATGTGAAGAGGGAACCCAAGTCTACATGGATGGAGTGTGTCATTGGTTGTGTGAATGGGATACATCGGTCGGAGAATGTGTGGTATCATTTTACTTGAAGAATGAGATGGTCTTCCTAACACCTATACCATCAGACGGAGATGATTGTTTTGATTTAGGAGCATCATGGATAAACTTGGTGGTGTTGAATTGGTCCATTGCATTCATATCATATCATAAAAAGACGACTACTTTTTACATATCAATTTTGGGTGAGCTTGGTGTGGAGGAATCATGGATCAAACTCTTCATTGTTGGACCCTTGTATGGTGTTGAGCGTCCTCTCGGAGTGGGGACGAAAGGAGAAATATTCTTCATAAGAGAAGATAAAGAAATAGTTTGGCTTGATTTAAGTACCCAAATGATTGAGGAGGTTGGTTACAAAGAAGTGAATTATATTAATCGGATAATAATATACAAAGAAAAATTCTTCCAATTGGAGGAATAAGTAATTAATTGTTTTTTCATTGGGACTTCTCTGATTTCATTTGTTATACTGCTGAGGGGTATCCTGGTCTGGCTGCATTGTAGGCACTTTGATCTGTATCTTTGGTTGGTACTGTTTTGATGGAATTTTGTACCATTAGGAATGTTACGTGATCTGATTTTTAGGCATACCATAATGCAGTCCTATGCATTTAACAATATGTATTGTATTGTCTTATGATCTTTATAGTTTTCTGGTGGAGACTTCTTTGTTTTTGGCAAGCCTATGTTACTTTATTGTGAATGTTTACTTTCTTTTTATTTACAATCTAATTTTGCTATCGTATTAATGAAAAGAATGACATTTTAGCTTTGCCGGATGGCCTCTAGTTTTATGTAGAAATAACTCCTATATGAGAAACTTAATAATCTAATGAGCAATAAATCTTTATTTTAATTTTCATTAGCCAGCAATATCAACTAATCTCTTTCATGTCATTTAATGCTTGTTCATGGCATAACTATATGGATTATATTTCCAGCAACCTTTTCATGTTATATTACTGTTATGTGGAATTGATTAGATTTTAGTAATTCATGTTACTAACAAATAGCTTGGCTGAAATCACAAAAACTCAAACCTCATTCACGCCAACTGTATGTATATCCATAATACACATCCAATTACTCAGTTATTTACTTTCATACTTCTTGATAGTACAAATTTCATGTGCCAATCATGCAGCCTTATTTTGCATATTGTGAAGTTATGCTGTTGTGCAAGGCCATTAGTTCTTGTCGAAAAAGGTCAGTGTTTGAGTTGGTAGTGCAGTGGTGTTGGTCATTCTGTTTTGGAATTCAAAGGGTGATGCGGCTGGAGATTAGCTTTTTTATATGTTGGGGGAGCATAGATTTATTTGATTTCGAAGACTGCATGAAAAAAGATCCGAAATATGTACTTTGTGACAATTTAGGTATTTTGACTTCAATTTCTCATCATTGTTCTATTACAGGTATCATTCTGTAACATGTGCTGGTGTTTTTAGTCGAATTTGTGGCTTGTTAGCAGTATGGTTGAATCAAGGAAGTTGATAGCGATTTATGGCCAGCATGGCAGCTGTAGTTATATGCATTATGGTGCTTAATGTGTAGCGATTATGATGGGAGTATATTTCTTAAGGTCTGATTTTTATGCAGATTGATTGAATTTTGTTAGTGCTTGAGAGTTGCTTTATTTTGTATGATCTTCTGATGGACAAAGCATCGCAATGTGCGTCTTAGGCATCATAGTTCCTTTGCTTTTTAATGTGCAGGGGTCTGTCATCCTTTTTTGTTACATTCACTCTTTTACTTTTGATTCTTACTTTGATCTGTGTACTTTAAACGTTTCGATCTTCGTGGATCATTTTCCCCTGATAAAAGGGGCAGGTAGCTGACTTTAACTCAGTCATCAAATAACAATTCTCATCTCATTGGAAAAATCATTAAAGAAAAGAACAACTCAATATGGTGTTCAAATTAAAAGTCAATTTATTGATCTTGGAAGTAGAGATGTGAATTGTTGCCTAATTACTCAGTGTTCTAGGGTCGTAGTTTTAGACATTAAGCGAGTAGTGGATAATACATACAAAAACTAACAAGTTCATTCTTGGATAGCGCAAACAATACAAAATTATAAAAGCACTCGGCTGTCTTCGCTGCCATTATGCCAACGGCTGTGCAAAGAATGTGTAAAACAAATGTCTGATACACTGCTAACAAGTTACCAAACTGATTCACTAATAGAAATGCTATGATATGACAGTAAGAAATAAATAACCTTCAGCCACACTAACAAACCAACAGTAGTCGGAAAAGACAACATGATACCAAACCAATCTGCAAAAGCTTGCTCACAAGATTAAGCAGAAAATCACACCAAGAAAATGGATTCTAGGACGCCAGGATCACTGCCAGATCCACAGATTATGCAGGAAACAAAACGGATTCTCAAGTGCAGGACCATAGATTATGCAAATAAACACTAGGAATCTAAAGCGGATTCTGCTACGCCAGGATCACTACCAGATCTGCTCCCATAAATTAGTAGAGCAGAACAAAACAAATAAACACGCCCCCCACAAAAATACCATCGCAACCAAAACAAGCAAAGAACTAAAGCCATACAGAAAATGCAGACACAGAATGCAATAACTGCACACAATATATCTCAACACTGTACAAAACATGATCTCCACTCCTCAACACGCCAAGCAACTCAGGATTCTCAGATTTAAGGATTCTAAAAAAGATATTCCTACTTCAAAGATCACCATATGATTTACGGTTTCCACAAATATTTCCGTAGTTTTGGAAAGGCAAAAATATTTGAAATCTCAGCATTCCAGTCCCACCACTTCTAAATGTTTCTGAATTCTTACTAATATTCAATTAAGTTCCAGCACAATTATGTTATTATTTCATTTCCATTCATTCCTTTGCATTTTCCATACCTCTAACCATGATTTCGATCATTTAGCTAACATTTTAAGAAATCAAGTAGTAAATAATAGCATAAGATCGGAAAATAAGATGAAGAAAGATACAGTAAAAAATAGTAGCAACAATGATAAACAAATGGAAAGATGAGAGGAAGGGAGACAAGGAGCCAAGGGGAGAGTCCCTGCAATCATTCATTTTATCGATATAGAAGCCAGATAAGTTTCCAAATAAAAGGAGAGTAAACATTAATTAAATATAAAAATGCAAAAGTCTTAGTTTATTAATAAACCAACAATCACAGTCATATACTTCTTTGTGAAAAACAAAAAAATAAATAAATATAAGCTACTTATTCCTCAAATGGAAGAATGTTTTCCTTGTAATTTATCATCCTACAATCAAGATTCTCTGCTGTATAACCAAGCTCCTCAATCATTTGGTTACTCAAATCAAACC
Source organism: Medicago sativa (assembly GCF_051527215.1). Classification (NCBI taxonomy): domain Eukaryota; kingdom Viridiplantae; phylum Streptophyta; class Magnoliopsida; order Fabales; family Fabaceae; genus Medicago; species Medicago sativa. The sequence continues at coordinate 84,489,771 of NC_140754.1, forward strand.
AACCCACTTCTTTATCTTTTCTTATGAAGAATATTTCCCCATTTGTCCCCACTCCGATAGGGCGCTCAATGTAAAGCAACCGTCCAACCATGAAGAGTTTGATCCACGATTCTTTGAAACCGACTTGACCCAAAATTGATACACGAAAAGTAGTCGTCTCTTCATTATATGAGATCAATGCTATGGACCCATTTAACACCACCAAGTTTATTCACTTTGCTTTAACATCAAAACAATCATCGACGTCTAGGGGTATGGGTGTTGTGAAGGACACTTCATTGCTCAAGTAAAAAGATACCAAACATGGTCCAATGGGGTTATCTTCATGTTTTTCACACATCCAATGACACACACCATCCATGTAGACTTGGGTGCCTTCAGTACAGTCCACAGAAGACGGCATGTCATCATCAAGTTCTCTCCACGACTTAGGCTATATATCTCCCATTTTGGCTCTGAATTAATATCTCCAAACCAGTAAGATACAATTTCTTTGAAGTCACCAGAGTACTCATATGATGGTTTTTCTTCTATACAAACTTTTATATGTTGAATGACATTATAGTCGTTTGTAACATGGTTATAACCAAATCCATGAAGATGGGACGGAGCAGAAATATCAAAAAAATTCTCCAACTCAACCTTACTAGGTGGAAGAACTTTGATTATTTGGGTAGTTGGGTTCCGCAATACAATTTCGTTATGATTATCATGTTCATTTTGATGGAGACAAAGTGTACCATTAATACTACCAAAAATATCAAAATGAAGATATTTTTGAAATGGATATGAAAAATCTAATTTGATTTTATTCATGAACCTCTCACCAGAAACAGAATACAAAACTTCTTTATGGTGTTCAATAACAAAGAGTAGGAGAGATGCACTTTCACGGCGAAACTTAGATAAGAAATTGTAGCGGAACATGTCCATGAAGTGATGGTTTTCAGATAAGAGGGACCATGATATGCAAACACATTCAAAACGCTTGAAATATTTAAGAGGTAATTTTGAGAGAATGGAGAAGGCAATATCATCAGATATATATGTAGTGCTCACCTTTTCATTCGCCGCAGCAACCACTGATTTCTTCTTCTCCATCAATTCAATATGAGAAGAGTTTTGAAGGTGAACAGGCGGCCTCTACTACTGATTGTTAGGGTTTTGTTTGTTTCTTGTTTCTTCATTCTCCTTTTTTTTGGTGGTGGCCGTGGTTTGAACCCTGGACCTTGCATATTTTGTGCAATGTCCATACCAACTGAGCTAAGCTCAGAAGGACTGTTTCTTCATTCTCTTATAATAGGTTTTTATTTATTATGATGGAGACTTTTTTTTTTTTTGGGTTTTCGATGGAGACTTTTTTTATTCCCTATAATTAATAACTATCTAATAATTTTTTTTTGAGAGGAACTATCTAATAAATTCATCCTTAAAAAAAAAAAACTATCGAATATATTTACTCCTTAAAAAAAAGTACAATCTAGTCATTTTACCCAAATTATCTAGTAAATTGCACCCAAATTAAAAAAATATACTTAATTTTACACATTTTTGACTTACATAAAAAAATATAACTTAATCTTATATGAGAAGGAAAAATTGTGACTATCCCTATAAAAAGTTTAATTCAATGATATAAGAAAATAAATCAAAATAATTGATTAATTTGTAGGTCCTTGAATTGATGGAGAAGAAGAAATCAGTGGTTTGCTGCTACGAATGAAATGGTGAGCAGCACATATATATCTGATGATATTGCCTTCTTCATTCTCTCAAAATTACCTCTTAAATCTTTCAAGCGTTTTGAATGTGTTCACAAATCATGGTCTCATTTATCGAAAAATTATCACTTCATGAACATGTTCAGCAAGGATTTGATATCTAACTCTCATCGTTGTTCCTATTATGACGTAGCATCTCTCCTACTCTACATTATTGAACACTATACTGTTGTTTTGTATTCTGTATTTGGTGAAAGGTTTGTGAATAAAATCAAATTAGATTTTTCAAATCCATTTGGAGAAGATAACAATTTTGATATTTTGGGTTTTGGTAGTATTAAAGGCAATATAAAACAACCACCCAAACCATTCAAACCATCAAGCTTCTTCCACCTAGTAAGGATGAGTCGACTGTCACTAAAGAAGTTGAGGAGGGTTTTTTTTATTTTTTTTGTTAAGGTCCGTCTTCATGGATTTGGTTATAACCATGTTACAAATGACTATAATGTCATTCGGCGTGTCAAAGTTTTTATACAACCAAATTCGTCAACTGATTAAGAAGGTAACTTCAAAGAATTTGTATCTTATTGGTTTGGGTTTGCAGATATTAATTCACCAAAATGGGAGATATATAGCCTAATAAGTAATTTGTGGAGAGAACTTGATGTTGACAATTGACATGCCGTATTCTATGGAATGTACAGAGGGAACCCAAGTCTACATGGATGGTGTGTGTCATTGGTTGTGTGAAAAACATGAAGTTTACCATATTGTAGTGTTATTTTTTTTTGTGCTTTCCATCCATCCAGCCACTTTTGCTCTATCAAAGAAAGCACCTACCTTGTTGAAATGAAAAAGAAAGTTGGCTTTTAGGTAAAAAGAGAACCCTTGTGTTGCTTAACTTATGCGGGTATATTAGAATCACGGTGACTAATTTTGATTGATTTTGCAAAAGTTAAATGTATTTTAGTTAAATCATTGTGGATCACCATGATTGTGACATAACACATTGATACCAAACATACACTCAAGGGAATATCTTAAAAGGAAGGGAAAATAAAGAATTTCCATTTGCATTCTTAGATTACATTGTTGAAACTGAAAATACTTAGAACTACTAAGATACATACTGTTCAATTGAGAGAGCTCAGATTAGACTACTCTTAATGCCGACCTCATTTTGGGACATTATATTTGAGATAATTACATAGACATAGACAGACGTAATAATAATAAAGACAATTTAAAAAGGGAGGGAGACTCAAAAAGGAAGGGGAGGGGGGTGTATTAAGCATTTCCAAAAGAGGATGGGATTGAGGAGGAGGAGGATGCATCAGAATTTTTCTTCTTCTCTGCCAAGAAATCATAGAAAACAACCACTTTTGAACTTGAAGTTGAAGCTGAGTTCTTCTTCACCTCACCAAAACTGCTGTCATTGCTTGGCTTCACTCCTTTCACTGTCTCCTCTCCATTTTTAGCACCACCTCTCCTCTTCAGAAATATGCGACACAGAACCCAATTTTCATTCTGCAAAACCCAATTTATTCATATTAATATTAATTCAACACCTTTAAATTACAAGACTAAACTCTTAATTACAAATGTACATATTCAAAGAAAGACAGACCAAGGGGTTGGAGTGAGAGGAAGTGAGGCGATATTCATGCATGATCCAATCAGTTCTGGAACCATGAGGTGGTTTGCCTCTGTAGAAAACAAGAGTTTTCTTCATGCCAACAACTTCATGAGTCTTTGAATTCATGATTTGTTTGCCCAAACCAGTTGCTTTCCAGTAACCAGAGTTTGTAGCTCTCTTAGATCGGTTCCCATTTGGATACTTGGCTTCTTTTGTACTGAAAAAGTACCTCTCTTGTTCCATATCACCTAAAAGAACAACACACACTCAAATCAATCCACATGACATTGTTTGCAGTAGTAGTAGTAGAAGTTATCATGTTCCGGTGTCTGAATGTGTCAGCGTCCATGTTGTGTCCGATGTCTGTGTCTGTGCTTCATTAAGTTATGATTATAAACGAACGAAAAAGAAAAGAAAAGAAAAGAAAAGGTACATACCAGGTAAATCCCAAGGATCAGACTTGCAAAGATCAACTTCAGGAATGATGGAAGCAGGTAAAGGGAAAGAGAAGACCTTACGCTTCAAGTATTGAACAACAAGTTCTTCATCTGTTGGGTGAAAACGGAAACCTGGTAGCAATCTCACTTCACCATTCTTCACAAAATTCATCTTCTCCATCTTATCTTCTTTTTCTTTACAAATAAAGGGCATGGAGAAGAGTGAAATGAAGTGTGTCTTCTTTTATAGTAATAATGGGTCAATAGTCTGAAGAAGAAGATGAAAAAGAACAAGACGACATTTGTTTGAGTTGAGTGGTGTAAACTATACTTAACTCTTCTCTTTTCACTTTCACGTTTTCTCTTAACTATCCTTTCTTTAACTCATTCATTTCTAAACAAAACTACTCTCACACTTAACCATATACATTAGATTAAATTTAAATAGAGTCTTGTTAACCAGTGTTCCCGAGCCAGTAGTTAAGGAACTTAAAGTAGAAATAAAAGTCAAGTTTTGCATTGAAAAGAAATTTTTCTTAACTTTCAAAAAGTACAATACACAATCTTATTTATAAAAGGTCTTAAGTCTCTTAGACAACTTTTTGGAGCCAAAAATGTTGTTGCACATTTCCTTCCTAATTTTTTGTTGTTTGTTTATATTTTTAGAAAATGATCGTGTATCTTATCATATCTTATTTATAAAAGGTCGTAAGTCTTTTGAACAACTTTTTGGAGCAAAAAATGTTGTTGCACTTTTCCTTCATAATTTTTTGCTGTTTATTTATATTTTTAGAAAATGATCATGTATCTTATTTATTAAAGGTCTTAAGTCTCTTAGACAACTTTATGGAGCCGAAAGTTGTTGCACTTTTCCTTCCTAATTTTTTGCTGTTTATTTATATTTTTAGAAAATGATCGTGTATCTTATCTTATTTATAAAAGGTCTTAAGTCTTTTAGACAACTTTTTGTAGCCAAAAAAGTTGTTGCACATTTCCTTCCTAATTTTTTTGTTTTTTCTTTATATTTTTAGAAAATGATCGAGTATCTTATTTTATTAATAAAAGGTCTTAAGTTTCTTAGACAACTTTTTGGAGGCGAAAAATTTGATCCGCATTCCTTTTCTAATTTTTTGCTGTTTCTTTATAATTCACATATCTTATCTTATTTATAAAAGTTCTGAAGTCTTTTAGACATCTTTTTGAACCCAAAAATGTTCTTGAAGTCTAAATTACTTCGGGGGTTTTAGGATTTGTCTATTGGAACTATTATTAGGGATATTTTTTTTCATAACATGGATTGGATCAAGGGTCGACCCTAATCCCTATCAATGTATTTTTCATTACAAGGATTGGACCAAGGGTCAACCTTAATCCCTTATCTTTTTACATTAGTTTCGGATGTACTTATAAAACACATCCAATAGCTAGCACTAAGATGTATGGGTTTTGTAGATGATGTAGTCCTAATTGGAGAGTCGAGGCAGGAATTGAATGGGATGTAGGAGACCTGGAGTCAAGTCTTAGAAGCGTAAGACTTTTGTTTGAGTAGAAGCAAGACATGGTATATGTAGTGTAACTTCAACAAAAGACGAAGTAGTTCAAACTTAGAGGTGAAAGTTGGAGATCATATCATAGAAGTTACACAATTTAGATATCTTAGGTTCATTCTTTCAACAAAACAAATCTTGGGTTCATAGTATAAAATAATGGAGTAATAAAATCAGATGCAATTCATTGTATTCAAGTTGGATGGTTGAAATGTAGAAGAGCCTCATGTGTTTTTTGTTATACAAACGTGCCGTTTAAGTTGAAATAAAAAAATACCAGATACTTGTCAGAACAAAGATGTTTTATGGAACAAAATATTGGCGGTTAAGAACCAACACGAGAATAAAGTAAGTGTGTGGAGATGGGGATGTTGCGTTGGATGTGTGGTGATATTAGATGGGATAAGATTAGAAATGGCAACATTGTAGGGATAGTTGGGGTAACACCTATAGTATAAATATTGTGGAAAATAAGTTTAGGTGGTTTGGACATGTATAGAGAAAACCTGTAGATTTTATAGTAAGAAGAGTAGATCAAATAGAGGATGGTCATATTACAAGAGGTATAGGAAGACCTAGAAGAACTATAAGAGAAACTATCAGGAAAGGTTTATCGATTAAGGAGTTGAATTTAAATATGGTTTATGATAGAACAATATGACTTACTTCAATCCGTGTAGTCAAGCCCACTTAATGGGATAATGTTTGGTTGTTGTTGTTGTCATCATCTTTTCGAAGCATTAACTCATGCTCAACAACAACTATTATCCATTTCATGATCAACTACCACATTTATTTTTCAATGAGATAATCAACTTCCCGTGCATCGCACGGGTCCAAAATCTAGTTTCTAATACAATATTTCCTTTTATAATTCCTTAACCCGGAGCACTATTTAACATTTCCCATTAAAATAATATACCTAAATAATGACAAGCCAAGCTTAGCTCTGTTGGATTGGACTAATCTCTTTATCTAACCCAACCAAAACATTGTTATTATGGAAAGTCAGCTCCTTGTCCTATGATAAAGCTCTATTTGGTAAAATGTTGTGAATGACTAGTAAATTAGAGGATAGGGAATGAATTTATAACGGATAATAAATAAGTTAGTACATATGAGTTGATAGCTGAAAAATTGGTTACTTGAATTTTTAATGTATGGTAAATTTAATTTCTTAAATTACACGATGAATGTGAAATACTAACATAAAAGGAATTTTTAGCTTATATTTAGATTTTTTTAATTAAGAAAATAAGTGTAGAATTAGGAAGAAATCTATGAGTTATAAATTCAAACGGTAGTTGAATATCTTATAAAAAGTAAAAAAAAAAAAAATGTATGATCTAGCGAATAATTTACTCATGATTGTCTAGCAAAACGATATCATTATGCATTGACCCGTGTATTCCGGCCAAGACCTAATGCAATCTTTTATTTCGTTTGTTCTGAAATTTGGACGTGTGTAATTTTGCAAAGCCCGTGATTTCGTATTTCGTTAGATACATTCTATGTTTGTTTCCGTGTTTACCATACCAACACACGCACATTTTTTTTATACAACAAATAGTTGCTTCTCATTTTAACGGCAATCTCATCTGTGGACGTGCGACTGTGACAAAATAAAAATACTATTATTGAATAGATCGATCTATTTTAATCATATCATATAAGTTTATAAATTATAAGTCATCTATGATAAACTTTAAAATTGGAATTACCATAGAGACCATAACTGTATTAATTTATTTACACGAGTTTCATTTCATTTTATTTGTTATCCTTAGGAAATTCACTAAAATTGTTAAACATTTTCTTGAAAGAAAAAAAATATCAGTTGTATATTTCTACTACCAGTTGTGTTGTTACTAACTTACTAATCATACCTTTTTTTTTTTTGAAGGAAACTTACTAATCATACCTATTACTTACTTAAAACTTTATTATTAAGGGATTAGTTAGTTCAATTGATTTTGTTAAAGGATAAAGAGTTTTGAGTTTACACTCAGCTAAAATAGAAAAATTACTCTAACATATCATTAAAAAAAACTTAAAAAAAACATTATTACTATAATTTCTTTTTAGCAAGCTTTATTATTACTATCATATATATGAAAATGAATTTTTTCAAAAAAAAAATATATATGAAAATGAGAAGCAACCCATATTCCTAATATTACGCCTTTATTAGAAAATAAAGACATAAATGTACGCCAAAAAAAGGGTATGGTAGTAAGTAAAGTAAGTATAGAGGGTGAGAGGTGAAGTCATCTTATGTCATTGGGTACAGCTGGAAGTGACCCAAAATCCAGCAGCAGCATTAAAAGGTAAGTGACAGTTTCTGTTTGAACGAAAATACGCAATTGAAACCAAGTTGCTTGGGCTCCAGTAGCAAGGAGCTCCTTCCAAGGACGTACCTGGAGAATACCGGGTTCGATTTCCAAGGGGAACAACGCTTGACCAATGTGCATGCCTCTACGCATGAGCCGGATTAGTCGCCCATCATTGATGGGTCGAAAACCAGTGCGAAAGCCAAAAAAATAAAAAATACACAATTGACCCTTATTTAGTACAATTTAGTACAATTTTGGTATTTTTATCAATTAAATTAAAACTTATAGATCATGTATACATTTATTTTTACCCTTAGATTAATAAGTCTAGCTCTTAAATGAAATGAAATATAATATGACATATTGATTCATGCTAAAAAAAATAGATTAATATAGGGTGTAAAACCAATATAGTTATGCACATTAGATAAAACATAAACCACTCAACTCAACTCAGCTACAAAACTCTTGCAATTTGCTATTGCTACTATTGTTGCTCATGGTAACTTGATGCTCACTCATCTATCAAATAATAGATTAATTTATCCAATTTTTTACCGTGTTATAACTATACATTTCACTACTAGAAAATCTAAGATTGGATAAATGCCTAAATCCCCTGCCACCAATACAGGTTAAGCCCCTTAGACAATTGGTACAAATTTGTTAAACTTAAAAAAAAAAAAAGTTTAAATATGCCTTGTTCTTGTATATTTTGGTTTTGGCTCTTTTAAACTTTTTTCGCACTCCGTCTCTACCAAGTTCAAAACCATAACACTTTTGGTCTTTGATATAACCTTCTATTAAAAATATGCCAACTTGGTATTTAACATTTTGAACCTTAATTAAAGCTTAATTCTTTGTTTCATAATAAAGTTCCAACTAAGGACAGTCTTAAATTAAGAGGGATAAACTTCAATTCGTCTGTGTATTGCATTGGCAGTTGTGGAAACCTTGAGACCGTAAATCATCTCCTTTTTAATTTTCCTATGTTATCAGTTGTGTGGAGCGCGTCTTTGAAGTGGCTGGATTTTTCGTGCAATGGGGGGCCCGAGCCCCTCGTTCATTTCAATGTTCGTGTTCTTGACAATGACAATACGATTTGAATCAAAATACACATTTTATAAAACAATTGTAGGCAATGAGATTTTAATATCAAATCCTGCACTACGAAAAATATAAAATACTGTTCGAGTATTCATTTCTTATGGTAATATTATTTACAAGTACACCAAAACAAATGTAGAGAAAATACACGAGACTCTGCAAGTGAACCTCTATTCATATCTAAGACTTCACATTTGTCATAAATAAACTCCGGTAAAGAATTTGACCACCAAGCACCCTGAACCGCATGTCCATCATTCGCTAGCTTATGAGCACAATCATTTCCTTCACGCAAAATATAAGATGAAACAACGGATACCTGACTGAAAACAATTGTGTCAACGGTTACGAATACGAATTGGAACCATAACCACATTCTTAAATGTCTGTAAAGCACTGGTGGAGTCGCTTTCCAACCAGACATTCAACCACCCCTTCTGAGCCGCATGCTTCAATTCTAAGATATACCCAAGAATTTCCGATTCAATCACCGAAAAAGGGCCTAGATTTGTAGTAAAACACCCCCAAGAAGGTACCTCTGCTATCCCAAGAATGTACCACCGCAAGCAGCATGAAAACTCACCACTAAGCCATCCAGATTGACCTTGATCCAAGGAGCCGATAGAGTTTTCTAAAAACTAGTGGCGATGATGAGGAGAAATCATGAAGTCCTCTAAAAGCCAAGTGTTAGAGTGCAGACAATGCCATGTAGAAGTGTTACCACTCAAAGTGGTCGAATACGAAATTTTAATCTTCGCAGCATGCAAAGACACCTTATCAAAAGAAAATCTTAAAATATTTCTCGCCATCCATAATGAATGTAAAGTGTGGACAATTGTTGTAATATACAAATTTTAAACCTGAGACATACAAGGGGAAGGAATACAAGAGAGCAAAGTGGTAATATATGTAAATCTATTACACGTTGCAACATCGTACCTAGCCAATCCCAAAGCTGCACCGCAAAAGGACACCGGAAAAAAAAGGTGATATAAAGTCATCCCGTCGCATACATAGAATACACACAAATACAATGCATCAACCCTGACGATGAAGATTCTCATTCGTCGGCATTTTATTATGCATCAACCTTCAAAGAAAAAAAAGAAGAATGAGAAGGAGGACTACACAGTCTCCAAATGGCAGAAGCCCAAGAGATAGATATAGGCGTCGGATGAAGAAAATTAAACACATCTTTCGTCGCTAAGAAACCATCCTCCGAATGCAGCTAAACAAACCATCTGCTGAATGCAACCAAACAAACCTGTCAGGTAAAGGAGAAAGCGGAAAAATACTGTTTGAAACTTGGGTAGGCATCGTAGGGTTAGTAAGCACATGGGGGGAACCTCCAACAGCCCTTGGACAATAGGCGTGCATGAGAAACCTGGATAATAGGGGTGCGGAATGTGCATAGTTTCCACAAGCGGAGGACCTTACCAATTAATTTTCCAAAAATCAATGTTTTCTCCCGTTCCCACAACCCACATAAATCTCGTTGGTTTTAAATCAAAAACTGCGGTGTTCCACGGTAAGCATACCTGAGTATGGATGTCACCACTCCAAATCACGGGTATTTTTCTTTATAGCTTGTTAGGTGAATTTAGATATATTTTTTTTTGGTGGTGGTCAGGGTTTGAACCCTGGGCCTTTGCATATATTATGCATTGTCCCTACCAACTGAGCTTAGCCCACAAGGACGAATTTTAGATATTTTGTATTAACAAAAAGATGAATCACTTTAAAAATCATTTAAAAAATAAATAAAAGTAACAATCTCTCGGGACTTCACTGTAAATTTTACTCTCTCCGACTCAAATTATATGTCATTTCAACAAAATTTGCTTGTTCCAAATTATATGTCATTTTACGATATTAATTTATTATTGATCATTTTTCGTATTATGTCATTTACTAATTATTACGTTATATTTTTTAATTCTTTTATTTTTTGTTTTTCATACCATTAATGAATGATATTTTTGTAAAATTATTCACAATTACTTTTTTTAATACAATATTATCTACATTTCATCATTTAATTGAAATTGCTAAAATAACAAATAATTTAGGATGGATGGAGTATTATATTAGATGGTTAATTAGAAAAAATAAATAAAGTATCCATTATTAAAAAAATCCTATATAAAGTGTCTAGAAGTCCTAGTTCAACTGGAAAATGGTGAAATTGCAAGGTCGGACGTGGTGATCCGGGTTTGAACCCAGGACCTCACAGTTGTGTGTGAGTTTGATTTCAGTGGATTAACACTTCATCTAAGACAAAAAAAAAAAAAAATTTAAAACAGTATTACTAGAATAAAAGAATAAGGAAAAAAAAACTAGTAGATAAAAGAATAAAAAAAACACAAGTAGAAATAGAAACACATCTTGACCAAAAAAAAAAAAAAGAAATAGAAACACCTTCCTTTTTTTATAGTCCGAGTCTCATCTCACTATCTCAGCGCTGATTAGGGTTTTCTCTCTTTTGGCTCAAAACCCTGTTAGGGTTTACCATTCCAAAAGAGGGGTTCACCATTCCAAAATCAAATCAATGGAGAAGACGACAACTTTGGATCCAACGGAGAATGGTTTCATTAACTTGCGTTCAGGTAAAAGAGTTCTCAAAAGTGAAGATGTTCGGTCTCGTCTCGAATCAACGGAAAAGAAGAAGAAGAAGAAATCAGTATCTGCAAGAAAGAAGAATGAAACGGTGAGCAACACTTATATATCTGATGATATTGCCTTCTCCATTCTGTTGAAACTTCCTCTTAAATCTTTTAAACGATTTGAATCTGTTTGCAAATCATGGTCTCTCTTATCTGAAAATACTCATTTCATGAACAAGTTCTGCAACAATTACTTATCATCTAATTCTTTCTCATTACGACGGAGCATCTCTATTCTTAAAGGTTACAGCATGGCCAGATATGAGCCGGATGCAAGTTTTGTATACTCTTTCTGGTGATAGGTTTCAGAATATGGTTAAATCTGATTTCTAAATCCATTTAAACATAATAGAGATTTTGATATTTTTGGTTTTGGTAGTATTAATGGCACACTCTTGCTCCATCAAGGATGTAGATACAGACATGCATTGTGGCACCCATCTACCAAGAAATACAAGATCCTTCCTCCCAGTCCATTTGAGTCGTATATTCCAGATGATGTTAAGCGTTATTATAGCATTGTGTGTTATGTTGATGGATTTGGTTATGATTCTGTTACAAATGACTATAAAGTCATTCGTTATATTTTCTTTGCAGATCCAAACAATGAGCGCTATAAATGTCTGGGAAATAAATATTTTGAACCCTTATGGGAGATATATAGCCTAAGAAGTAACTCTTGGAGGAAACTTGATGTTGACATGCCGCCTTCTTTGGACACCACGGAGGGTAACCATGTCTACATGGATGGAGTGTGTCATTGGCTGTGTCAGAAAGATTATGGATATTGCAAAAAACATAATATCCCACATGATATCCCATTTCAACCATGTTTGGTATCGTTTTACTTGAGCAACAAAGAGTTTTTCATAACACCCATACCCTCAGATGTAGATGATTGTTTTGATGTTGAAACAAATTGGAGAAATTGTTTTGATGTTGAAACAAATTGGAGAAACTTGGCAGTGTTAAATGGGACCATTGCATTGTTCTCATATCATGAAAAGACAACTACTTTTCACATATCAATTATGGGTGAGATTGGTATGAAGGAATCATGGACCAATCTCTTCACTATTGGACCATTGTTTTGTGTTAAGCGTCCTATTGGAGTGGGTACAATGGGGGAAATATTCTTCGTAAGAAATGATGAAGAACTAGCTTGGTTTGATTTGAGTACCGAAATGATTGAGGAGATTGGTTTTAAAGTGGAGAGGCCTGAATCTCGGATAACAATTTACAAGGAAAGCATTCTTCCATTTGAAGGAATAAATGATTAATTGTTATTCTTCGTTTCACCAACAGATACATGATCGTGGTTAGGGGTATCCTGGTCGTGGGAACTTTGATCTGTGAATTTTGTGCCTTAACAGTATGTATTTACTGTCTAGTGGAGACTTCTTTGTCTTTTGGAAGCATCTGGTACTTTCCTTCTAAGGCTTTATTAGCTTTATGGTGGAGAGGGTGATCATAATTCATAACTGTATCTTCTTTCTAATGATTAGTACGTAGTGTTATATCTTTGTATTATATCAATGAAAAGAATAATCTGTTAGCTTCACCGGATGAACTTTGATTACATTATGCTTGTATCCACTATGTTTAACTTTCTGCTTTATATTTTCCTTTACATTCCATATCCAAATTAATAAACTGGCCGTGTTCAAATCAACTAATCTTTTTCATGTTCCCTTTATTAAGGTTCACATGAGGTATTGAACAAGATGGCCATATGAATTTCCTAATTTACTTCACCAGTCTCCCAATTTAGTTTTCTATCACTCAATTATGTTCTCTATACTATTGTTCTTTTTAAACAACGACCCAACTATACCTGCCAGATTTAGTGTCATTACTTTTCTTGCAGTACTTCGGTCAATCAGTGTTCTGTCATGAGCTATAATGTTGTAACATTTCTCATTACTAATACTTGACCTTCATCTCTATTGTTGTAGAAGTCATTTGAGAATTATGTGGCAAATTTTTGTCCATGCAATAACAATTTGAACATTACTTTTCAACTTGTTGTGTGTTAGATTAATGATAGTGGTATCATCCTCAAGCACAGTAAAGCAGAAGTGACACTAGTTTTTGTTTGGTTCACCTCTCAGCATTTTTCTCTGGCTTTATAGTGACACTCTTCCTATCTTGGATACTTGCACTAGCTTCTTTTCCATTTTCAATCATGATGATCATGCCAGCCGCTGGTATTTGCAAATCTGAAAGGGCCAAGTGGTAAAATGAGGGATGCTTTCGAATTTGTTGGTAGTATAACAGAACAAGAAATCTCATTTGTTAGCACTATTTATTCATATGTAGGTCAGAAGAAAACATTGAAAAGGTCTACTATACTAACTTCTTGTTTTCATTTCAGGTATTCCAGGTTAAACTAAGAATCGTCATTAACTTAATGTCTTCCCACAGATCTTGTGTATTCTCCAAATTTAGTCATGAGAGTTCAAGACAAGCTTCATCATTTAGAATACATTGATGAAAACTGTATTCAAAAGGAATTGGAAACTAATTGTACCGAGTTTCCTTACCAGGATTTACTAATCCAGACAAGTGGAGAACTTAGAGTTAGTAATTTCTTGTTATGGAAATTTTCATATTCAGAACTTTTCTTTAATAAAAAACTTTGGCAAGATTTTTGGAAGGATCGTTTCAAAATAGACAGAGACGCTATGGTGACAAAATTACAAATGTATCAAACATGTGTATTCTTATTGTTTATTTTGTGATGGGAAAATATAGAATGTCATGGTGTTTGGAGGGTATGGAAAATAATGTTACAGTGCAATTTGTTTTTTTATCATCTTTTACCGGGGTAAGTGAAGTGCAACGTTGACGCTATGATTTTTACATGTGACTGTCGGTTTGGAATAAGAATCTGCATTCGTGTTGTGGAGGAGATGTTTGTCAAGGCAAAAACTGAGTTTGATAGACGAGCTTGTTCTTGTCCAACTTACTTAGTAGCTGAAACCATGTCGACAACGATGGAGTGTGTCATGCTACTTTTTCTGTTGGCCTCGCTGTTCTGATAATGGTATACAATCCTATGACTATATCTTATTATTACTAAACTCCTTTTTTTTGTTAATGATGTTTTCATAATTGAATGACATATTTCTCTTTAGTTTACGTAGGAGCTGCTGAGGTTTTGCCCATTGTGGATTTTGATTTGAGAAGTACTGTATGAGTTGCTGATATTGCTAACCAACTTTGCAGTTTGCATTAAGAAATCCATATTTTTATTTTTGTTTTCAACTTTCGATTCCATGCTTTTCAATCTGTCATGAACTGTGAAACAGCAAAAAAAATAGGTTGAAATTGCATGAAATTCTTTATATATAGTAAAACGGTTTGAGACAGGAACTGATGGACTTTCACCGTTTTACCTTGAAGGTCCTGGAGGACTTTATGAATATACAGACAAAAGATTCAAGGAAAATGGTCACATGGTTATTGTGATTGCTGAAGGTGTGAGACAGGAACTTCTTTCCGAGAGCATGCTTTCTGTCAACAAATAGGACTCTTCAGGAAAAAAGCTTCTACAAGATGTTGGGCTTTGGATATCCAAAAGTATTATGGTTTTGATTGTCATTTGCTCTATTTTTAGTATATGCATCAAAATGCAACACTGATTTGATATAAGTGGTCAAAAGTAGACCGATACAGATGATGCTCTATTTTTTTTTTATCTGATAAATCTTTATGAAAATATTTTCTGCCACTTTAAGCATTTCGATCTTCCAGGATCATTTCGCCCAGGAGAAAATGCTGGCCATAACTCTAATATATAGATTTGTAAGAGTGAAAATTCTGAAAAATTGCGTTACAGATCCAACCTATATGATCCGAGCTGTTCCAAGTAACGCGTCTGACAATGTGTTCATGGAGAAATAGCAGGAAGTAGACTTGTTAATAGAAGAAAAAACTTATATACCTTTTTATGTTTCATTGGAATGGATTCTATTCTGTCCATGTGAGATTCTATACGGACACGTAGACTGATTTTCTACTTGAATAATGTAGGCTAGAATGAATTGTGTTCTTCTGCCATATTTCGTCAGCTGCATTATTCTAACAACCTAGATTTAATATTCTTGTAAGTGTATGTTTGGATTCACGTTGAAATTGGCATAACCACGGCATCACCGCTTGTTCAAGCAACTTTACATTTTGTACTTCAGTGTGTTGAAATGACATTGGAATGTGAGAAATTCTTCACCCACGCCCATCCAAACATGCTACTATACTTTGGAATTTCAACAAAATTACAATGTCATTGTGATTTTGTCAAATTCACTACTCATCCTAACACACCATTGTAATAAAAAAACATTAAATAATAAATTCAAAGTCTTACTACTACAAGATTACAAATCTTGATAACAAGTTTAGAAACAACCACAATAATTTAATTTAATCAAAAGTAAACTATTGACAATTAGACAATAAAAATACAAATCTTGAATCCTCCTCTAACATATTTCTCCTAAAATCTGGGCCGGCCCTAGGCATAGGCCGGGAGTACGACGGCCTAGGTCCATGCCTAAGGGGGGCCCCATTTTTTTTAATCTGTGGGGGTGTATTTAGCAAGAACTGAATTTTGGGGGGTTTCTATAGTGAATTTTACAAACAGACAGGCCCGAAACATTGACCTTAAAGAATGGGCTGAAGTCTGTTATTGTTTTGGCCCTTTTGATCCAATTTACCATATATACCTCATACAAAACAAAGCTTTCTATTTACACCCTCCAAAATAAAAAATTAGATCCTTTGTTCCTAATAATGTGCCAAGAAATTTGTGATATTTTTTGGGGCTCTTTGTTCCTGTCTTACTAATATTAAAAATATTTGTGATATTTTTAGTTGAAAAATAGTGAGAATCTTCACAACTAAACAAATTATATTTTAGTTGAAAATAGGTCTACTAAAAAAATTTCAGTCTACTTCACAGGAGCAATTGTTCTCTAATTCTATGGTTTTTTGTTTCTATGGAGTATTTGATTTATTTGAAGATGTTGCCTAAAAAAACTTTTATCTTTTAGTGAAAAGCGAAGGAAAAAAAAACAAAATGAAGTGATAATAAAATCATAACAAGAAACTAAAAAAGTTTATGATGTATTATGTAAGAGGCCTTTTTTCAAACTATGCCTAAGTCCCCTAAAATGCTAGGAACGGCCCTGCCTAAAATACATATATTTCTATTATAAAATTATTGAATCTACTCCAGAAATGAATTTGTGAATACCAAATGGAGATTGCTACACTTGACTCTTCATGTGTGTTGTGATACCAAATAAAGATTGCTACCACTTGCATTTGTAAATTCCATTGAAAAATTTGTTTGGTGATATAATTGGAATAATGAAAAATTTTGCCCAAAATCTATATTTTCCCTTATATATTGTTATAGATAATACGTTAAAGCATCATGCTTATATAATTTAATGTAACCATGCTGCATACAAAAGTGGACATGATGAAGTCATTAATCGACGTTGAGCTATATTCTATCAATATCAAATCAATACTGCAAAAAAAAAAAAAGAACATCAAACAAAGCTACACCAAAATGACGAAAAAACAACGCCACATAAAAACAAAAATATCACGAAGTAAAAATCATTAAAAAAGTATTTGTGCAAACTATTGAATTAATTCAATAATGAATAAAACTACATAAATAATAGGTATTTTTTTTTTAAATAGTACTGATATTTGTACAACTATTTGATGACAACTTATGTGACAACCTTATTTTTCTCTTTTTTTATTGGTAATAAGGAGAGAAAAGAACATCACGTGAGTATGTGAGAGAAAATTGTTCAAAAGTTGTCACAAAGTTTGATCGAGGAAGCTTGGCGGGGATCGCATGTTAATAGTAAAGTTGTCACTAGTAATCTGTTATGGTTAAAAGTAGTCCCGTTAAAAATAAATTTGTTTGCTTGACATTTGATTCATAATCGAATTCCGACGAGAGGTAACTTTAGTTCGGAGGAATGTTCTTTCGGCCAATGAACAATTAGTGGTTTTGTTTTGAACGAGGATATGGATCATCTATTTCTTAGATGAAATTTTTATGGTAAAATTTGGATGGTGTTTTCTTGTTGGTTAGGTTTTTTAATGGTGGCTCAAGAAAATGTAATGGATCATCTAACCCAGTTTACGGGTTTAGGTGGTTTTTCAAAACGGTTTAATTGGCATTTAACATTATATTACTTTGAGTTGTATGGATAATATGAAAAGAGAGGAATATACACATATTTCATCATAAGGAGGAAGATATTCATTCTTTAGGCAAAAAGGTTAAGCTCCATACATTCTGGTGGTTTAAATCGACATGTCTTGTTTGATTTCGACTACAATTATTAGAGACTTAATCCTCTTCCTTGCGTAAGAGTTGTCTTGTAGCTTTCTCCTTCTGTTGCTTATGCTAGTCTGTCTTTCTTTTGTTAACAGTATAACTTGGCAGCTCTTTTAAGTTTTCTTTGACACATCTTGTGCTTGAAAACTTTTTTGGTTTGGTAACAAAATTCATTTTAACCTCTTCAAAAAATAACTATTCGAAAGATACACATGAGTTGACTTGAAAACAATAACCATAAATGTTGGCCATGAAACCTTTAAAAGAACATGGTTTGAAGAAGTTATTTAGAGGGACAAAAACAAATTTTGATATATCTATAAGAATATCTCTAAAAAAAAATGATATATTTTTAAGAATAAAAAAAACTTATTCAATCCTAAATTTTAAAAAAAAATTAACTTGTGAACTCTGCACTCTACTCATTCACTTTAAAAGGTGATACAACTGTCCACGCGAGCTTAGCTCAGTTGATAAGGACAATTCATAGTATATGCAAGGTCCGGGGTTCGAATCCCGGCCACCACAAAAAAAAAAAAAAGATGATACGACTAGCTACTCAACATAATAATAATTTCTCATTTTAATCATTTTTAAAAATTTTAATATCCAAAAATAATTGTAGCACAAAGATAAAATAATTAAAATGACTTTTCATGAAAAACTATTCTAAGCTCTCATTTTAAGGTTTCTTCAAAAATTAAAGCATTAAAAATATAATAACAAAAGGATGAATTTATACCCCCACACACACATATATGAAATACATAATTTTAGATTGATTTTTTTATCTTTCCATTATACCCTTCATTTAAATTATTCGGTTGATAGGTTCGTGAAGATTGAAATGCAGGGGTAGGTTCGAATCCCAATTCTTCATTTTTTCACATTTAAGGTGTATAAGTCTAGTCCGAAAAAAAAAACTTTGACTTATCTATACTATAAATTTTTTTTTATAATAATGTTATTTTTTTTTTTGAAGAAAATAATGTTATATTGTTGGTGTAATTAAAAAAGATAAGATTTTTTTTATAATATTATTGTCATTAAAAAATATAAATATGGTTTAATGAGTTTGTTACATTTGAAAGTCACAAAATATCTATGCTTTTTTTTTGAAAGAAAAATATCTATACTTATAATTTGATCTATATCAAAAAATTTATATAAAATATCATTTGTAATTTACACGCAAAATTTCTATAATTTATCATTTTTTTTTGAAGAAGCTAAAATGGAATATATTAACACAACAATGGCCTTCCTAGCACTAGGTGTGCTAAGGAAGAAACACCAAAGTCAAAACAGTATAACAACAATAAATACAAGGTTAGAACAAGCCCGAAAAAACACCAAAAGAAACAACATAGATTATCCTATGCCTAAAAGCGTGAACGGACTAAGCCACCAACCATGATAGTTAAAGGGAAGAGAAGCATACTTCACCTTCAACCACTTGAAAGTCAGCAATTTAATCCTGTCCACCACCTGAAGAATAGGACTATATTTTGCATTAAAAATTCTGTTGTTCCTTTCCTTCCAAATTTCCCACACGGTCGCGCACCAAATAACCTGTAAAATAGACTGACGCGAACGAGAAACACCACCTAAGAACCGGAATTGCGCAAAATGCGATGATACATCCTGACTAAGAACCGATGTAATCCCAATCCATTGAAGAATGAAATTCCAAACCGTTGCAAAGAAATTACAGTTAAAAAACAAATGGGTCGATGTTTCAACAAAGCCACAACCACCAACACAACTTTGAGCATCAAAATTTACAACATTGCGGCGAAAAAGATTACTCCTCGTAGGAAGCCGGTCACGAAACAAACGCCACACAAACAACACAACCTTCAAAGGGATGTCGTTATGCCAAATAGGAGCTGCCACCGTATCTACCACATAATCTTGCTCCATAAGAACGTTATTCTATAATTTATCATTGATAATCTACACACATTAGCACAATAAAAAGAACATAAAGACTGACACATAAATGTGTAACGAGTAGTCAAAATAGTCTTTGACATTAAAATACTTCGTTAAAATTATCATATTAGTCATTTAATATACTTACTTATTTTCATATCAGTATTATAAGTATTTACTTATTATCATATCCGTCAATATATGAAAAGAGTTATTGTGAGTAAGTGTATTGATGTATCATTTTAGCGTCAAGATTATTTTGACTAATTAAGTGTACAATCAGATACTATTTTAAAATTTTGGGTTAAATATATTTTTAGTCCCTATAAAAATACGAACTTTTCGTTTTACTCTCTAAAAAATTTCTTCAACTTTTAGTCTTTGTAAAATTTTCAATCACTACTTTTGATCCATATTTTCAAGTTAATTTTAGTATTTTTTTAATAAAATTGTGCTAATACGTGTAGAATATTGTAAAAATATTTCTCAAAAATAATTAATTTTTTTAAGAAAATATAAATTAAATATGAATTTTTCACCGTGAAAAATATAAAAATTCATATTAAATTTATGTTCTGTTGAAAAATTCTAATTTTTTTTGGAGTGATTCTTATAATATTATTAATTTTTATACAAAATTTTATTCAAAAATATGAATTCTACATATGAGTTTACTTAGGAGCAGGGACCAAAGGTGAAGATGAAAAAAATTTTGGGGATTAAAAGTTGAAGGAAAATTTCAGAGAAATTAAAACGAAAAATTGATATATTTATAAGACCAAAACATATTTAACCCTAAAATTTTGATAACTTCTGTGATCACTTACACACTCAGTCTCTGCTCTTTCAATTCAAAACCCTAACAATCCATAATTAGGGCTTTAGGGTTTACAATTCCAAAATCAAATCAGTGGAGAAGAACAAATCATTGACAAAGGAAGTTCGCTTAGCTTCTATGGAGAACACGAACACTTTGGATTCAATTGAGAATGTGATGAAGAAGAAGAAATCGGTGTCTGCAACGGTGAGAAACACCTATATACCTGATGATATTGCTTTTTCCATTCAATCAAAGTTGCCTCTTAAATCTTTGAAGCGTTTTGAATGTGTTCACAAATCATGGTCTCTCTTATTTGAAAATACTCATTTCATGAACATGTTCCGCAACAATTTCTTATCATCTAATCGTCATTATGACGACGGATCACCTCTACTCCTAAAGGTTGCGACCTGGCCACATTACCAGCAGCTACAAGTTTTGTACACTCTTTCCGGTGACAGGTTTAAGAATATGGTTAAATTAGATTTCTCAAATCCATTTGATGACAAAACCTATATTGATCTTTTTGGTTTTGGAAGTATTAATGGCATAATCTTGCTCCATCAATATTGTGGATACAAACATGTATTATGGAACCCAGCTACTCAGAAATTCAAGCTCCTTCCTCTAAGTCTGGTTGATTCATATGTCCCCGATGATGTTAAGCGTTCTTTAACCTTTGTGTCTTATCTTCATGGATTTGGTTATGATTTTGTTACAGATGACTATAAAGTCATTCGTTATCTATTTTTTCCAGATCTTGAAACTATGCACCACAGATGTCTGGGAAACAAATATTTCGACCCCTTATGGGAGATTTATAGCCTAAGAAGTAACTCCTGGAGGAAACTTGATGTTGACATGCCACCTTCTTTGAATATTACAGAAGGAACCCATGTCTACATGGATGGAGTGTGTCATTGGTTGTGTAGGAATGATTATGGATATTGGAAAGAACATAATATCCCATTTCAACCTAGTTTGGTATCGTTTTACTTGAGCAATGAAGTGTTCTTCATAACACCCATACCCTCAGATGTAGACGATTGTTTTGATGTTGGAGCAAAGTGCAAGTGGATAAACTTGGTGGTGTTAAATGGGTCCATTGCATTGATATCATATCGTGAAAAGATGGCTACTTTTCACATATCTATTTTGGGTGAAGTTGGTATGAAGGAATCATGGACCAGGCTCTTCACAGTTGGACCATTGCCTTGTGTTGAGCGTCCTTTTGGAGTGGGGACAAAGGGGGAAATATTCTTTACAAGAAAAGATAAAGAACTAGCTTGGTTTGATTTGAGTACCCAAATGATCGAGGAGCTTGGTTTGAAAGTGGATTTTCCAGAATGTCGGATAATAGTTTACAAGGAAAGCATTCTTCCATTTGGAGGATTAAATAATTAATTATTGTTCGTCTTTTCACCAACATATATACGATTGTGGTCCTTGGTTTATTACTTTGTATACAAAGTGAATTGTCAATTGTGCGCATCACAATTATTGTCAAGTAAATTAAGACACCATTTGGTCTTGCTTTATCAATTTTATTTTGATAACACAACTTCTCTGGTTTCATTTGTTATATTGGTGAGGGGTATCCTGGTCGTGGCTGCAATGTGGACTCTGTGATCTGTATCTATGGTTGGTACTGTTATGCTGGAAATTTGCGCCGTTGGGATGTTATGCGTTCAGATTTTTATGCATACCATATTGCAGTCCTATGCATTCAACATTATGTATTACATGTCCTGGATCTTTATAGTTTTCTAGTCTAGATTTCTTTGTTTTTTGAAAGCATCTGGTACTTTCCTTCTAGCGCTTTGTTAGCTTTATGGTGGAAAGTGTTATTATAGTTGTATCTTGTTTCTAGTAATTAGTACGTAGTGGTAGTATTATGTAGTAGGGGTTGGAGTTGCTGGTTTGCTCTGGCTTCTCTGTATGGGATGTTTTCTGTATCAAGTTTCTTGTAATCTTTGTATCTTTGTTCCTTACTTGCACACGTTGTGCTTGTATTGAACTTATTAATATATCTTGCCTTTTCAAAAAATCAATTTTATTTTGAATCTTTACTCTCTTTTTATTTGAAATCTAATTTTGTTTCTATATCAATGAAAAGAATGAAAAACTTGGTAATCTAATCAGCAACAAATCTCTCTAGTTTTGTGTAGAAATATCTTCTATATGAAAAAGTTGATTATCCAATAAGTAACAAACCTCTATTTGAATGTCACTGTCTTTGTCTTTCTTCTCTATATTTCCTTTTGCATTCCAATCCAAATTAATAAACTGGGCGTGTTCAAGCTTGACGGCATAGTTCAACTAAATTAATCTTCATGAATTATTTCCGTAGGTCTGTCAATTTAAATTGGTACACTCTTTCTTTCCGCGTGCATCTGTTTATTGTTTGTCACTGCCCTTCTAAGACAGTATGTTAACGTTGTGCATGTGATGTTGATAACATTAGCAATTTACTATTCTTAATATTGTGTTACTGCATATCCAGTAACAAGTAGGAACATCCTTGAAATCTGAATTAAGGGAATGCAGGTAACTGCATAGGGTATTATATTTAAAATAGTTTGTGATACTGTGAATTTTTGGCGTGTTGAACCACCCCAGAAGGAATGTTTTTATGCTGTTCTGTATGATTTTATTTGTGTAATCATTGTTAGGGATATGGAAAATGTAAAGCAGTAATTGAAAAGGAAATAATAACATAATTGTGCTGATTGTGTTTGTGGAAGAGACGAGTGTTTCTGTTAAGGTGCTGGGTGTCTGTGCATATATATATATGATGGATATGTGTGATATGGTTTTGTTTCATGAATATATTTGGTACTGGTACTGAAACTGAGAGATGAGAAATCAAAATACTAATGGTTGGGACACAGTATTCACATCCTTGCAAGCTGAGGCAGAAATAGTGCTTGGCTGCAAGCTGCATTCATGGAGACTAGATGGTGGTAGCATTAAACGACGGAAATAATGGTCTGGAGGGAGTAGAAGAAATATGGTTGTTTTGTAGGATTTGAAGACTGTGAGCCTCAAGGTTGAAGAGATTTATCTCTAGTTCGAGCAATTATTCGGTCTATCCATTTATTGATATGGTTATAGATGGAAGCTTGTCGAAGACTAGGAGGAAGAGTTTTCCGGGACTCCATTTCAATGTAATGTTTCATACGGGCTTGGTTGATTGATATTTATCGCCTTGTTGGTGTTTTACATTTAAGGTCTTATGATGCAGGCGATAATTAAACTCTCAGCTGCTCATGGATCATTCCTCTGTTTGTGGATCGTGCTCCCTGTGCTAGGGATGTTTCCGACCTTTTACCCTACACTTTGAAGACGGAAGGTAAATTATTTACCCTTTTCAATGTCACATCAACTCAATCTGTTAGGTTTCTGCTATAATTGCATGCTATTTGGTTAGTCGGATTCTATATATTTGTTTAGATAAGTAGTTGACTGTCATTTAGTAGATTTTCTCCAATCACACATGGGTTCTTACATATCAGTCCATTGGAAATAACTTGAAGGGCAAATCATAGCATAATGTTGCTCAAGCATCACAATGCCTTTGCTGGATCACTTTATCTGTTAAAAGGAGGAGACAATTTTCTTTAGTTCAGTGTCGTCATATAACTATTTTGTTCTCATTGTAACAATATGATTTATAAAGCCAATTTATTGATGCAGGTAGAAACCTGACATTACTTCATAAGTTCCTAAATTCAATGTGCAGATTTATGATTTTCTCTCTTCCGAGTGATCATTGATTGCATCATCTTGATTTCTTTGTCCAGTGTGAATATTACAACAAGTCACATTTATCCTATGATTACTCGCTGAAGTGTCTAGACTATCACCCACGGTCACTGCCACCACTTATCTTTTTGTTTAAATTTCTCATGAATTGTAGCAGAATATTGGCTTTTGTATTTTGTTCGATTTTAATATGTTTTTAGTTTTTTTCAGCTTCCAATTTATGATTTCTTATTGCTACTGGCTCTTAGACTTTGAGAATGTCATTTCATAAATAGCTTAATTTCAACATAGCATCACTTATGGATGTTGGATAATTATTTTGAATTTCATACAAATGCTCAATAGTAGACCGTTACAGAATATTTCAGTGAAGGATAGTAGCGGATAGAGTATAGATATTTCATACTCTTTTTTCCAATAGCTATCCTCACCCTTATACTCACTGTCACACTAACTTTAACTCCCTTAGTTTATGATTAGTTCTTCTCGTATCCTCCTTGGTTCCTGCATCATTCCTAACCGCCTCCACCTAGCGGTCTTGTTGCCCGGCTTTACATGGGAGTGCCGACTCCACCATTTGTATTATAACGATGATCCGTTTTATTCCTTTGCAATTCTCTTACCTGATAAATGTTTATGAAGATATTTTCTGGCACGCACTTTAATCATTTTGATCTTCCACGACAAGCGTGCACACGAATGCGCTCACTCAAGGCTGGCATCTCTTTTCTGTATTATAGATCCAACATATATGATCCTAGTTGTTCCAAGTAACGCTTCTGACAATGTTTACTGCACAGTTATTGCTCAAAGTTCTGTTTAAGAAGCAATGACAATTCCACTCATTCAAGTGGAATTGTCAACGGATGACAAAATTGTATACCTTTCTATGTGAGTTCATTGAGCATGATATTTGTTTGTTCTAATAGATATATTTTGGTTGGTAACTTTACCAAGAGATATATGATTGATGTTGCTGGCAAGGCTGCATCGTGGGCAATTTGATCTATGACTTTGGTTGGTACTGTTCTGCAGGAATTTTGTGCCATTGGGAATGTTTTGGGATATGATTTTTATCCATACCATTTTGCAGTCCTATGCATTCAACAGTATGTATTTACTGCCTTAGGATCTTTACAGTTTTCTAGTGGTGACTTCTTAGTTTTTTGTTGGTATCTGGTACTTTCCTTCTCGCACTTTGTTAGCTTTATGGTGAGGTGGGTGATCATATAGGTGTGGTAGTATCTTGTAGTAGGGGTTGGAGTTGCTGCTTTGTTGTGGCTTCTCTGGATCAAGTTTCTTGTAATCTTTGCTGCCTTGTTCTCTACTTTTGCACACATTATGCTTGTATTGAACTTATTAATATATTTTGAATTTAAAAAATACAAAAAAACAATTTTATTTTGAATGCTTACTCTATTTTTATTTGCAACCTAATTTTGTTCAATGTATCAATGAATAGAATGATCTTTTTGTTTAGTTTTCTTGTTTATTTTTTCTTTTGTATTTCAAATCCAGATGATAAACTACTTCATGTTCCCTTTGTTGTAAAGACTAATACCAGTTTCAGTAAATTTGCTCAAGACCAGAAAGGCTTCATTTAATGCTTGTTCATAAAATAATTATATTACTGCTATATGGAATATATTTTCTGCAACTATTTTCATGTTATATAACCTTGTAGCTGAATTATTGTGCTAATCTGTGAAACTAGTTAGATTTGTGATTCATATTACTAACAAATGGCCATGTAGCCTTATTTTACATATTATGAAGTTATGGTGTTGTGCAAGGCCATTAGTTGTTGTCTAAAAAGGGCTGTGTTTGAGTTATAGTCATTCTGTTTCGGAATTGGAAGGGTGATGTGGTTGGACTAACGTTTTTTTACGCTGGGGGAGCTTAGATGTATTGGATTTGAAAGACTGCGAGAAAAAAGATCAGATATATGTACTTTGTGACAATTAGGTACTTTTCACTTCAATTTCTAATCATAGTTGTGTTACAACAATATCATTTTAATGGAAAACCATTATAAATGCAATATATTTGCTCTTTCTATTGTCGGTAAGTATAGGTCTTATGCTGAATTAATTTGGTTATGTAATGATGGATATAAATTCAACTCCTCTGCACCATCATAATAGCTTAATTTGCATTGGATAATAAGGTAAGATAGAGTAAGCATAAACAATAATGCAGGTTTATGATTGTTAAATAATACCTTATCTATCTCTGGAGGAGGACAGGTGGGTTTGGAGTCCCGATGACGATGGAGCTTTTACCTTTAAATCGGCATACTCGTTGATTGCTGGGGAGATGTTGAATGAGACTTATCTTGGGACGGAGACTAGTGTGTTTCATAGTCTATCGAAAAGCCTGGCACCAGCAAAAGCTATTGCTTACTCATAGAAACTCCTTCATAATAGGAATCGTATGAGAAATACTTTAGCGCGGTATGGTGTAATTTATTTGCATGCATTGAAGCATTGTCTTTTGTGTTGGTAACATAGAAACTCATGTTCACATCTTTTTATTTTGTGATCTCGCCTCACAAGTTTCTTGTCTGAGTGGGGTGCTAGAAATAAGAAACATAGCAAGGGATTTTGTTTGATTTGGCACACATCTTTGGACCATTTGGAAGGTAAGGTAAGGATCCTAAAGAGGTGGTGGAGGATATCAAAGTTATGTCGTGGAGACGGGGATTCGGTAGATTGAAATTGCTGCATTGTTTGTATTATGGAGACGAGGATCCTTATAGTTGTTTGATAAGATGTATATTTTGTTTTGGGGATGCTTGACTTTAGTTTGCTTCGGTGGTCTGCTCTTTTCTGTCATGGTTTCGCAGTGGTAATTTCGGTCTTCGGACTGTTCTGACTGCTAGTTTGGCTTCTGGTTTCTGCGAGCTTGTGTGTGCACAGCTTCCTGCAGCTTCTTATACTCTCTTTGATTTCCGCCTCATTCCTAACCGCCTCCACCTGGCAGTCTTGTTTCCCGGCTTTACATGGGAGTTCTGACTCCATCATTTGTATCATAACAATGTCATTGGAGTGCCTTATAAATGTTTATGAAGATATTTTCTGCCGCATGATTTTATCATTTTGTTCTTGTGAGACAAACGAGCATGCACATGCAGGCGGCCTTCTCTTTTCTGTATTATAGATCCAACCTATATGATCCTAGTTGTTCTAAGTAATGCTTCTGACAATGTGTACTGCATAATAATTTGTTTGGTAACTATAACATGCTATAGCAATATTGATCACATTCTGGCTGCATGAACAGTACTCTGCTAACTCTCATATGCTTTGTAATATTGTTATGCAACACAGACATATATTGTAGTGATAACTAATATGATGTGGGCCAGGCTTCTATCTTCAACAAATCAACCTAAAATGGAGAAAACCCATTGGAAAAGTTGGCAGATGGACATTATTCAAGTATACTAATTCTCTATTTGAACAATGTAGTAAAGAATAATGAATTGTGTTGGTTTGGTATATATACTTCATGTGCTATCAATTTTTAATCGTTGTATTTATCGTTGTAACTTCTTGTTAGTTACATTAATTCATCGTTTGAATTTGATCCGAGAGGCTGCAAAGGAACTAAGCTTATATATACATGTGTGAATTTGATTGTCACTGAAGGAACCCGCACCACACTACGATTGGATCTACATCGTCATTGACGTTGTGTGTCTAAGCTTAATTTTGACATATACAGGCAGTGAAATATAGTGCATGTGTGTGTAAATATAGCTATAAATTTATGAAAAGTTTTAGTATAAAGGCAATGATGGAATGGAACCAAATTTTTGACCATGTTAAGTGAAGTTTTAGATAGGATGTAAAGTGATTGTTTTATGGAAACTTTTTCATAGCATCTTACCTTTCTTAGATGAGCTAGAATACCTTTGTACTATGTTTTAATATATTTTTTTTGCCATTCAAAAATAAAATTTGAGGCTTTTGAATTTTTTTATAAAAATTATTTAAAGAATAAATGATTAATAATAATCATGGATCAATCCTGCCAAGGCCAGTCCCAGGCCCGGCTAAAGAAAAAATAAAACTATATTGGATCATGATAATTTGATGGATTATTATATTTTTTGACGTACTATTTTTTTTTAATTATGATTCAATTTGATTTGATATTTTTATTATTTGTATGATAATTTGATGGATTATTATATTTTTTGACGTACTATTTTTTTTAATTATGATTCAATTTGATTTGATATTTTTATTATTTGTTAAGGTTAAAATTCGTATTGCTGGATTAAATTCAAAATCTTGAGAACTAAATAAATTTGCTTATGTGTAGGTATTCTCAAAATTAGTTTTCTTAAAAAATAAATTTTATAATACCTATTTTGATTATTTTTTAAAGAAAATCATTTTTAATAGAAGAGAGAAAAAATTATAATTTATGGTGTCAATGCCTTTTCTTCCCCTTTTAAAGCTAGGGGTAGGGTTACTACTGCTCTCGAAACTAATTCATTTTGAGTGAGACAAAGGAGAGTGGAAATTACGTGTGTACGGGTGAATTCGCAGATCACCGATCACGATTTGCAATGGATAAGAAAACTGTGTTTGCAACAAAGGGAAAGGTGAGAAACTATATACTCGATGATATTGCCTTATCCATTCTATCGAAATTGCCTCTTAAATCTTTGAAGCGATTTGGATGCATTCGTAAATCTTGGTATCTCTTATTTGAAAATACTCATTTCATGAACATGTTCCGCAACAATTTCTTATCTAATTTGCACTGTGGTTCTTATTACGACGGAGCATCTATACTCTTACAGTTGAATGAACCCTATTATGAAGATGTTTTTTATTCTCTTTCTGGTGAGATGTTTGAGAATAAGGTGAAATTAGAATTCTCAAATCCATTCGCAAACCTATACAATTTTTGTATTTTTGGTTTTGGTAGTATTAATGGTATACTTTGTCTCTATGAGTATGATCATTCGGGCAAAATTATATTGTTGATGCCAGAAACCCAGGCAATCAAGATCCTTCCTTCTTACAACATTGATTCAATTAAGTGGTTTATCCCAAATGATGCTAAGGATTTTGTTGATGTTCGTATTGTTTCCGATGTTCATGGATTTGGTTATGACCATGTTATAAATGACATTAAAGTCATTCGATATGTACGTTTTAGTATAGTGCCGTCACTGGTATACCCTGGTTACGTAGAAGAGATAATGTCTCTATATTGGTCGGGAGAAATATCCTTAGGACCTATATGGGAGATATATAGTCTAAGAAATAACTTGTGGAGGAAACTTGATGTTAGCATGCCGTCTTCTTCAGACTATACTGAGGGAACCCAAGTATACCTGGGTGGAGTGTGTCATTGGTTGTCTGAAAAAGATGAAGAAGAAAATCCTAATGGACCATGTTTGGTGTCATTTTACTTGAGTAATGAGGTGTTCTTAGTAACACCCATACCCTCAGACTTAGATGATTGTTTTGAAGTTGAAGCATTGTGGATAAACTTGGCAGTGATAAATGATTTCATTGCATTGATCTCATATCATGAACAAACTACTACTTTTCACATATCAATTTTGGGTGGATTAGGTATGAAAGAATCATGGACCAAACTCTTTATTGTTGGACCACTGTCTTGCATTAAGCGTCCTATCGGAGTTGGGACGAAAGGGGAAATATTCTTTCAAAGAAAAGACGAAGAACTAGTCTGGTTTGATCTAAGTACCCAAATGATTGAGGAACTTGGTTATAAAGCAAGTCATTCTACTCGAATAATAATATACAAGGGAAACATTCTTCCAATTGGAGGAACAAGTAGTTAATTGTTTTTCTTGTTTTCACCAAGAGGTATATGATTGTGGTTGTTGAGATATTACATTTTATGCAAACTGGCTTGTCAATTGTGCATTTCACAATTATTGTCAATTAAATTATGAAATCATTTGACCTTGCTTTACCAATTTTGTTTTTAATGTTTAGTCTCTTTCCATTTGCAAACTGATTTGATTTCTATATGAAAAGAATTAATGTTGGGTGTTGCATTGTTTTTTTGAATTTCATACATAAGTGCTCAAAAGTAGACTATTACAGATTGCTCAAAAACTTTCTCTTATGATACTGGGAATCCAATCAACACAAGTCAATTCGTATTTCCCACTTGTTCTTTGTTGATGAATGTCTCTTGTTCAATCGAGCAAAATCCTGCTATGCATAACTGGTCTAAGAAGTTCTACATAAATTTCACCATGCATTTCTAGAATGCAGTGATGAGCTTGAAATCAGGCTTTGATCACTTCTGGAAACAAGCTAGTTCAAGGTGTTGAGCTATGAATTTTCCAAAAGATTAAGGTTTGATTGTTATTTGTTCTATTTGAAGTTTATGTCGTATGTTTTTCGCTGTGATTTGTTGAAGATAACAGCCTAGCCAGCATTCTATCAGTAATCACAACGTTATTCTATTTCTCTGTGATTCTCTGCATATTAATGCAACAAAATATGAGTGAGCAAGAGTACAATTCATGCAGCCAGAATGAGATCAAAGCTGCCATAAAGTATGTAAGTGTGAAGTACACATTGTCCGAAGACAATTTGTGTCTGTGATAGTAGGTGATGGTTTAAAGAGTTCAACCAGTAATCATAGTATCATTTTCTTTTGCATTCCAAATCGAAATCAACAAACTGCACTTGTTCAAGCTTGACGGCTTAGTTGAAATCTATTAATCTATTAGTCTCCTTTCTTATAAAGACTCTTACCAGCTTTAGCAAATTCGCACAAGACTGCTAGTATGTTTTGAATTCCGTTCTTGTTTTTATTTGTGAAATCTCAGAGTTCACATGAGGAGGTCTTGGACAAAATGGCCGCAAGAATTCCCCAATTCACATCACCAGTCTTTCAATGTTCTTTTCAGTGGAAGAATTTGAAGGGCAAAGCATCAGAAAGTGCTACTTAGGCATCACAGATCCTTTGCTTTTTAATGTGCAGGGGTCTGTCATCCTTTTTTGTTACATTCACTCTTTTACTTTTGATTCTTACTTTGATCTGTGTGCATTAAACCTTCCGATCTTCGAGGATCATTTTCCCTGATAGAAGGGGTAGGTAGCTGACTTTAACTCAGTCATCAAATAACTATTCTCGTCTCTTTGAAAAAATTATTAAAGAAAATAACAACTCAATATTGTGTTGAAGAGTCAATTTATTGATCTTGCAGGTAGAGATGTGAATTGTTGCCTAATTACCTGTTGTTCAAGAGTCGCCATTTTACGTAGACTTCTTTGTGAGTTCATTAATCATGAGATTTGTTTGTTGTAAGATGTTATAGCAGTATTTTATCACATTTTGGCAACAAGAATAATACTCTTTTGATTAACTCTCATATTTTGTACCTTTGTTGCATTATTATGGATGTCAAGTGTTCCAATTACTTGCTGAATTTCACTTATTCTATTACAAGATATTTGGATTCCTCAGGGCATTTTTGTGTCTTTGTTTCTTTTCTTTGTTAAATGGTAATCATGTTCAATAATCACAATTTTATTCTTTAGTAAATTATTCAAATAGAGAACCAGTCTAGTCTTATATAGAATCAATGGTTTTCCAACCTGATACACTCCATACACTACAAGAAAAAACGCGTTTTGCGACCTTTAAAATTGACGATTGCGACTGTTAGAAGGGTCGCAAATGTACATTTGCGACTGTTCCCCAACAGGCGCTAATGTTGGGGTCGCAACAGTCATTTGCGACCCTTCATAGAACAGCCGCTCCAACCGTCGCAAATGTTATTGCGACAGTTCCTAACAGTCGCAAATGAAGAGTTTTCACTTGGTTTTGAAGGGGCTTGCGACCCTTCACAACAGTCGCAGATGTTAATTTTTTTTTAAAAAAAATGGTGGCTTGCGACCCTTCACAACAGTCGCAAATGTTAATTTTTTTAAAAATAAAATAAAATTGAATGGGGCAGTTTTTGTTGCCAATTTAAATAAATATATTATTAAATACTTAAAATACATAAATATATAACTAAAAATATCAAAATCTCATTCATATAATTCTTTCAAGAGTAACAATCAAAACAATAGATAAAGTATATAGTTTAAACATTGAAAAACCAATACACTAGTGGGTAGTCATTCAAAATAATATTACCAAAGATTAGATTAAGTAATATTCCTAAATATTGTTGGCCGGAAAAGTTGAAGAGTCTCATTACAATAGATATATCTGACTGCACAAACACGATCCATGCACTTCTATCTGTACCGCATCTGCTGCTATCCTCAACAACAGACTGTGGGGGACGTCACCCACTTCATGATCAGCTAGAAATAATCATAGAAGGTAAAAGAACAGAATCAACCTTTGCTTTAGGAATCAACCTGCCTCTTGAGAAGAAAGCTAATGCCAAATGTAAATCCCTCAAAAGAAGATGATGCTGATCTAGTAGAGTGAGTAGAGATTTGAGATGGTGTTATCCATTCCCAAGTCCTATGGAACGCAATTCAGCAAAAAGAAAATCAATTCAATATCATATGTAATCAAATCTGAAGATACAATTGAATCCAATAGACACAATTCACTAAAAAAATCAATGCAGTAACATATGTGATCAGATTTGATTTGCATATTACATATCTGACCAAAACAGATATAATGCAAATAGTGACTTCTAAGTGAAGTGTCCGAGAGGATATCTGTGAGTATTAAAACTTAAGCTTACATTTTTTTGACAAGTCTTTGGCGTGATTCAGGCGGAAATTGACCTCTCCAATCACTATTATCCATATTCAGTTCAGCAGCTTGATTATTGGTACCATTGAATGTAAAAAATCAAATTAAATGAAAACACGAAAAAAGAAAATCCAAATCAAAGTAGAAGCCAAACTCGCCAATACAAATGTTTCAATTACTAACAAAATAAACTATGCCAGAATACCTTTCAAAACTCGCCTACGAAAACTAGCAATTGTACATTACCAAATCCTAGACAATCGATGCCGCACAACAAGTACATATAAAATCCTAGACTATCCTAGATTCCTAGCCAATAACTCACAATTATAACTCCTAATGCTAAAATGGCACTCTGTAACAGGATTAACTATACAAGTTACTGCTATTTACACCAATGAACTCTTAAGCTACATATCCAAACATACCACAAGGTAAAGAGTTACTTTAACGATGCAATTCACCATGTTATTAATAATTCTCTCCAAATATACTAGTGGTGTGACAACATTTTAATACCAAGTAAATAAACAGCATTGCTATATATTCACAATAGTCCAAATCATAAGATTCACCTAAAGAACAAGGCACAATGCAAGTTATTGTATCTAAACTCATAAAAAACTAGTAGAACACCCACAATATACAAAATCACCAAGTACGTGACCTTAATTGAGATCCAGAACAAAGTTTTACCTTGAGAAAGTTAAGTAGACGGGATGAAGTGCGAACGACAGCAAAACTCGACGGCGAAACCCGATTGCACAAAACTGAGAACACAACACAAATCAAGAAATTAACAAAAAAAAGGGCTACAAACATGATTAAAACAACAACGTGCTCCTTCTCCTATGCATTTCCAAAGGATGGTTACAAACAAGAGATAAAAGAAATCATGTAAAATGTCTGTAATAGGATTCAGGGCCTTCATATTTAATAGTGTATTATAACAAAGAACATATCATAAAAAATGAGTAATATTAAGATCACACTAACCATTCAGTTTCAAAATGCTCAAAAGTTTTTTTTTTGTTAAATAATAGTGTGAAAAATGCCAGAATCTATGGGCATAAGAGGGTGACGCTACTACCACATGATGTGACACAATATAACATACAAACAAAATCAAATTCCACAAACTAACATAACAAGAACCATTCTGCATAAACAGAAGCTGCTAACTGAAAAACAGATAAGTTTATTGTAACAGACCAGCAAAAAAAACAGGAGAAAAGTAACAGTCTAGCGGCATGTGCGCATACACGCACACACTATTTCAGCTTCAACAAACTAGAGAAGTTTAATACAAAAAGTAGCATGCAAATCACAGTAATTTTCCTTCATCTCTTTCTAATTCTAACTATTAAATTAACATCAAATTCAATCATATTGCTGCTGTACAACTTTGACCACACGAAGTAACAAGTTAGTAGTACAACACTATTTAGAAAGAGACATGTCATATGCAAGGAAGCTCTTTTAGGCCTTGAGAACAAAGTCCTCATATTTCAGATGAGAATTGCACAAAACAATAAAAAGAAAATCAAAGATGTTTGCACCAATTAGTAACCATAAGGGGTATTATTAACAATTGATTTCTGTCGAATATGACTGGACTAGAGTATAAACTAACTGCTTGTATGGACATAATTTAGGAGCTGTTCATATCATCGCACAATATTTTCAAAATACTATTAGTTAACTGACTATTTCACAGAAAATCGTACTTGTAAAGTCCTAATGAGGCATTGGAATTGTTCGTAGAATTAGAAAACAATAACTCTATCATATGAATTAAAGTAGCATACACATTATACAAGGAACTATTAATCATAAGATAGATTAAAAATCTTCTTTCTATTTCAAGTAATTTCTTGATTTTTTCTATACCAATAACAAAGATTCAAATGAATAAATTTTACCTTTATAAAGTGAAGTAGGAGAGCTGAGATACGAACAACACGAAACCCGACGGCGAAACCAAATTGCCCACAACTGATAACGTAAATCTGAAATCAAGAAATTACATAGATTCAATTACCTTTATAAAGAATATGAGAATTTCAACAGAAGAAAATGAGTCAAAAGTAAAATTTTAAAGCAAGAAAGGACCATGATGCCATATCATTGTTGTCTCGGTTGTCATGATGGAAGGCCTAATCAGTGGAAGAAGAACTATCTCATTTTCTTTTTCCCTTGGATTACAAATACCACATCTGTAACTCATAATTGAGAAGTCATGGCTTATTCCCTATCATGCTCTAATGTGACAGCTTTTAATGAACTTATCTGAGAAGTCGACATATTTTGTCCACAATGACCTTAGTTCTGGAAAAGCTATGTCTAGCCATGGCTTTGCCCTGCCATTGAAATCGATGACACCAGCATTCTCAACATCATCAACATTTGTATTTTCGTGATATCCCAATCCAAGCATATGCCAGAAAGGATCTATAACGTGGACATGACCATGAAATAGAGAGAATGAAAGGAATGTTGATATTTGCAAAACAACATATCGAAAGCCATATGCTAGCTAACACCCATCTGTGCCATTCAGCGGTTAGCCCATAATTTATGAAATCAATGACATCCACTATCTATCATCTCATGAATATCTATATTAAAAACCTTTTAATATGTTCCAGTGTTGTTAAATAACAGCTATAGTGGCGCGGTAGCGTAGCATAATTTTAACAAATCACTATTGTTCTACAATATGCTACTTGGTACAAATTTTTGTCAAATAATGTGACCCTAGCAGCGGTATAGCACAGTTGAGTATCAGAACATGAACAAAGCGCCATTTTTTGCGATGTGGAACTGGCAAAACTGATATATTCACTGATCAAATCTCATATTTTACCAAATCTTTTATCCAAATTCTTAAAAACCATTAAGCACCGTAATGCCAACCAATAATAGTCAGCACAATGAGACAACACATAATCACATCTTTCTTAAAAACAAAGTCTATGAATGAGTAATTCACTCAGTTAGCACTCTCTATCCGTACTCAAGCCTGAGATTATCCAATAATCTATCAAGGTTAAAAAAAGTTTTGCCAACGTAACCAATGTTGTCGATCGCAAACGACGGAAAATAGCGGATCGTTAAAATTCCACTACGAAATAGTCCTATAGCGCCACTATATCAGATAATTGACAACCTTTTGTACTAAATAGCGTGTGGCAAAACAGTAGCAGTTTATCCAAATTCCGCTACGCTATAACTGCTATATAAAACACTGCAAGACCTGAGCAGCCACATCAAGATTGATCAATATCTTAGTGGCTGCAGTACAGCTAAAACTTCTCTGAATTATAAAGTACCCCAACAAAAATAAGATTGAAATTTGTATTGATGAATTTTTAAACAGAGAAGAGTATTGAAAGCGAGAGACAATACAAACGTTACATTAACCAAACTTTAAGCAATTCTGATGCGTAAAAACTTGACCAACAACTGACCATTATCATTTTATTCAATAGCAACAACATTCAAATAACTGAACAGTCAGCAACATTCAAATAACTGAATAGTATCAAGTCAAAATTGGGTTTCTACTACATGTGAGGATTCTATATTCTATATGAAGAAAAGGAGCAGATTTTCACCTTAACTAGCAATTGGTAACCAAATCACGTGGCTGGGATTGAACTAAATGGAGGTGGTTAGTATATACATAGGGATCAAATTTTGATGAACATAAAACTAAAAATGAAATAAGTCACATTAAGCTAAAACTGAGTCATAGACATAAGGGCTAAAATTTTGAGTAGTTTAGTGTTTTCATGTCCATAACAGAACCAATAAACTTAAGATTTGACCCACTAATAAGCCATCAAGTTGTGCTCTAGTATAGGCTATTTTAGAACTTAATTAATGTTCAAACCTGGGATTGGAATCCTATCTGAATGTGCTCTTATTGAAGAGAAAACTATTCTATTATATATAATATATACTAGATTTCTTCATTCCACTAACCTTAATTTGTCTTGTGATTGAACCAAACATATTGCACAGATTAAATACATGGAAACAAATGGTGTACTGTTTCTTGGTGCTTAGTTGCCTTTTTCTGTTTCCAATATATATATTTTGTCATCCAAAACAAAAAATACATGGAAACAAACATGTTTACCAAATATGTGGTCCTTTGAATAACTGAACTCAATTTAAGTCTCCTAGTTGCAAAATTACCAAATATGTGGCCCTTTGAATCAATGAACTCAATTTAAGTCTCCTGGTGGCAAATAGACACCTAATAAGAATCACAATTGACTTGCTTGTTCAAATTTCAAACCATAGAGGCTTTTGATCCCAAACCTTTAGTTACAAATTTAGAATACACGAAACATAGCAGCAAAGTTTTAGATCAATTGAACTTGCCTAACTCAATTATAAACAAAATGTTTGTCAAATGTTCGCTCTTCTATTTTATTTTAGTGTAATTCAGACTTAACTATCTTAAACTCTAGTAGAGTTTCCATCATTTCATGACATGACAGCCACGAGAGGAAGAAACATGAAACTATAACTATATTTCGTTAACATTTTTTTATAAATATCAATCAATAGAAAGGGATTTGGAGAAGATGAGAACCAAATCAAAATCTATAGTAGCATTTAGCACAGTTAACAACAAAACAAACATCAAGTTCCAAAACTAAACAACCATTAACAGAAAGGGATTTGGATCCCCGGCAGTTAGTTCTCTATTGCTGCCCCTGCTGCACCAAGTTTGTGACCTTAATTGAGATCCAGAAGAAAGTTGTATCTAAAATCAGTAGGAAATTGATTGTGAGTGTTTAACGAAATCGGTTCCAATGTTTTTCTCTAAAAGTTCTTTATGTGACTTTTCTCTTATATCTCAGCCACTTATTTAATCCAACGGCCAATAATGGTTCATCGGGGGCATCATTAGAGAACTTGGCTGCTAGAACTTTGTTGTTGAGGATCCAACTTGAACATAAAGACATAAATAACAAAAACATACCAGAAGTAGTTGGAACTAAAGCATTACTACTAGTGCATAGATACTGAGTTGTGTTTCGATCTTTGTGGATCTTGTTCAGAAAGGTTGTAGCTTCATCTGAAACACCCCTACTAGAAATCACCTAGGATACCTAGCATGTGTGTTAAAATTGGTGTTGGGTACATTAAAATTACAATAAATAAATACTCTCTGAACAAATTATAGAATTTCTCACCTGTTACCTCAGAAATAGTACCACTGACGTGTACTTTATACGGTCCAGCTACTTCTGCTTCTTCATCAAGAACCATCATGTCGTATAATAACTCGTATATCTGAAATAAATATAAGGAATTGGGGTGAGACAAGATGTCTCAGTGAGTTCCATCTATCCTAGGTTGTAGGCAACCTCGGGGAACCTAGGATCACCATCTGTTTCTAACCTCAACCCATTTTGGGATTATACAATTTCATCATGCATAACTCAGTGATCAAGGGATAACTACAATCGCTGTCTGAAATACTATTTTGATTATATAATAAATATAATCATACTCATAACTCTAATCATAAACATAATAATAATAAACATATATCTAATCTATCGTATTCTGGTATAACTTATACTTTGACATACTTATTTGAGTATGTCTGTGATTCTTTTCCGATAACAACTAGTTTCGGCTAACTAAGCCGGAGTTCCATAACTAAAATTTTCTCATTTCCAACGATTAGTAAAATGCCCATAAAATATTGCTTCGTAGCTAATTCATTCCAAACATAATTTTCATATCGATGCACTTCTCTAAAGTACAAAGCTACTGAAATTTGACACATTTTCGTATACTTTATCATTGCATCTCATGATGTAAATTTACTATCAATAAAGTATATAAATTATTTTCTCATTTGTACAACTCAACATAAACTATCCCGTCAATATAAATTATTTTCTCCTTTGTCTCTTTTCATTATTTGTACATAAACCACATTATCTCTTCGTTG
This sequence comes from Medicago sativa, assembly GCF_051527215.1. NCBI lineage: Eukaryota > Viridiplantae > Streptophyta > Magnoliopsida > Fabales > Fabaceae > Medicago > Medicago sativa. The sequence goes on from NC_140754.1 coordinate 84,528,830, forward strand.
TGGTGAACGGAAATATACCACATTTCTCTTCGTTGTGGTGAACGGAAATATATACCACATTTCTCTTCGTTGTGGTGAACGGAAATATATACCACATTTCTCTTCGTTGTGGTGAACGGTAAATATATACCACATTTCTCTTCGTTGTGGTGAACGGTAAATATACCACATTTCTCTTCGTTGTGGCAAACGGATAAAAATTCATTACTATGACCCGTACGTCATAGGCTACATTATCTCTCGTTGTAGCAAACGGATTACTATGACCCGTACGTCATAGGCTACATTATCTCTCGTTGTAGCAAACGGATTACTATGACCCGTACGTCATAGGCTACATTATTTCTCGTTGTAGCAAACGGATTACTATGACCCGTACGTCATAGGCTACATTACAGGACAGAAACTTTTACTCAACTTGCAATCTGAATTTCTCATACATTACTCAATGTAATTCAACGATTCTTGAGTCTATTCTGTAGCTATTTTTATCTAGTTTGCAATGGTTCAAGTCTCACTCTCAAATGATTTTTGTAGAATAAACTATGTGCAATTTACTAACAGGTATCCAAGCTGAAAATTTCAGAATTTCCATCTAATTCCTCTATCACTTACTCAATTGACTCTACTTCTACATTCTTAATCTAAGATATTATAACCATGATATAACACTATAAAAGCACCATCTACAACTAAGATTAACCTTAACATCCTTGTTAAATTCAATCAAATGCAAACATATAATTCAACACGCGTCAACATAAATCTTTATAATTTTTATGCATGAAACATGTTATATTATTCTTAAACAAAAAATTTCAATTGTTAAAACCCTAAATCATGCATGAGGAATGAGGGAATGGGAACCCACCTCTAATTTCTAGGTTGGAGATGACAAATTCAAGCTTCCATCAATCTTTCCTTTCTCCTAACTTCATTGATTTCTTGATTTCTTTCCAATTTCCAATCTTCACTCCATGAACCCTAATTTTCAACATTTTTCTATCTTCAATCTATTATCTCTAGGTTTCCCATTACATTAGAACAAGCTAGAAACCTAAATTAGGATTTGCATGAAGGATTAGAGAACTTGGGAGATGAAGAATTGATGGTGGTTATGTTTTTGTGTTTGGCCGAGAGAAAAAAGAGAGCATAGGAGGAAAGAGAAAAATATCCTCTCCCAAAGAAAATGGAAAAATGTAGAAGGTTGTAGAAAATTGGTCAATTTTCTACTTAAAAAAAAATCTCAAATGACAAGATTACCAAAATACCCTTCAAGTGAAAAAGACATAATTATCCTCCGTTAATTCGTAACCATTTAATTTCTCAAGCCCGTTGGAATAATATTACGAGATACATACCAAATATCGTCGATTTCTAAATAAATAATTAATCCTTTGAAAATTATTTCCGTTCTGACATGTAACTGATACGACAATTTATTTAAAATTACGCGGGATATTACAATCTACCCCCCTTAAAGAAATTTCGTCCTCGAAATTTAAGGATTTACTTGCTAATAAGCACAACTAATTTTTCCATACTTTCAACTTTAAATTCCAACATACGTCCATTACGAACTGATTCTTTCTGACTGATTAATTAAAACTGCATAAGTACCAGCCACCACGCTTCCGCTGCGCCATTCTGATTTATTTCTTCACACCTTACATCATACTCCTTATACTGCGTCTTCTGTTGAGGTTTCATTCATCTTTAAGACATTTGTTCTAACTATCATATACTAGTCTGAGTTGATCAGGCTCAGCCAGACATGACATTTGGAATAAATATTTGGAACCCAATAGTCACACTACATCTTATTGAATTCCATTGACCCCAGGCACGCTCTGAATCGGCCAGCTCTGATACCAAATTGAAACACCCCTACTAGAAATCACCTAGGATACCTAGCATGTGTGTTAAAATTGGTGTTGGGTACATTAAAATTACAATAAATAAATACTCTCTGAACAAATTATAGAATTTCTCACCTGTTACCTCAGAAATAGTACCACTGACGTGTACTTTATACGGTCCAGCTACTTCTGCTTCTTCATCAAGAACCATCATGTCGTATAATAACTCGTATATCTGAAATAAATATAAGGAATTGGGGTGAGACAAGATGTCTCAGTGAGTTCCATCTATCCTAGGTTGTAGGCAACCTCGGGGAACCTAGGATCACCATCTGTTTCTAACCTCAACCCATTTTGGGATTATACAATTTCATCATGCATAACTCAGTGATCAAGGGATAACTACAATCGCTGTCTGAAATACTATTTTGATTATATAATAAATATAATCATACTCATAACTCTAATCATAAACATAATAATAATAAACATATATCTAATCTATCGTATTCTGGTATAACTTATACTTTGACATACTTATTTGAGTATGTCTGTGATTCTTTTCCGATAACAACTAGTTTCGGCTAACTAAGCCGGAGTTCCATAACTAAAATTTCTCATTTCCAACGATTAGTAAAATGCCCATAAAATATTGCTTCGTAGCTAATTCATTCCAAACATAATTTTCATATCGATGCACTTCTCTAAAGTACAAAGCTACTGAAATTTGACACATTTTCGTATACTTTATCATTGCATCTCATGATGTAAATTTACTATCAATAAAGTATATAAATTATTTTCTCATTTGTACAACTCAACATAAACTATCCCGTCAATATAAATTATTTTCTCCTTTGTCTCTTTTCATTATTTGTACATAAACCACATTATCTCTTCGTTGTGGTGAACGGAAATATACCACATTTCTCTTCGTTGTGGTGAACGGAAATATATACCACATTTCTCTTCGTTGTGGTGAACGGAAATATATACCACATTTCTCTTCGTTGTGGTGAACGGTAAATATATACCACATTTATCTTCGTTGTGGTGAACGGTAAATATACCACATTTCTCTTCGTTGTGGCAAACGGATAAAAATTCATTACTATGACCCGTACGTCATAGGCTACATTATCTCTCGTTGTAGCAAACGGATTACTATGACCCGTACGTCATAGGCTACATTATCTCTCATTGTAGCAAACGGATTACTATGACCCGTACGTCATAGGCTACATTATCTCTCGTTGTAGCAAACGGATTACTATGACCCGTACGTCATAGGCTACATTACAGGACAGAAACTTTTACTCAACTTGCAATCTGAATTTCTCATACATTACTCAATGTAATTCAACGATTCTTGAGTCTATTCTGTAGCTATTTTTATCTAGTTTGTAATGGTTCAAGTCTCACTCTCAAATGATTTTTGTAGAATAAACTATGTGCAATTTACTAACAGGTATCCAAGCTGAAAATTTCAGAATTTCCATCTAATTCCTCTATCACTTACTCAATTGACTCTACTTCTACATTCTTAATCTAAGATATTATAACCATGATATAACACTATAAAAGCACCATCTACAACTAAGATTAACCTTAACATCCTTGTTAAATTCAATCAAATGCAAACATATAATTCAACACGCGTCAACATAAATCTTTATAATTTTTATGCATGAAACATGTTATATTATTCTTAAACAAAAAATTTCAATTGTTAAAACCCTAAATCATGCATGAGGAATGAGGGAATGGGAACCCACCTCTAATTTCTAGGTTGGAGATGACAAATTCAAGCTTCCATCAATCTTTCCTTTCTCCTAACTTCATTGATTTCTTGATTTCTTTCCAATTTCCAATCTTCACTCCATGAACCCTAATTTTCAACATTTTTCTATCTTCAATCTATTATCTCTAGGTTTCCCATTACATTAGAACAAGCTAGAAACCTAAATTAGGATTTGCATGAAGGATTAGAGAACTTGGGAGATGAAGAATTGATGGTGGTGATGTTTTTGTGTTTGGCCGAGAGAAAAAAGAGAGCATAGGAGGAAAGAGAAAAATATCCTCTCCCAAAGAAAATGGAAAAATGTAGAAGGTTGTAGAAAATTGGTCAATTTTCTACTTAAAAAAAATCTCAAATGACAAGATTACAAAAATACCCTTCAAGTGAAAAAGACATAATTATCCTCCGTTAATTCGTAACCATTTAATTTCTCAAGCCCGTTGGAATAATATTACGAGATACATACCAAATATCGTCGATTTCTAAATAAATAATTAATCCTTTGAAAATTATTTCCGTTCTGACATGTAACTGATACGACAATTTATTTAAAATTACGCGGGATATTACAATCTACCCCCCTTAAAGAAATTTCGTCCTCGAAATTTAAGGATTTACTTGCTAATAAGCACAACTAATTTTTCCATACTTTCAACTTTAAATTCCAACATACGTCCATTACGAACTGATTCTTTCTGACTGATTAATTAAAACTGCATAAGTACCAGCCACCACGCTTCCGCTGCGCCATTCTGATTTATTTCTTCACACCTTACATCATACTCCTTATACTGCGTCTTCTGTTGAGGTTTCATTCATCTTTAAGACATTTGTTCTAACTATCATATACTAGTCTGAGTTGATCAGGCTCAGCCAGACATGACATTTGGAATAAATATTTGGAACCCAATAGTCACACTACATCTTATTGAATTCCATTGACCCCAGGCACGCTCTGAATCGGCCAGCTCTGATACCAAATTGAAACACCCCTACTAGAAATCACCTAGGATACCTAGCATGTGTGTTAAAATTGGTGTTGGGTACATTAAAATTACAATAAATAAATACTCTCTGAACAAATTATAGAATTTCTCACCTGTTACCTCAGAAATAGTACCACTGACGTGTACTTTATACGGTCCAGCTACTTCTGCTTCTTCATCAAGAACCATCATGTCGTATAATAACTCGTATATCTGAAATAAATATAAGGAATTGGGGTGAGACAAGATGTCTCAGTGAGTTCCATCTATCCTAGGTTGTAGGCAACCTCGGGGAACCTAGGATCACCATCTGTTTCTAACCTCAACCCATTTTGGGATTATACAATTTCATCATGCATAACTCAGTGATCAAGGGATAACTACAATCGCTGTCTGAAATACTATTTTGATTATATAATAAATATAATCATACTCATAACTCTAATCATAAACATAATAATAATAAACATATATCTAATCTATCGTATTCTGGTATAACTTATACTTTGACATACTTATTTGAGTATGTCTGTGATTCTTTTCCGATAACAACTAGTTTCGGCTAACTAAGCCGGAGTTCCATAACTAAAATTTCTCATTTCCAACGATTAGTAAAATGCCCATAAAATATTGCTTCGTAGCTAATTCATTCCAAACATAATTTTCATATCGATGCACTTCTCTAAAGTACAAAGCTACTGAAATTTGACACATTTTCGTATACTTTATCATTGCATCTCATGATGTAAATTTACTATCAATAAAGTATATAAATTATTTTCTCATTTGTACAACTCAACATAAACTATCCCGTCAATATAAATTATTTTCTCCTTTGTCTCTTTTCATTATTTGTACATAAACCACATTATCTCTTCGTTGTGGTGAACGGAAATATACCACATTTCTCTTCGTTGTGGTGAACGGAAATATATACCACATTTCTCTTCGTTGTGGTGAACGGAAATATATACCACATTTCTCTTCGTTGTGGTGAACGGTAAATATATACCACATTTCTCTTCGTTGTGGTGAACGGTAAATATACCACATTTCTCTTCGTTGTGGCAAACGGATAAAAATTCATTACTATGACCCGTACGTCATAGGCTACATTATCTCTCGTTGTAGCAAACGGATTACTATGACCCGTACGTCATAGGCTACATTATCTCTCGTTGTAGCAAACGGATTACTATGACCCGTACGTCATAGGCTACATTATCTCTCGTTGTAGCAAACGGATTACTATGACCCGTACGTCATAGGCTACATTACAGGACAGAAACTTTTACTCAACTTGCAATCTGAATTTCTCATACATTACTCAATGTAATTCAACGATTCTTGAGTCTATTCTGTAGCTATTTTTATCTAGTTTGTAATGGTTCAAGTCTCACTCTCAAATGATTTTTGTAGAATAAACTATGTGCAATTTACTAACAGGCATCCAAGCTGAAAATTTCAGAATTTCCATCTAATTCCTCTATCACTTACTCAATTGACTCTACTTCTACATTCTTAATCTAAGATATTATAACCATGATATAACACTATAAAAGCACCATCTACAACTAAGATTAACCTTAACATCCTTGTTAAATTCAATCAAATGCAAACATATAATTCAACACGCGTCAACATAAATCTTTATAATTTTTATGCATGAAACATGTTATATTATTCTTAAACAAAAAATTTCAATTGTTAAAACCCTAAATCATGCATGAGGAATGAGGGAATGGGAACCCACCTCTAATTTCTAGGTTGGAGATGACAAATTCAAGCTTCCATCAATCTTTCCTTTCTCCTAACTTCATTGATTTCTTGATTTCTTTCCAATTTCCAATCTTCACTCCATGAACCCTAATTTTCAACATTTTTCTATCTTCAATCTATTATCTCTAGGTTTCCCATTACATTAGAACAAGCTAGAAACCTAAATTAGGATTTGCATGAAGGATTAGAGAACTTGGGAGATGAAGAATTGATGGTGGTGATGTTTTTGTGTTTGGCCGAGAGAAAAAAGAGAGCATAGGAGGAAAGAGAAAAATATCCTCTCCCAAAGAAAATGGAAAAATGTAGAAGGTTGTAGAAAATTGGTCAATTTTCTACTTAAAAAAAATCTCAAATGACAAGATTACCAAAATACCCTTCAAGTGAAAAAGACATAATTATCCTCCGTTAATTCGTAACCATTTAATTTCTCAAGCCCGTTGGAATAATATTACGAGATACATACCAAATATCGTCGATTTCTAAATAAATAATTAATCCTTTGAAAATTATTTCCGTTCTGACATGTAACTGATACGACAATTTATTTAAAATTACGCGGGATATTACATCATCATTCAAACAATACAAAAACCTCATGAGCAAACAATTCAAACAACATTCAACAAAAATCCCCTTTCTATTTCAACTAATTTCCTGATTCTTTCTTTACCAATAACAAAGATTAAAGTGACTAAATTTTACCTTACAAAAGTGAAGTATGAGAGTTGAAGTTTGAACGACGGCGAAACCCGACATTGCACAGAACTGAGAACACAAAACATAAATCAAGAAATTAACAAAAAAAAAAAAATCACTCAAATCAACCAAAAAGGCACATAATTTAAAAAAATGAAATTCTTAAAAAAAATAAAATAAAAATTAACCGAGAGGGTGAGACGAAGAGGATGGTGCTTCAGCGGGGGTTAACTCTTAACCCTTCTCAACTGAGATTTATGCGCGTACCACCAAGAGGCATGAGATCATCACTTGAAAGTTGATGAAAGTTGAATGAGTGAGAATGAGGCATGAGAACAGAGGCGTGAAATCATCATCTTAAAGTTAGATTTCTACAAATTTGGGGATGAAATTGAGTTAGATTTATACATATTTATACACACCATATCTTCTTTCGAATTAGAGAATGGGTAATAGGATTGAGGGATGAAATTGAGAACTAAGATTTTTCTGAGGAATGAAATTGGAAGTTGAGGGATGAATTAGAGAAGTGGAACCGAGATTGAGGGTTTTGTGATTGTAGAGAGACAACCGAGACTGAAGATTGAGGAATGAAAAAAAAGTTGCGGATGAAATTTGGGATTTAGGGTTTTGGAGTGATGAGAATGAAATTTGGGAACCGGGAGAGTGAATTTGAGAAAGAGGGAGAGTGAAAATGAAAATTTGGGCCAAAGCGGGAATGTGAGATTGGTAAAGCGGGTTTCAATTTTCACACATAAAAGTTGCGGCTGTTCAGGAACAACAGTCGCATAACTGTCGCAATTTGAAATTTGAGGCAGTTATTTAGCAAGGGTCGCAAATCAAGTCTCGCAAAATGCAAAAATTCTTGTAGTGATATTTGGGCACATGGTTTTAGACATTAAGCGAGTAGTGGATAATACATACAAAAACTAATAAGTTCACTCTTGGATAGCACAACGCAAACAATACAAATTATAAAAGCACTCGGCTGACTTGGCTGCCATTATTCCAACGGCTGTGCCAAGAATGTGTAAAACAAATATCTGATACACTGCTTACAACCAAAATGATTCACTAATAGAAATGCTATGATACGACAGAAAAAGAAATAAATAAGCTTCACCCGCACTAACAAAATTAAGCAGAAAATCACACCAAGAAATACTCCGACAGTAGCACACCAATAAAAATGCTAACAAACCTTCCAGAGCAAAACAAAACGAATTCTGCCACACCAGGATCAGTGCCAGATCCACAGAATATGCAGGATGACAAAACAGATTCTCAAGTACAGGACCACATATCATGCAGGAAGCCAAAGCGGATTCTGCCATGCTAGGATCACTACCAGATCTGCTCCAATAAATCAGCAGAGCAGAACAAAACAAATAAACACGCCCCCCCACAAAAATAGCATCCCAGTAAACAAAAGCAACATAAACAAAAGGATTCTCCACTGAACATAACATATCTCAACACTGTACAAAACGTGATCTACACTCCTCTAATCCCCAAGCAACTCAAAGGATTCTCAAGCTACTGATTTAATCTATGAATAAAGCCTTTTGACTTAGATTTAAGGATGCTCAAAAGATATTCCTACTTCAAAGACTACCCAAATATTGGAAAACCGTACTACCGCCAACTTTTCTCTTGGTTTGTTTGCCACCAAAAGCTAGACCGTTGAAATGAATGAGGTCCTCGGGCCCCCCTCACCCCCCCCCCCCCCCCCCCCCCCCCCAATTTGCGAGGGCGCACGAAAAATCCAGCCACTTCAATGACTCGCTCCACACAAGTGATAATATACGACAATTAAAAAAGAGATGATATATGGTTTCAAGGTTTGCACATCTGCTAATACATTACGCCGACGAGTTGAAGTTTATCCCTCATGATCTAAGATTTTCCTTAGTTGGAATTCTAATTAAGGTTTAAAATGTTAAATACCGAGTCGACATATTTTTAATAGAAGGTTATGTCAAAGACCAAAAGTGTTATGGTTTTGAACTTGGCAGAGAGGGACTCCGAAGAAATGTTTACAAGGGCCAAAACCTAAATATACAAGGACAAGACATATTTAAAACTTTCTATGTATAGAGCAACTTATGTAAATGACATTTTATATTGTCAATCTTCTAATAAAATGCACCTCAGAATCTCTAGTATGTTACGTTGTAATATATTTACTCCAATGTTGCTCAATTCTAACTAATATTCAATTCAATGAAGTTCAATTCTAACTAATATTCCAGTACCACCACCTTAACAACAACCCTTGTCTCGAACCATGATTTTGATCATTAAGCTAACATTATAAGAAATCAAGTAGTAAATATAATAGCATAAGATTGGAAAATAAGATGAGTTATTTCTACCAAAACTCTTTTGTTGCTCATCAGAATATAAAGTTTTCCATATATAAAAGAAAGGTCATTCGACAAAGGCAAAAGATCTTCATTTTATTGATACAAAAGAAAGGTAAGTTTGAAAACAAAACGAGTAAACATTCAACATAAAAATGCAAAGGCAAGATCAAGTAGTTTCTTTGTTTACTTGACAATAATTGTGAAATCCCAACAATCACAATCATATACTTTCTTGGTGAAAAAAAAAAAACTACTTATTCCTCAAAGGGAAGAATGCTTTCCTTGTAATTTGTTATTCTACAATGAAGATTCTCTGTTGTATAACCAAGCTCCTCAATCATTTGCGTACTCAAATCAAACCAAGCTATTTCTTTATCTTTTCTTATGAAGAATATTTCCCCCTTTGTCCCCACTCTGATAGGACGCTCAATGCAAGGCAAAGGTCCAACCACGAAGAGTTTGATCCACGATTCTTTGAAACCGAGTTGACCCAAAATTGATACACGAAAAGTAGTCGTCTCTTCATGATATGAAATCAATGATATGGACCCATTTAACACCACCAAGTTTATCCACTTTGGTCCAACATCAAAACAATCATCAACGTATGAGGGTATGGGTGTTGTGAAGGACACCTCATTGCTCAAGTAAAATGATACCAAACATGGTCCAATGGGGTTATCTTCATGTTTTTCACACAACCAATGACACACACCATCCACGTAGACTTGGGTGCCTTCAGTACAGTCATCAGAAAATGGCATGTCAACATCAAGTTCTCTCCACGAGTTATTCCTTAGGCTATATATCTCCCATAGTGGCCCTAAAATAATATCGCCAAACTGGTAAGATAAAGTTTCTTCGAAGTCATCAGTGTCATCACATAATGGTTCTGGTGCTATCAAAACTTTTACATACCGAATGACATTATAGTCATTTATAACATGGTCATAACCAAATCCATGAAAACGAGATATAACAAAAACATCAACAAAATTCTCCTTATCTTTATTAGTGATAGACGACTCATCCTCACTGGGCGGAAGGAGCTTGATTGTTTGGGTAGTTGGGTTGCACAATATAGTTCTTCCATAACTATCATATTCATCTTGATGGAGACAAAGTATCCCATTAATACTCCCATAAATACGAAAATAGTTATATGTTTGAAATGGATTTGAAAAATCTAATTTGATTTTATTCTCGAACCTCTCACCATAATGATAATACAAAGCTCTTTTATGGTGTTCAATAACGAAGAGGAGGAGAGATGAACCTTCCTCATAAGAACAACGGTGAGAATTAGACACCAAATCCTTGCGGAACATGTTCATGAAGTGATAGTTTTCAGACAAGAGAGACCATGATTTGCGAACACATTCAAAACGCTTAAAAGATTTAAGAGGCAATTTGGATAGAATGGAAAAGGCTATATCATCAGGTATATAGGTGTTGCTCACCTTCTCATCAGTTGCAGCAACTGATTTCTGCTCCATTGTAACCGTTAAGCTGTAAGAAAAATTGAAAAAAAATCATACAATCAAACAAAAAACACACAGAAACAACAAAAAAATGGAAGAAGAAAAGAAATTGCGTTTGACTTACTTCAATTGAAAACAAATTGGAATGGTAACCCTAAACCTAACTCGTCTGCGGCGAGAGAATAATGACAAGTAGACTATATGGTTAGTATTTGTTCGGTCAAATAGCATATGGGGTCATTTTTTTAAATGATTATAACAACTTTTTTTGTTGTCGTAAATTAGTATTTTAAGTCATAAATATATGTATCATCATCATTATATTGTCATCAAATTGCAACAAATGGAAAAAGTTATAAATGGAGAGGATCTTTACCCGTTTAATGTTAAGTTGATATGTTCAAATTCACCGTTCTCAAAATTAAGGTTCATTGGTGTGTTATTCAATTTTGATTTCAAATAAAATTGATAGATTACCTGATTTATAATATTGATGATGAAATATTTATCTATTAAATTAGGATTGAATTGAAAAACAAGAAAAAAAGTGTATAAGTAATCATGTTTAATGTCATAAACACTTTTGGACCCACCACTTCAATGTTAAATGTTTCGTAACCACTTTTCATCCACTAGCGGAATTGGCCCTTGGATTTAAAAATCACCCAATTTTTGTCCCTTCTGCATATTTTTTGACTAAAAACTTGTGATGTGATATATTTTGAATGCCTTGTTATACAAATTAATGATGTAGAATAATCAACGGGAGCATGAGAGAGTATAGAGAGTGAGCGAGTGGCGATGGGCATTCGCGTCAGGGTGTTGCACCGGAGGAGAGGTACAACGGCGGGGGAGAGGGGTCCAGCCAGAGTGGCAGAATATGGGGGAAATTGGACTGTGGTCAGGTCACGGAAGAGGAAATCGACAAAACCGGAGGATAGAAGACATGACATGTCAAGGGTATTGGAGCGGCACGGAGGAGCGGTCAGGTATGGTCAGCAGTCAAGGGATTCACGCGGTTCATCTAGGTCAAGAGGAGCGGACAGGCGCGACAACACCACTAGTTTTTCGTGGGCCTCACATGGCAGTTCGTAATATGTGATCAGGTTCAGATGATTTTAAGGAGGTTAACATCGAGCATGGGGTCAGAATGATACCGGAAATGGCAATAAGGTAGCGTTTTACTTCACAAATATTCCAGAATTTCTTCATGTTTTTCGTCTGAGGCAGCAGTTTGAAGTCTATGGTATTTTAACGGAAATGTATGTGGCACGACAACGTAATTCTCGAGGCCAAGTATACGGCTTTGTTCGAGGCCAAGAAATACTCTTAAATTTTTTGTTTTGGGCCTCTTAATCTGCTGGGCCGGCCCTGTTTAAAATTAGTCTCTTTTTTTCTTTTCAAAGTTTTTCAATTAGGGTCCTGATCATGTGACAAAAAACATAAAGACATGAATCTAATTAAAAAACTTTTGACAAAAACAAGAATTAGTGTTAAATTTATTATATTAAAAAACTAATTTAATAGTGACTTACAAAGATAAAGATCAGTTTGATAGTGACTCTAAAAATTTGTCTTTTAACCCTTTTTTTAAATTATTAAATACACTTATGATTACTTTTTCCTTTTTTTTTTTAAGGAATTATTATTATTATTTTTTCCTATGCACCTAGTTAATATATGAAATAATTGATAAATTTTAGATAGAAATAATTACTTTTTGTTGTTTCAATGTCTTGAATTCACAATTTCAAGAAAAAATTTCACTTTAAATTTCTAAACAAATGTCCCAAGAGCACTTGTTAGCATTTCCCTTAGTACCATCGACTTATCTTAATATATGAAAAGCCAAGGCAAAGGGGTTTATATGGGTTTCTGAAAATTGGTCTCCTCTTGTTTTACTGCTCTTGCGAGTTGCGACCCAAACACACCGCTTGGGTTTCTCACTCTGAACCTCCAAGCTACAAACATGAACATGAAGGTAAGCACCACCTATATATATATATATATGATGATATTGCATTTTCCATTTTATCCAAACTGCCTCTTAAATCTTTCAAGAGATTTGAATGTGTTCGCAAATCATGGTCTCTCTTATCTGAAAACAATCATTTCATGAACATGTTCTGCAACAATTTACTGTCTAATTATTATTATGACGGAGCATCTATCCACTTTAAGGTTCATGACGAAACAATCCGTGATTACGTTTTTTCTTCTCTTTTCCGTGAGAGGGTTCAGAATAAGGTCAATTTAGATTTCTCTAAATCATTGAAAAAAATATTTCAATTGGTATAGTGTATTTGGTTTTGGTAGTATTAAATATTAATGGCACCCTTTGTCTCCAAACAACCAGATATTGCTAAGGATTTTGAAATTTCACGTTACCTTCAGGCATTTGGTTTTGACGACCTTATAAATGACTATAAGGTCATTCGTTACGTATGTTTTGAGGAAGGTCCTATATCTGTAGAACCATTATGGGAGATATATAGCTTAAGAAGTAACTCGTGGAGGAAACTTGATGTTGACATGCCGTCTTCTGCGGACTGGCTTGAAGTCACCCAAGTCTACATGGATGGTGTGTGTCATTGGTTGTGTGATTGGGCCAATGGATCGGTGGTATCGTTTTATTTAACCAATGAGACGTTCTTCGTAACACCCATGCCATCAGACGAAGATGTTTGTTTTAAAATTGGAGCATGGATAAACTTGGTGGTGTTAAATGGGTCCATTGCATTGTTTTCATACCATGAAGAGACAACTACTTTTTACGTATCAATTTTGGGTGAGCTTGGTGTGGAGGAATCTGTTGGAACAAAATGTGTTTAACAAAGAACCTTAAAGAGTTTTGATGATAACAAGGTATTAAAAATTGTAAATTGGACTAGCTAATATTTGTTCAAGTGTACAGGACCATAGTTAAAAATGTACATCATATAAAGGTTCTGAAGAACAAAAAGAGAGCTATGGACTAAAGAAAAGGAAGCTTGAAAGCATCTGAATGAAGTGCATCTGGAGTTATAAGTGCTCTTGAGGAATTATGACGTCATCAAAAGCTGAAGGTCATCAGAAGCTGAAGGTCATCAGAAGTTGAAAGTCAACAGAAGCAGATAGCCTTCAGAAGCGGATAGTCATCAGAAGCAGATAGTTCAGAAGCGACATGATCAGAAGCTGATTATCACCAGAAGCTGAAGATCAACTGAATTTGAGAAATTCAAGGATTCAAGAGCTGTGTCATGAATCGAAACTCATCAAAGGACAACAAAAGATCAGTGGAATTTTGTAACGGTCATTTCAAAGATGTTTGAAGACATGTGCTTGCAATTTTGGACGAAAGCGTTGACATTGTACTTTGTACGAACTGCACAACCACCTTCTCCACTACTCTGTTTTGTGTCCAAGCTACAAGACAAGAAAACAGCTCCAGAATACGGCTTCGCCTGCATAGATGTTCCTTTGGATAAGGAATGGATTTCAAATTGGTTCTTCATAGGACAACAACCAAATCAGGCAAAAGATCATTGGTGAAAGATCAAGCTTCAACAACGACTCTTTGATGTGCTGGCAATTTCATAACGTCTCTTTCACACCTCTATATAAAGGAGTGAAGACTTAGAGTTTTGGTAATGCTGAACGAAAGACTCACAACATTTTTACAAGTGCCAAACCTCTGCAGAAATTGTTCTGCATTCACTTAGGATTTCTGTGTCTCAAAGTTTCATCTTAGAAATTCCTAAGTTATCGAGTCTGTATCTGATTTGTATTGTGAGCACCTCTGATTGTATATCAAGTGTTCAACCTTAAACAATTTTCTGTGTAATTTTGTTTAGTTAGAAGTCTCTTGCAGTTGTGCTTGAGAAGGGAAGTCTCTTGATTGTGTTCTTGAGCAAAGGAAGACTCTTGCAAAGTGTGCTTGAGCATAGGAAGTCTCTTGCAGGTGTGCTTGAGCAATTGTAATCAGATATTACTCTTAGTGAAATCTCCTTGGAAGTGCAAGGGGGACTGGACTACTTCCGGATTGTGGAAGGAACCAATATAATTGCTTTGTGTCATTCTTCTTCTCTCTCTGTTTTATTCCGCTACATTTAGATTCTGATTACCACTTCAGAAGCTGTCTCACTTAGCTTCTGACCAGTCTGTTCAGTTTTTAGGAGAAACGGAGAATTTTTCAAAACACAATTCAACCCCCCCCCCCCTTCTTGTGTTTTTCTCACCTTCAATTGGTATCTAGAGCTTTGGTCTGTTGTTCAACACTTAACCGTGCAACAACAAAAGATCTGAGAAAAACATGTCTGGTGAATCTTTTACTTCTGGTAAAACTAGCTATAATAATGTCTCACATGATTATAGTGATAGTAAGAAATCCAGTGTTGGAAAGATTCCAAAGTTCAATGGAGATGCTGAAGAATTTTCTTGGTGGAAAACCAACTTCTATAGCTATATAATGAGCCTAGATGAAGAACTATGGGATATACTAGAAGATGGTGTTGGTGACTTAGTTCTTGATGAAGAAGGAGCTTCTGTGGATAGAAAGAAACATACTCCTGAGTTGAAGAAACTCTACAAGAAGCATCATATTATCAGAGGAGCTCTTGTCACTGCTATTCCCAAAGCAGAGTACATGAAGATGAGTGACAAATCCACTGCTAAAGCTATGTTTGCTTCTCTCTGTTCAAACTACGAAGGCAGCAAGAAGGTCAAAGAAGCTAAAGCTCTCATGCTTGTACATCAGTACGAGTTATTCAAGATGAAGGATGATGAAACTATTGAAGAGATGTACTCAAGGTTTCAAACCTTAGTCTCTGGGCTACAAATTCTAAAGAAGAGCTATGTTGCTTCTGACCATGTGAGCAAGATACTCAGAAGCTTGCCTGCAAGATGGAGACCAAAGGTGACTGCCATTGAGGAAGCTAAAGATTTAAACACTTTAAGTGTCGAAGATCTTGTTAGTTCTCTCAAAGTTCATGAGTTAAGTCTTAATGAACATGAGTCTACTAAGAAGAGTAAATCAATAGCTCTTCCATCCAAAGGCAAGTCATCAAAAGCTTTCAAAGTGGTTGAATCTGAAGAGGAAGAACAATCAAGTTCAGATTCTGAACCAGATGCTGCTGAAATGACCATGCTCTCAAACAGACTTCAGTATCTGGCCAAGAAGAACAGACTTCAAAGAAAGGTGAAAGTTTTGCAGAGATACAGGTTCCTGAAGCTACTCCAGAACTTGATCAGATAGCTGAATCTGAAGAGAGTCCAGAAGCTGAACCCACATCAGAAGCTCTAGATGAAGCTGCTTCTGATGAAGCACAAGATGGCTCACATCAAGCAGTTCCTCCCAGAAATACATTCAAGCACAAGTCTTCACATCCTGAGGAATTAATCATTGGAAACAAATATAGTCCAAGAAGAACAAGATCACACTTCAGACAAGAAGAATCAATGATTGGACTGATCTCAATGATTGAACCTACAACAGTTGATGAAGCACTATCAGATGATGGATGGATCTTAGCTATGCAAGAAGAGTTGAATCAATTTCAAAGAAATGATGTGTGGGATCTGGTACCCAAACCTCAGCACAAGAACATTATTGGAACAAAATGGGTATTCAGAAACAAGTTGAATGAGCAAGGAGAAGTAACAAGAAACAAAGCCAGACTTGTTGCACAAGGGTATAGTCAACAAGGAGGCATTGATTACACTGAAACATTTGATCCAGTTGCAAGATTGGAAGCAATCAGGTTACTTCTTTCCTATGCAGTTAATCATGACATAATATTATATCAAATGGATGTCAAGAGTGCATTTCTTAATGGTGTCATAGAAGAAGAAGTGTATGTTAAGCAACCTCCTGGATTTGAGGATATTAAATATCCTGACCATGTTTTTAAACTGAAGAAATCACTATATGGCTTGAAACAAGCTCCCAGAGCTTGGTATGATAGACTAAGTAATTTCTTAATCAAAAATGATTTTAAAAGAGGTCAGGTTGATACAACACTCTTCAGAAGGACCCTTGGGAAAGATATTCTTGTTGTGCAGATTTATGTTGATGATATAATATTTGGTTCTACTAATGCATCTCTTTGCAAGGAATTTTCTAAGTTAATGCAGGATGAATTTGAAATGAGCATGATGGGAGAGCTGAAGTTCTTTCTAGGCATTCAAATTAATCAATGCAAAGATGGAGTTTATGTTCATCAATCAAAGTATACAAAGGAGCTTCTGAAGAAGTTCAAGCTTGAAGATTGTAAAGTGATGAACACTCCAATGCACCCTACGTGCACCTTAAGCAAAGAAGATGAAGGAGCTAAAGTAGATCAGAAGCTGTACAGAGGTATGATTGGTTCTTTGTTATATCTCACTGCATCTAGGCCAGATATTTTATTCAGTGTATGCTTGTGTGCAAGATTCCAATCAGATCTTAGAGAATCTCATATGACTGCTGTCAAGAGAATCTTTAGGTATTTGAAAGGAACAACTAATCTTGGACTCCTTTATTGGAAATCCTTAGATTATAAGCTAATTGGATTATGTGATGCTGATTATGCTGGTGATAGGATTGAAAGAAAGTCAACCAGTGGCAATTGTCAATTTCTGGGTGATAATCTTATATCCTGGGCTAGCAAAAGACAAACAACTATTGTTATGTCGACAGCAGAAGCAGAATACATTTCAGCTGCAAGTTGTTGTACACAACTACTTTGGATGAAACATCAGTTGGAAGACTATCAGATAATTGCTAACAGTATTCCCATTTATTGTGATGATACTGCTGCTATTTGTTTGTCTAAAAATCCAATTTTGCATTCAAGAGCTAAGCACATTGAAATCAAACACCATTTTATCAGAGACTATGTTCAAAAAGGAATTTTAGATATACAATTCATTGATACTGAAAATCAATAGGCTGATATATTTACTAAGCCTTTAACTGTTGAAAGGTTTGATTTTATAAAGAAAAATTTGAACATGCACTTTGTGTCTGATTAAATGTTTGCTTGCTCCTGAATAGGATTTTAGGTTCTGAAGTTAGTTCAGAAGCAGTAGTCCATCAGAAGCTCTTTATTGAGGTTCTGAGGAAAACTCGCTTCTGATGATGACGTCAGCATCTGAAGTCCAGAAGTTGGATTTTATGCTTCTGAATAGTAGAGTTAGCGGAAACGTTGGGAGTTACTTTTATGGTAACTTCTGGCCCACTAACTTGGTAGTTACTCTTAACGTTTCTGACGTGGCCTGTATGTATTGGTGTATAACTAAAAAGGGCAATGATGATTTAATAGCTTTGAAAAGTACTTTCACGCGCCCCTAATTGGTCATTAATGTTATGTTTATTTGTCTCTTTTGAATTGCAATCGTTTTTACTCTTAACACTTTGTCAATTCACACACTACTCACTCACAACAAACACATTTGCTTTCAAACCTGTTCTTGCGAAGTAAGCGCATTCTCTCAACCTTAGAAACCTAAAAATCATCATCTTCTTCAAATCTTCTTCAATCAATCAATGGCATCATCAAGTTCAAGAGTTTCAGAATCTACTTCAAGCATGCAACCACAAGGTGTTCCAGAATCTGGGCTAGTCATTAAACCTAAGACCATGTCTATTCTTGAAGATAAACTGATTGTTCAAAAGGAGACACCTTTTGACTTCACCTCTCTGAAGAAATACAATGTGAACCTGGAAGCTTACGCCGAGAAACAAAAGCTACATGGTTATTTTCGTATGTTGAATGGACCAACATATGAGAATCTGGTAAAGGACTTTTGGTTAAGGGCAGAGGTCTACGACAAGGAAGCCGCAAAACTTGAAGAGAAAAGGGCTGTAGAGAAAGATTCAAGTTTAAAAGGAAAGACCAGAGAAGATATGGGTCTGAAACCTTTTGAAGGATTGCAAATTAGATCTACAGTGATGGGTATCCCAGTAACCATCACCAAAAGAGCTATTTCAAAAGCATGCAAGGTATCTTCAAAAGGATTTTTTAAATGGAATGTTAAGGATGACATTCTATTACAAAGCTACGTAAAGCTGTTCTGCAAAGGAAATTCTAAGTTGAAAACTGCAGAAATGGAAGTGTGTCACAGATTGTTGCTGAAGATGAGTGCACACTGCTTCTTTCAAAGAGGAGGAGGAACTGATCAACCAAACAAAGATCATCAACTAGCCTTGTACTCTTTGGCTACTTTTCAAAGGATTGATGTTCCAAATTACCTCTTGCATCATATGTGATGGGCCATCAAAGAAGCTACTAGCAGGGAAAGGAAACAAATACCTTGTGGAAGGCTTCTGTCAGAAATCTTTTATCAAGGCAAGGTGCTGGAGACTCTGAGGGAATTCAAACAAGCTTCTGATAGCTGTTTTACAGTCAGCACCTCAGACCGCATCTGGAACAGCAAATCCTTGAATGCTATGAAGGTCATCAGTGAAAATCCTGTTGATGAAAAATGGATTGAACTGACCTCAGCTGAGTCAGAACCTTTGAAGAATTTTCCCTCCATTATTCAAGAAAACAACGCCGAAGTCCTGGCCTGTCTGGTAGCTGCTCATGCCAGAGAATCAGGAGTCAACACTGTAGCTGTTGCTGCTGCTCCTGATGTAGCTAAAGGAAAGAGGGCCAGAACTAGTACTGAGTCTGAAGCTGCTGTTGCAAAGACCAGGAAACAAAAAGTTGTTAAGTCTGAAGCTGAATCTGTTTTGGCCAAGGATAAAGGAAAGAGGCAGAAGGTTGGTGCTACTTCTATTCCTATGAAAAGAAGTAAAGGCAGATCAGAATCTATCATCACCAAAGAGCATCTGGATAAAGCTATTGATGGGATAAAAGCAAAAGAGCACAAGCCCAAGGAGAAAGCATCTGGGCCAATCTTCACTCCAATGATGGAAGTGACTTCAGACATGAAGAAGAGGGCTGATGAGGAAGCTGCTCAGATGTTAGCTGAACAGAAGGAAAGGGAAGCAAGGAAAAGAAGGAATAGGGATGAAAGGCTTAAAGCCTCAGGCCTTGAAAATTGTGATGAATTCTTCAAGGAGAAATTTATTGAAGTCAAGGAAGTGGCTGATAAAGCTTCAAAGAAAGTTGGAACTTCAGAAACTATTCTACAAGAATCAGATGCTACCACTTCTGAAGCTGATAACTCAGTCAAGGTATGTCAGATTCCAGTCACCTCTACTCCCATCTCACCCTCTTCATCACAACCACCAGCACTTGAGCAAGAAGAAGACACTTCTGTCTTGGAAAATCTTGCTCTCCACTATTCAGGTGAGTTACCCAAAGACAAACCTAACTCAGAGAAAGCCTCTGAAACAACCCCAGAAGCAACTGCTTCTGATAAAGTTGTTTCAGAAAGGCCCCAACAACAAACACCAGAACCACACAAACCCTCCTCACCTCCACAACAACAATCACCCATAGCTGACATTGACCCCCAACCCAACATTCAAACTCAACAAACTCCACCACAACAACCACCTCAATCTAACCCACAACCAGAGCATACTGAACCACAAGAAGAACAAACTTTACCCAAACCCACTCCCATGGACATTGACAATCATCAAGTCAATCTCCAAGCCTCAACCTCAACCTCACACATTGCTCCTGACCAACCATCATCCTCAACCCAAGCTGAATAACTCATCATTCCAGAATCCATTCCTGTTCAAGACATTTCCCCTAGTGCTTCTGACCAATCCTCAGACCTAGAAATTCTTGAACAACCACCCTTGAACATCCTGGAATCTGATCATATTGATGTTGAACTGCTCAAGATTCTCTCAGAAATGCATCATCTGGTTGATCAAAGATGGGCAATTGATTTGTCATCAGCCTATGAGGAACAATGGGCATCCTTGCAGAAGAAAGCTACTGATCTGATAGCATCTGTTCGTAGGAAATGTATCAGAATCAAATCTGCTACTGTAAGGAAGTTTTTGAAAGATATGGAGTTAGCCAAGAGAAGTTCAAGGCTGCTTCTGTCAAACAAGCCATTCTACTCAGAAGCTGACTACATGACAAGAGAAGCTAGAATGTTCAAGCTACTAAGAGAGAAGATGGCACAACGACAGCAAGAAGCTAAAGCAAGGGAATTGGAACTTCTCCAGAGGCAACAAGTTCTTGAAGATCTGTTGAAGAAACAAGCAGAACAAATGGAGAAGATGATGAAACAACAACAAACCAAACCTTAGTTGCACACCCTAGTGTTTATTTTTGTTTGTTGTTTGTTTTAACTGTTTCAGTTCCTGCTTCTGAACATCTTTTGTTTATGAATGTTAGTAACTTGCTTAGTTGGTTCTGATCCATCATGCTTGATATTCTGCTCATACATTGCTCATACTCTATATTCATGATTATTTATTTTTTGATAAGTTTATAGGTTCTGATTATAATTATACTCTCTTCATGTTTGAGTTTTTCTCAAATCTTTTTGTCTTTATTGCTTTTGTGATTTTTTTGCTAATGACAAAAGGGGGAGTATATGTGATAGTATTTAAAGGCTCTGAGCCCCATTAATGATATTTGAAAATTTTGAAAAACCTTTATCCTTTTGTTTTACCTAAAAAGGGGTGTATCAAAAAGGGGGAGTATCAAATTTCAAATAAAAATTAATTGAACCATTCTTCTTATCTATAAGTCAATTCTTTCAATTTTAAGCTCTGATATTATTATTGCGCGCTAAAATGAATTTAATTAACCTGGATAGAACTTAGGGGGAGCTTACAAACCTCACCTTAAAGACTATCAGACTCAGGGGGAGTTTGAGCTTACAAACCTCAGAACCCCAAAAGTCAACTTGTTAATTAGGTTAACAACAATTGATCAATTTTAAATACTATTGTTTGTCATCATCAAAAAGGGGGAGATTGTTGGAACAAAATGTGTTTAACAAAGAACCTTAAAGAGTTTTGATGATAACAAGGTATTAAAAATTGTAAATTGGACTAGCTAATATTTGTTCAAGTGTGCATGACCATAGTTAAAAAATGTACATCATATAAAGGTTCTGAAGAACAAAAAGAGAGCTATGGACTAAAGAAAAGGAAGCTTGAAAGCATCTGAATGAAGTGCATCTAGAGTTATAAGTGCTCCTGAGGAATGATGACGTCATCAAAAGCTGAAGGTCATCAGAAGCTGAAGGCCATCAGAAGTTGAAAGTCAACAGAAGCAGATAGCCTTGAGAAGCGGATAGTCATCAGAAGCAGATAGTTCAGAAGCGACTTGATCAGAAGCTGAAGCTCATCAGAAGCTGATTATCACCAGAAGCTGAAGATCAACTGAATTTGAGAAATTCAAGGATTCAAGAGCTGTGTCATGAATCGAAACTCATCAAAGGACAACAAAAGATCAGTGGAATTTTGCAACGGTCATTTCAAAGGTGTTTGAAGACATGTGCTTGCAATCTTGGACGAAAGAGTTGACATTGTACTTTGTACGAACTGTACAACCACCTTCTCCACTACTCTGTTTTGTGTCCACGCTACAAGACAAGAAAACAGCTCCAGAATACGGCTTCACCTGCATAGATGTTCCTTTGGATAAGGAATGGATTTCAAATTGGTTCTTCATAGGACAACAACCAAATCAGGCAAAAGATCATTGGTGAAAGATCAAGCTTCAACAACGACTCTTTGATGTGCTGGCAATTTCATAACGTCTCTTTCACACCTCTATAT
The DNA here is from genome assembly GCF_051527215.1 of Medicago sativa. NCBI lineage: Eukaryota > Viridiplantae > Streptophyta > Magnoliopsida > Fabales > Fabaceae > Medicago > Medicago sativa. The sequence goes on from NC_140754.1 coordinate 84,551,460, forward strand.
AAAGGAGTGAAGACTTAGAGTTTTTGTAATGTTGAACGAAAGACTCGCAACATTTTTACAAGTGTCAAACCTCTGTAGAAATTGTTCTGCATTCACTTAGAATTTCTGTGTCTCAAAGTTTCATCTTAGAAATTCCTAAGTTATTGAGTCTGTATCTGATTTGTATTGTGAGCACCTCTGATTGTATATCAAGTGTTCAACCTTAAACAATTTTCTGTGTAATTTTGTTTAGTTAGAAGCCTCTTGCAGTTGTGCTTGAGCAGGGAAGTCTCTTGATTGTGTTCTTGAGCAAAGGAAGACTCGTGCAAAGTGTGCTTGAGCAAAGGAAGTCTCTTGCAGGTGTGCTTGAGCAATTGTAATCAGATATTACTCTTAGTGAAATCTCCTTGGAAGTGCAAGGGGGACTGGACTACTTCCGGATTATGGAAGGAACCAATATAATTGCTTTGTGTCGTTCTTCTTCTCTCTCTGTTTTATTCCGCTGCATTTAGATTCTGATTACCACTTCAGAAGCTGTCTCACTTAGCTTCTGACCAGTGTGTTCAGTTTTTAGGAGAAACGAAGAATTTTTCAAAACACAATTCAACCCCCCTTCTTGTGTTTTTCTCACCTTCAGAATCATGGACCAAACTCTTTGTTGTTGGACTGTTGTCTGGTGTTGAGCGTCCTATCAGAGTGGGAGCGAAAGGTGAAATATTCTTCATAAGAAGAGATAAAGAAATAGTTTGGCTTGATTTAAGTACCCAAATGATTGAGGAGGTTGATTACAAAGAAGTGAATTATATTGATCGGATAATAATATACAAGGAAAAATTCTTGCAATTGGAGGAATAAGTAATTAGTTGTTTTTCATGTTTTCACCAAGAGGAAGATGATTGTGGTCGTAGGGATATTACCTTGTATGCAAAGTGGCGTGTCAATTATACATCACAGTTTTATTTTGATAAAACAACTTCTCTGATTTCCTTTGTTATACTGCTGAGGTGTATCCATGTCTGGCTGCATTGGATGGTACTGTTTTGCAGGAATTTCGTGCCGTTGGGAATGTTATGTGATCTGAATTTTATCCATTTAACAATATGTTATGTATTGTCTTATGATCTTTATAGTTTTGTAGTGGAGACTTCTCTGTATTTGGCAAGCCTATGTTACTTTATTTTGAATGTTTACTCTCTTTTTATTTGCAATCTAATTTTGTTACTGTATCAATGAACAGAATGAACTTTTAACTTTACCAGATGGCCTCCAGTTTTTTGAGAAACTTAATAATCTAATGAGCAACAATTCTCTATTTGAACTTTCATTACATTCTTCCAGCAATATCCAGATGATAAACTGGTTTGGTTCATATCAACTAATCTCTTTCATGTCATTTTTATTCTAAAGATTCATATCAATTTCAGTAAATTCACTCAAGATGAGTAGTTTATTCTGATTTTTGGAATTCATACAACTAGAAAGGTTTCATTTACACTTGTTCATGGCATAACTATAGCTTGGCTATATGGAATTGATTATATTTTAGTAATTCATGTTACTAACAAATAGCTTGGCTGAAATCACAAAAACTCAAACTTCATTCAAGCCAATTGTAGCTTGGATGGAATATGATAATGTATGTATCTCCAAAATACACATCCAGTTACTCATGTTCCAATCATGTAGCTATGGTGTTGTGCAAGCGCATTAGTTGTTGTCTAAAAGGGTTGTGTTTGAGTTATAGTCATTCTGTTTCGGAATTGGAAGGGTGATGCGGTTGGACTACATCGTTTTTTTACTCTGGGGGAGCTTAGATGTATTGGATTTGAAACACTGCGAGAAAAAAGATCAGATATATGTACTTTGTGACAATTAGGTACTTTTAACTTGAATTTCTCATCATTGTTGTGTTACAACAGTATCATTTTGTAATACGCACTTTTGATTTTTATGCAGATTGATTAAATTTTGTTAATGCATAGGGGTAGCTTTATTTTGTATGTTCGGAGAAAGTCACATTTGATTCATATCTTTTACTTACCAACACAAAATGAGTTAGTTTGGTGTAACTTTAAAGAGAAATGTTATCTTTGCAGGGTTGTGGCTCTTTCTATTGTTGCTAAGTATTATTATATTAGCCGAGTTCAGTCTTTTTAGTGGAAAACAAATATAAATGCAATATTTTTTGCTCTTTCTATTGTCGGTAAGTATAGGCCTTATGCTGAATTAATCTGGTTATGTAAAGATGGATAGAAATTCAACTCCTCTGCACCATCATAATAGCTTAATTTGCATTGGATAATAAGGTAAGATAGAGTAAGCATAAACAATAATTGCAGGTTCATGATTGTTAAATAATAGCTTATCTATCTCTGGAGGAGGACAGGTGGGTTTGAAGTCCCGATGACGATGGAGCTTTTAGCTTTAAATCAGCATACTCCTTGATTGTTGGGGAGATGTCGAATGAGACTTTTCTTGGGACAGAGACTAGTGTGTTTCACAGTCTTTCGAAAAGACTGGTACCGGAAAAAGCTATTGCTTACTCATAGAAACTCCTTCATAATAAGAATCTTATGAGAAATACTTTAGCTCGGTATGAAGTAATTTATTTGCATGCATCGAAGCATTGTCTTTTGTGTTGGTAACATAGAAACTAATGTTCACATCTTTTTATTTTGTGATCTCGCCTCACAAGTTTGGTATGATGTCTTTCAGTGGCCTGTTTTGGTTGTGATTATTCCACAGAATTTATTTATTCTGTTTCTTGACTGAGCGGGGTGCTAGAAATAGAAACTTAGGAAGGGATTTTGTTTGATTTGGCTCACATCTTTTGACCATTTGGAAGGTGAGGTAAGGATCCTAAAGAGGTGGCAGAGGATATCAAAGTTATGTTGTGGAGAAGGGGATTCTGTAGATTGAAAATGCTGCATTGTTTGTTTTACGGAGACGAGGATCCTTATAGTTGTTTGATAAGATGTATATTTTGTTTTGTGGCTGCCTGACTTTAGTTCGCTTCGGTGGTCTGCTTTTTTCTGCCATGGTTTCGCAGTGGTAATTTCAGACTGTTCTGATTGCTAGTTTGGCTTCTGGTTTCTGCGAGCCGATGTGTGCACAGGTTCATAGATTTATTTTCTGTTGGTGTTGATGGAGTATTGGAATTCTTTCATGGCTCTGGTGGCTCAGCTTGTATCGGTTTATATTGAAGTGGGCTGCATTTTTTCTAGCTTCAGTTTCTGGTGTAGGAGAGTTTTTGGTGTGGCATTAGAGCTGCTGTCTTGGTTCAGCGTGTGGTTGTGTTTCCAGTCTGCAGTGGCAGTTTCTTGTGTCCTGTTCTTATACTCTCTTTGATTTCCGCCTCATTCCTAACCGCCCACCTGGCAGTCTTGTTGCCCGGCTTTACATGGGAGTTCTGACTCCATATGGTTTTCATGGATCATATTGCCACCCCTACTTTGAAGGCCCTGAAAATAAATGTTTAGTACAAAGAGGATGTAAAGTGATTGTGTTTTGGAAACTTTTCCATAGTATCTTACCTTTCTTAGAAGAGCTAGAATACCTTTGT